>NC_059079.1:23142658-23445688 GCF_020497125.1 Mauremys mutica
TCCATTAAAACCTCTGAATTAATATTATCTGGGTTTATAAAGTATCCATAAAATAAGATCATGCTGGAAATAATAAAAAATTATCTTCCATGACAGACAGTACGCTCTTTTCTCACCAGGGAAGAAAGGCTGATCAGCACCTTGCAGTCTCAAGCTGCAAAGTAATAAATGTTATAGTGAAAGGTACTAATGGCTCACACACGAGATCATTGATGTATAAGCACACAGCATGAAACTATCTATAGAAAGAGTTTGAGATGCCATGCAGCACCTGCTCTTAACTGTTGTTAATGGTACTACTGCATGAGTTAGAGCACTCTTCTTTGTATGGTCTGTTAGGCCTTTCTGAGGCCAGCTCTACACTAGAAACTTTTGCTGATATAGGAAAATCACTAGGGGGGTGATTTTTAAGATATTTCTATATTGGAAGAAGCCCTAATGTAGACAGAGTTATACCAGCATATTAGTGCATTATAGCTTATTTTGCTCATGGGGAAGTAGCATAAGCTATAATGGCAAAAGCATTTTTCTGCTGGTATAAACTGCACCTACATTAGGAATGTACTACACCACGCTATCAGTTTAGCTATCCCAGCACACCTTTTCTACTGTAAACATAGCCTGAGCCGCCTTTGTTTTGCAGAAGTGGCTACACAAAAGGAGGGCTGATGGCTTGCCACCTGTTCCAGACCATTCATTTGAGGGGAGCCTTGGACTTGAGGTTTACTAGATGTAAAGTGAAGAGGCAGCAGGAGAAAAATGGGCCCAGAGTATGTTTAAGCAGTTGGATTCTATTTGAGTTTTGTGTGCGTCTTAGAGAGAGATGCCTGTGGCACCTTATAGACTAACAGACGTTTTGCAGCATGAGCTTTCGTGGGTGAATACCCACTTCTTCAGACTTGACTTGCATCTGAAGAAGTGGGTATTCACCCACGAAAGCTCATGCTGCAAAACGTCTGTTAGTCTATAAGGTGCCACAGGATTCTTTGCTGCTTTTACAGAACCAGACTAACACGGCTACCCCTCTGATACTTAGAGAGAGATGGGGGCCAAGACAGCTGCTTCTTGGAACAAGGCAGTAGTGCCTGATCTGCCGTTCCTGCAGAAGAGAGCTGCCCATGTGCAGTTTGCTGGCACTGCTAGTCAAGGGAACCAGACTCGTATATTTTATACATAGGTGTTTTCTTAGCAGAATTTGTCTGACTTCATTTCACCAACTTCTGCTCTAAACAGGCACCTGACCAACAAAGCTCCCAAACGTGCTTTGTCTTGGCAAAGGGGCAACAACAATGAAATGTACTATTTAACCTTTTTTCCCCCTTTCCAAAGTTTCCCCCAGTCTTGGGTTGGATGTCAAGAATATTAGCTGGTTCCCATCATTCTCTACAAATCTTGTGGAGGGGAAAGCTGGCCTAGCATGGACTGATGCCATCTGCTCATTTAGCTTTTAATTAGTCAAAATGTTCAAGTTTGAAAAAATACCTACTGCATGTAGGCAATATTCATTATTCATCAGAACATGTGCTCAACACTGTGAGCCCCGTCACATGTTATAACAAACCCACTGACATGCCAAGTTACAGATACGGCACTGTGTCAATGTGAGTGCCTCGTATATTTCTGTTGACTATGGGGAGCACTGCACTGCAAGCTGCTACTACAGTACTGCTGTACAGAACACTATTCACTGAGCATCCCGCAGTGCTGTACAACCAAAGCTGAATTAGAAACCATCAGTTTAATGTCAGTGCTTCAGTATAGACATTATCTATGCTGACGGGAGAGGTTCTCCCATCGCTGTGATTAAGCCATCTCCCCGAGACATGGCAGCTAGGGCCACAGAAGAATTCTTCTGTTGAATCCCCACCTTGCCTCAGTATCAGGCTACTGCCAGTCATTGTCTAACCCCCACGGCCTGGGCAGACTGCAGTATCAGCTACTCATCACTGGCAACGTTGGGTTTGGACCTGCTGCCTTTGCCTACCCCTGGGCTGCCCTCTGCAACTCCCAGTACCTGTTGGCCTTATGCTAGGCCGCAGCCTGGGGCTTTCCAGGCTGGAGCTCCCCAGCCTTATCCCAGCCCTGCTCTACTCAGATTCCCTGCAGCCAGGCCCTTCTCCCTCTACTCTTTAGGCTCCTGTCTCACAGCCTTTTTATACAGGCCAGCTGTGGCCTGATTGGGGCATGGCGCAGTTGCAGCCACTTCCCAATCAGCCCAGCTTAGTAGCTCTCAGCCACAACCTTCCCCCAGGGCTGTTTTAAGCCCGTCAGGGCAAGAGCAGGGTAACCACTCTTGCCGTCAGGGCAAGAGCAGGGAAGGGATCCAATTGGGGCAGGGAGGGGGCTGAGTTAGGGCGGGGACTTTGGGGCGAGGGTGGGGTTGGGGGGGAGGCACGGGCATGGGCACGCACTGGCTCCAGAGAACGTTGGCGCCTATGTACACCAGCCCTCAGTCTCTGTCACACTGTCCCAATTTTTGCATTCTTTCTCCTGCTGATGTTCTGCTCTTACACTGACTCTAACATCAACCGCTTGCTCTTTCCCTGGCCTTCCCTCTCCATCCCCGTTCCTATTGTTCTTTCCTCTCCCCTTGTTCCCATCTGCAGTCTCCTCTAACAAATTAAGTCCACCCTATTCCTGGTCACCAGTCTTTCTCCTATCAGCCTTCTGTCCAAATTCATTGTCATCATTACTAGTATTTATTATTGTATTACTGTAGTGCCCTGGAGCCCCAGTCACGGGCCAGGATCCTATGGTGCTAGGTGCTGTACAAACACAGAACAATGAGACAGTCCTTCCCACAAAGAGTTTACTTCTTGATCACTCTGTGGTCACTCCACAGGATGCAGAGCCCCCTACTAATGGCAACTTTGAGACTGACTGTGTCATTTCTTTTCTCCAAATGGCAGGAGGCTCTTCATTCAGCTTGGCTTCTCAGCACTTGTATGGGCATCAAGGACAATATGCAGCACACTGTTCCCAAGGAGATGTCCCTGGCTAGTGAAAAGGAGCAACAAATAGGGAAGTTTTGTGAGGGAATTCTCCAGGTGAAGGAGGAGAGACTATGTGACAGGACAAACCTGTTGTGCCCATTTTGGTGTAGTTAGACTAAAAATAAGGCCCTTCGTTTTCATTTTTACCCAAAAGTCCCCAGGTTTTACAAACAGTATTATTCAGATTTTACCAAATTTCCACACAATTTTGAACCAGTCAAGTACCTGAAAAGCACTAATTACACTAAGAAAATCCAATCCATTACTTTAGGTAGATGTCTTTATGTTAATAATACATTAGTCCAAGTATAAATGCAAGACTGTCTAAGTCAGGGGTCGGCAACCGGTGGCTCGCGGCTCGCCAGGGTAAGCACCCTGGCGGGCCGGCCCAGTTTGTTTATCTGCGGCGTCGGCAAGTTCGGCCGATCGCGGCTCCCACTGGCCGCGGTTCACGGTCCCAGGCCAATGCGGGAGGCAGGAAGCCACGGCCAGAACATCCCTCGGCTCGCGCCGCTTCCTGCCTCCCGCATTGGCCTGGGACCGCGAACCGCGGCCAGTGGGAGCCGCGATCGGCCGAACTTGCCGACGCGGCAGATAAACAAACCGGGCCGGCCCGCCAGGGTGCTTACCCTGGCGAGCCGCGAGCCACCGGTTGCCGACCCCTGGTCTAAGTAAAGCAATGTAGTGAAAGATACACATGCATATGCATACATATATGTACTGTTAATGCACGGTTCATGAAATAAACCTGCTTTGACTTTCAGCACTCTTATTTTCTCTAATTGTTGCTTTTTTCTGTCCTTTTGTACCCCAATATTTACCCTGGAAACTGAAGTTAATTTTAATTTTTATAATAAACACTGTCAAGTTCTTGGGAAATTTTAACAAAATAAAAGCTAAATACAAAGGACCATGGTTAGAGAGGAGCTCGAAGAAATACATTTTAAAAACTGCCTTTACTCATTAACTAAATTCAGACTTTGGTCTCATGCCTCATATCAGAAAAACCTTATCAAAATATTCACAGGCCTAGTACAATAAACACAGCAGACCTCATGACTCTGTTTGTTCTCTTCCACCTCAGTAAGCCCCTAAAATATAATTTTTACCACAAAAGAACTTTGGCAGCTTATAGCTCCGGAGCTGCTGTGTGTGTAGCAATACTGCTGGCGAGTACAGGACACAGGTTATGTTGTCACACACAAGCCACTTAAACCAAGAGTGAGCCCAGAACAGAAAGGGCAAATTGAGAAGAAACCTGATAACTTGTGCTGTGGAGAGGCCTGCACTCTGTATTGCCTCAGTTTACGGCATAAGGCCTTCCATAGATTAAACATTTTAAAAAAATAACTTCTTTCTGGTATGATTTAGAACCTGTAACTTTACTACATACCAGCACACTGTGGCTTACTACCTACAGCAGGGGTCGGCAACCAGTGGCTTGCGGCTCGCCAGGGTAAGCACCCTGGCGGGCCAGCCCGGTTTATCTGCCGCGTCGGCAAGTTCGGCCGATCGCGGCTCCCACTGGCCGCGGTTCGCGGTTCCAGGCCAATGCGGGAGGCAGGAAGCGGCGCGAGCCGAGGGATGTTCTGGCCGTGGCTTCCTGCCTCCCGCATTGGCCTGGGACCGCGAACCGCGGCCAGTGGGAGCCGCGATCGGCCGAACTTGCCGACGCGGCAGATAAACAAACCGGGCCGGCCCGCCAGGGTGCTTACCCTGGTGAGCTGCGAGCCACCGGTTGCCGACCCCTGACCTACAGGATGCTAGACCGAGTTTATTGCCCTGTGTAAAGGGCAGTGTCCACCACCCACTACCCAAGAGCACCCCAGCAAAAGGAAATGGGACTTAGAAAGTGGAAAATCTGTACCCCCTGCTTTACTAGGTACAGATTACTCACCCTCCTCCAGCCCCCCCCCCACTACCCACCCACCTGCTGGGGTAGGGTACCAGGTGATCAACCCTTGCCTTGTCTCTGGCTCTTCCGGCAGCTGGAACCCAGATGTTGGGAATTTGCATGGGAAATGAGGTCTTTCTCTCCCTTCCTCCTCTGCACTGACACATCAGCCAAGATCTAGCCCTTAATAAATATATTTAACAGGTCTGTTCTCCCACCCATCCCCACCTATCAGGCAGGCAGGCAAGATTTCTCAGCCCTTGAAAATAGGAGCAGGCCAGGTTTTCAAAGGCATAATAAATTTCCAGTAGGGATTTACTTTGCTTACAGACATTCCTCCACTTGGCCTACATTGAATCAGCATGGATTCACCAAGGGCAAGTCATGCCTGACTAACCTAATTGCCTTCTATGACGAGATAACCGGCTCTGTGGATGAGGGGAAAGCAGTGGATGTACTATTTCTGGATTTTAGCAAAGCTTTTGATACAGTCTCCCACAGTATTCTTGCCAGCAAGTTAAAGAAGTCTGGGCTGGATGAATGGACGGTAAGGTGGATAGAAAACTGGCTAGATGGTTGGGCTCAACGGGTAGTGATCAATGGTTCCATGTCTAGATGGCAGCCGGTATCAAGTGGAGTGCCCCAAGGGTCGGTGCTGGGGCCGGTTTTGTTCAATATCTTCATTAACGATCTGGAGGATGGTGTGGACTGCACCCTTAGCAAGTTTGCAGATGACACTAAACTGGGAGGAGTGGTTGATACGCTGGAGGGTAGGGATAGGATACAGAGGGACCTAGACAAATTAGAGGATTGGGCCAAAAGAAATATGATGAGGTTCAACAAGGACAAGTGCAGAGTCCTGCACTTAGGACGGAAGAATCCCATGCACTGCTACAGACTAGGGACCGAATGGCTGGGCAGCAGTTCTGCAGAAAAGGACCTAGGGGTTACGGTGGACGAAAAGCTGAATATGAGTCAACAGTGTGCCCTTGTTGCCAAGAAGGCTAATGGCATTTTGGGTTGTATAAGTAGGGGCATTTCCAGCAGATCAAGGGATGTGATCATCCCCCTCTACTCAGCACTGGTGAGGCCTCATTTGGAGTACTGTGTCCAGTTTTGGGCCCCACACTACAAGAAGGATGTGGATAAATTGGAGAGAGTCCAGCGGAGGGCAACAAAAATGATTAGGGGGCTGGAGCACATGACTTATGAGGAGAGGCTGAGGGAACTGGGATTGTTTAGTCTGCAGAAGAGAAGAATGAGGGGGGATTTGATAGCTGCTTTCAACTACCTGAAAGGGGGTTCCAAAGAGGATGGATCTAGACTGTTCTCAGTGGTAGAAGATGACAGAACAAGGAGTAATGGTCTCAAGTTGCAGAGGGGGAGGTTTAGGTTGGATATTAGGAAAAACTTTTTCACTAGTAGGGTGGTGAAGCACTGGAATGGGTTACCTAGGGAGGTAGTGGAATCTCCTTCCTTAGAGGTTTTTAAGGTCAGGCTTGACAAAGCCCTGGCTGGGATGATTTAGTTGGGTTTGGTCCTGCTTTGAGCAGGGGGTTGGACTAGATGACCTCCTGAGGTCCCTTCCAACCCTGAGATTCTATGATTCTATGATACATTGTACTGATGAAGCTTGTTAATAGGGGCAATTTCCTGTGCTCTCAGGATGTCTGTATTCAGGGGGACGGTTTGATAGCATAGCCAGTGGGGCAAGATACAATACAATGTGTAACAACAAGTGGGCTACTTTCTACAAACAAGATCATCTCTATTAACAGTACACCCATATGGTAATAGGCTTCAGCTGGGTTAGCTACAACATACCTGCATAGATTCTGATTTGGTGCAAAGAAAATGCACCTTGGAAGATATATACATTTGTGGATCACATCTGAGTGTAAGCGAACTCCACAATACTTCTACAATGAAAGTCAATACCTTCTAATTTATAGGCAAGAGGATAAAAATAGACAAAGTGCTCCAGAAAATGATCTCTAACTCAAATGGAGATTTTCATCTCCAGCAATCAAACAAACTGGGGAATGTTATCCGACAGTGACACTGATTAACAAAAAGAAAGCCACTGCACTACAGCAAATTTCTTCCAAGGACTACAGCTCACCACCAAAGTCACCATGCTTATTGGGGCACAGAGCAGTACACCAGCGCTCAGCCTGTCTTGTTTTTCTTTTTCTAAACTTTGCCACAAATCCATTATGGAACACAACTGTTTACATAAGAAACACTAAATATATTAAAAGCCAAACACACAATCACATTCCTTGACAAAAAGTACGCTTCAGCATTATAGGAATTTCTTCACTGAAACACACATATACAGTATCTGTGATTATAGTTTCACATAACAACCAACAATGGGCACACTGCTTGTTCTCAGTCTCCTTCTCCAAGTTACACATCAAATCCCCTCCCCAATTACTGAAGTTGTCTCTAAAGAAGGAATAGAGAGAATAGACACAGGAAGGGGTTTGTTGTTGTTATTCTAGGTAACCCTTTCTTTAAAAAAAAAGAAAAAGAAAAAGAAAAGTCACTTGCTAAGTGTCATATCAGCAACATTTTGAAAACAAAAACAAAACATTTAATTCTGAAAGCTGATTAAAACCTTTAGGAGTTTGGGAGGCATGGGGGAAGTAGCCACTGGTGTGGAATAATTACATAGTCATTTTCTTGCTAGAATTAAAAACGGAGATGATAATCACTCTTCGCAGACTAGACAGATCTGTTTCATAAACTATTTCATAATAGGAATTTTAGGTTGAACTATTGTTCCATTACAATAAATACATCAAATGAAATTTAACTTCCCAATTCCAACTCTAAAAAAAGTCTAAATAATAAACAAAATTACTTCTGTCACACTTTATTGCACTGCAGTGATTTTTTAAGTTAAATCATTTGTCTAAAATGAAAATCAGTTATATTTACACAAATTCTACCTTCTATCTGCCATTAATTGTAGCTGCAAGCTCCAAACTGGAAAAGATTACATGATTTTGCAAATAATGGAAGAAGTTAGCTAAAGCCACTTAGGGCCTGATCCAAAACCCACTGAAGTCAATGGAAAGACTCTAGTTGATTTCAAAGGGCATTGGCTAGAGCCCTTATGAAGCATTTCATTTTTTGAGAACACAAGGAGGTAGGTAAATTACCATGTTTCCCGTAGTAGTTTTCTTCTTCCCTAGCCATACTACTGCTTCCTGATCAGTTTAGCAAGCTATGTCTAAGAGGGGTATTAACTGCAGACTTCTGTGCTGGAAGCAGTTTCCCCAGTAGGCTTAATCCACAAAAGTACTATTAAACCAGGTTTAAAAATAAAGCTGCTTGGAGTGGCATAGGCTCCTCCAGTAGGAATGCAAACTTACAAAGGAGGCAGGGCTTTCTGCTAATAGAAAAATGATATCACCCACTGCTCCACCTACCTACTCCAGACCAGTCTGGGGCTATAAATGTCACAGAGTAAAGGGAAGCTCTGTTAAAGCTCTTATTAAGTTTACCATATTTATAGGGGGGAAACATCGAATGAGAGTTCATCTGAGAAAATGAGAGTGGGGATCAAAGTCAGGCTTACTACATAAGAGCAACAGACTTACAACTAATATTATGGAGCCTCTATCAAACTAGAAAAAGAATCAGTGACAAAAATTGGCAACACTTAGAAAATAAGAAGTCTTTGGGAAGATATACGTATTGACATGCCCAGCAAAGAAAGAGTAAGGGGGGACACTAAAGGTGCAAATTCTGCTATTCTTGGGTAAATCTGTGTGTGTGTGTGTGTGTGCGCGCGCGCGTTTCTCTTGCTATTACATACACATGTATACTCTATGCAAATCTGTATTATATAGATACACATACCCTAACACACACATACATACCTACACAAACACTTCCAGATTTTTTTTAAATTCTGTAACAGCTGTAATTCCATGATGTCTTTTTTATTGCTATGGGCTTGTTAGTGGAAGTCAAAATGAGACTCTCAGTTAAGCACAGCCCATACATTTGGTGGAAAAAAATTCTGTGATGAGTGCCAATGTCAATTTATTGTGGATTTCAAACGATTTTCATTTTCATCAATTCCAGGCGACTGGAGAGTAGAAGCTTTCAGATCTCCTGGAGTAATTAATTCCACTCACTAGTTGTCTTGCTTTGATACAGTAAAAATTGTATCGATGTAGAAAGAAAATGTTGCTGTTAACTACTTGCAAGTGTGGAGGGTTTTTATATATGGCAATTAATGCTGGGAGGGTTGTTTGGGAAGTTTTGTTTCTTTTTTTAGGGGTGCTGTTAGAGCTGAAAAATTACTATGTTTTTAACTCTGGAAGTCAGCTTGAAAATACCATACCTTAAATTGCAATATATTTTTTATTAATATTAATTATTTATTGATACGATGGCAGTGGCCAGAAAGTGTAAGGTACTCCCCAAACACAGAGGAATAGACAGTACTATTAACTTCTGGGAGTTGGAGATACCCTGCAATACCAAGAATTAATTTGGGGTCCTATGGAAATTTGTGATTCACAGCCCCAACCACAGAACATCTGTCTGCTTTTAATCTCAAAGTACCCAAAGGTGCACATTTCACTTCTGACATGACAACAGAGTTAATAGAGCTATGCAAACATTAGTGAGCAGCTGGACATGTGTCAAGTGGTAATTGCTACAAAAAGTTAACAAGTTTTATTTATAACTATGAGGCTGAATGGGAAAGTAGTTGAAAACCTGAAGATAATGATCTATGGATACTACTCTACTTTAATGGAGAATACTAAAATGAAGCCATGATTAACTGAATTGATGTCCCAGAAAACAAGATGAGATTCAGATACGCGGATTTGATAATGGTCCTGAGGGTATGGATATATTTGAACTCAGTTTCATTTATTGTCTTCACCTTGCACGCATAACGCTGACAGTGGGCTGTGTCCTTTCCTCCCCCTCCCCCCCGCCGCCGCCGCCGCCTCCTTGTGGGCTAGCAGATTCAGTGCTGACAATGTATTTGAGCAGTGTGTAGACCTGAAAACCTCTCCTCTGGCTGGCTCCACAAATGCAGCTCTTTGGAGCTAAAAGGAAAGATTGTTAGAGGAATTCCACAGACCTCATGAAAAGCAGGTAAGTGTCAATACTTAAATTTTTTTTTTTTTAAATCTATTTTTGTTTCTGTAGTGGCTAAGGCCTTGGCAACTTCAGAAATAAAACGGTCAATGGAAAGGTGGCATTGAGCCCATAGGAAAGGTTTGCATTCCTTAATATTAGTTTTATTTTCTCCTGGTTTTTCCTTGCTACACTACTTACAGTACTTTAAAGGGCAAGCCCGGTCCTGCACACCCTGGACAGGAAACCCAGTAAGAACATAAGAACGGCCATACTGGGTCAGACCAAGGTCCATCTAGCCCAGTGTCCTGTCTTCCGACAGAGGCCAATGCCAGGTGCCCCTGACTCAATGAACAGAACAGGTAATCATCAAGTGAACCATCCCCAGTCACCCATTCCCAACCTCTGGCAAACAGAGGCTAGGGACCCAATCCCTGCCCATCCTGGCTAATAGCCATTAATGGACCTATCCTCCATGAATTTATCTAGTTCTTTTTTGAACCCTGTTATAGTCTTGACCTTCACAACATCCTCTGGCAAGGAGTTCCACAGGTTGACTGTGCATTGTGTGAAAAAATACTTCCTTTTGTTTGTTTTAAATCTGCTGCTTATTAATTTCATTTGGTGACCCCTAATTCGTGTGTTATGAGAAGGGGTAAATAACACTTCCTTATTTACTTTCTCCATACCAGTCATGATTTTATAGACCTCTACCATATTCCCCCTTAGTCAGCTCTTTTCCAAGCTAAAAAGTCCCACTCTTATTAATCTCTCCTCATATGGCAGCCATTCCATACCCCTAATCATTTTTGTTGCCCTTTTCAGAACCTTTTCCAAGTCCAATACATCTTTTTTGAGATGGGGCGACCACATCTGCATGGGGCGTACCATGGATTTATACAGAGGCAACATGATATTTTCTATCTTATTACCTATCCCCTTCTTAATGATTTCCAACATTCTATTCACTTTTTGACTGCCGCTGCACATTGAGTGGATGTTTTCAGAGAACTATCCATAGTGACTTCAAGATCTCTTTCTTGAGTGGTAACAGATAATTTAGACCCCATCATTTTATATGGGATTGTGTTTTCCAATGTGCATTACTTTGCATTTATCAACATTAAATTTTATCTGCCATTTTGTTGCCCAGTCACCCAGTTTTGAGAGATCCTTTTGTAGTTCTTTGCAGTCTGCCTGGGACTTAACTGTCTTGAGTAGTTTTGTATCATTTGCAATTTTTGCCACCTCATTGTTTACCCCTTTTTCCAGATCATTTATGAATATGCTGAATAGGACTAGGCCCAGAACAGACCCCTGGGGGACACCACTATTGACCTCTCTCCATTCTAAAAGCCAATAATTTATTCCTACCCTTTGTTTCCTATCTTTTAACCAGTTATTGATCCATGAGAAGACCTTTCCCCTTATCCCATGACTGCTTAGTTTGCTTAAGAGCCTTTGGTGAGGGTCCTTGTCAAAGGCTTTCTGAAAATCCAAATATCCACTGGATCCCCCTTGTCCACATGCTGGTTGATCCCCTCAAAGAATTCTAGTAGATTGGTGAGGCATGATTTCCCTTTACAAAAACCATGTTGACTCTTCCCCAACAAATCATGTTCATCTACATGTCTGACAATTTTGTTCTTTACTATAGTTTCAACCAGTTTGCCTGGTACTGAAGCCTGTAATTGCCAGGGTCATCTCTGGAGCCCTTTTTAAAAATTGGCGTCACATTAGCTATCCTCCAGTCATTTGGTAAAGAAGCTGATTTAAATGATAGGTTACAGACTACAGTTAGTAGTCCTACAATTTCACATTTGAGTTCCTTTAGAACTGGGGTGAATACCATGTGGCCCTGGTGACTTATTACTGTTTAGTTTATCAGTTTGTTCCAAAACCACCTCTAATGATACCTCGATCTGGGACAGTTCCTCAGATTTGTCACCTAAAAAGAATGGCTCAGGTTTGGGAATCTCAACCATGAAGACCGACAGAATTCATTTAGTTTCTCTGCAATGACTTTATCGTCTTTAAGTGCTCCTTTTGTATCTCGATTGTCCAGGGGCCCCGCTGGTTGTTTAGCAGGCTTCCTGCTTCTGATGTACTTAAAAAAAATTGCTATTACTTTTTGAGTCTTTGGCTAACTGTTCTTCAAATTCTTTTTTGGCCTTCCTAATTATATTTTTATACTTCATTTGCCAGAGTTTATGCTCCTTTCTATTTTCCTCACTCAGATTTAATCTCCACTTTTTGAAGGATGCCTTTTTGCCTCTCACTGCTTCTCTTACTTTGTTGTTTAGCCACAGTGGCACTTCTTTGGTTCTCTGTTTTTTAAATTTTGGGTATACATTTAAGTTGAGCCTCTATTATGGTGTCTTTAAAAAGTTTCCATGCAGCTTGTAGGGATTTTACTTTTGGTGCTGTACCTTTTAATTTCTGTTTAACTAACCTCCTCATTTTTGTGTCGTTCCCCTTTCTGAAATTAAATGCTACAGTGTTGGGCTGCTGTAGTGTTTTCCCCGCCACAGGGGTGTTACATTTAATTATATTATGGCCACTATTACCATGCAGTCTGGCTACATTCACCTCTTGGACCTGATCCTGTGCTCCACTTAGGACTAAATCAAGAATTGCCTCTCCTCTTGTGGGTTCCAGGACTAGCTGCTCCAAGGACCAGTCATTTAAGGTGTCAAGAAACTTTATCTTTGCGTCCTGGCCTGAGGTGACATGTGCCCAGTCAATATGGGGATAGATGAAATCCCCCTTTATTATTTTTTTTATTTTAATAGCCTCTGTAATCTCCCTGAGTATTTCACAGTCAGGTGGTCAGTAAAATATCCCTACTGCTATATTCTTATTATTCAAGCATGGAATTACTATCCATAGATATTCTGCGGTACAGTTTGGTTAATTTAAGATTTTTACTTCATTTGATTCTATGCTTTCTCTCCCATATAGTGCCACTCCCCCGCCAGCACGACCTGTTCTGTCCTTCCAATATATTTTGTGTCCTGGAGAATCAGCTCCATAGATTGTACAGTACTCTGGAATCCTTTGGCTTGAAATAAACTCCAAAAATAAGCTATAATTATTATTATTCACACAGTTAAGTTAAGCTGTTTCTACAGATTTTATATCTGCAAATCCAGATATCCATTCATAAGGAGAATGTTGTGGATGGTTACACACTTGCATGAGTTGGATTTAGAGCAATGTACATGCACGAAAGTCAAATATGGATATAAGAATTCTTCCTCTTTTTTATTTTTTTAAGTTTGACAAAAGTTTGGATTATTTCCAGGTAAGCACACAAGTGCAATGGCTCCTAACAGTTTACTATGTTTACTCAAAACTCCACACAAACTTTTTGCCTTGCTCTCAGAACTCAAAATACCAACAGTGCTATGAACCAGCTGTGAGCTAGAAAAACATTTGGGCATTGGTTTCCACATGAACACATCAAAACACACCCACTTTTCTTCTAAAATTCCTATTTACTGTAGGGCCTGAATACTCTCATTTATTTAACTAGCTGTACAGCATGTAAGAATGCTGGAAACAAAACTGGATGTTTTATTCCAGGGCCTACAAAATGTTTCCACATTAATAGCTCTTAGATCATGATGCTACTACTTGTGATCTGGGAGCAGACTAAAATGTCTGGGTGTATTTGTGCATGCACCATGTTCTGCTGTCTGTGAAATGGACTGATTGTTTATTTACTAACTGAAAACAAGATACTACATTCCGAAAAATAATTGTGCTTTTGCAGCCAGTTGTATTATGACAGAAAACATAACCCACGGCTGGCCAAATCCAAGTAGTTCCACCTAAGTCAGTGTGATTATTCACATGAGGAGGGAAAGCACTAAATGTCAGTCTTTTAATGACTTCTCCCCATCCTCCCCATTTAGTGTGAAAAGAAAGAAGACAGAGCAAGCAGGTTTTGGAAAATGCAAAGCCAAGATACTAACACGCCTGCAAAAAGCTACAGGCTTGGGAGCTTTCCCAGAAGGGGTTACTTTTGGATGTCCTCTCTAATAGATTCATCAGGTTTGAGTCACGGGGCTAAGAACTGGAGGAACATTTTTTCTTTGTGTTATTTTCTTCACAAGCACTAGGGGTCACCCAATGAAATTAATAGGCAGCAGTTTTAAAACAAAAGGAAGTACTTCTTTACAAAATGCACAGTCAACCTGTGGAACTCATTGCCAGGGGATGTTGTGAAGGCCAAAACTGTAACAGGTTCAAAAAAGAATTAAATAAGTTCCTGGAAAATAAGTCCATCAACAGCTATTAACTAAGATAACAAATAAAAATATACAAAATGGGTTAATGTTCACATTATGTTACCATAGATGTGAAATACAATACAAAATGCACTGTGAATAGCAGCCAGTGCCAACATGTCTGGTTTGTTTACTCTAGGTATTGTGATATCTGCATTAGAAAGTGAGCAAAAGAAATTCCAGTTGTTGTGTGAAATTGCAGCTGTTGTGTCAAATCTAAATGCTTGAAGTTGTTTTTATGAAATAATCTAGCCACACCTCCCTTTAGCCATGCACAGTATTTGAGAGTAAATTCCCAATGTGCAATCCTGGCTGGGATCTTGTTTCAGTGTTACTTGTAGTAAATATGATTAAAACACCAATTCTGAAATTTTAGTTGTAAAACACACACACACACACATACATACACACACACACACACACATACACGCAGCACTGTTGATTCCCATGACAATATTACACAACAGGGCTAGATTAAACCATATAGCAACAAAAGTTAACAGACTGCTTAATAAGATCAACCTTGTTGCCTGAATCTGTGGTAAACAATGATGCAAAAACATCTCATCCAGTAATTCGCTATGGCCGCCTGAATAAAGCCCTACACAGTCTGTATATGAAACCACATACTCTGCCACTGCAAAACAAAGCATCATTGTAATATTTACTAATCAAGCTACTTATATCCAGCATATCTGAACGACTATTGAACACTATGATTTTCTAAGATTTTTACCTATTTTAAAATATTAACCACTGTGTGTGAGCCAGTCTCACTGCGAGTGAGCTCTCTCCATTATACCAACTGTAAGCGCCCAATTTCCCTGCTTCTTTGCTATGCTTTAAGAGAATGGAATTAAAGAAGCAGGGTAGCCAAATGATTGCAGTTTTTATATATGCCTGGCTCCATTTGCACTGCCTCTCTTAAAGTCTGCTTCAACAAATTCTATATTGGACTATCATACAACACATACCTATTTACCAGCTGTCAAAGTAAATTTAGAGTCCAGAAGGGCATATTAGAAAGCACACAACAGACGTTGCTAAACACAGATATACACTAGCTTAGAATTTTGCCAGCAAGCTATTAATCAACCCTAATGAACTGCTGTTTTCTATTTAGAACATTATTAGTTTCTTATGGTTTGTTGATATTTGAGCCACAATGACACCATCATGTGGCTAGAAAAAGTGTCGCCTTTAAGTACACATTAACAAATAATGTAGTGGGGCCTGTACGTATATACACTGATTCCCTCTACTGGAGTAAACAGATGTCAGCCCTAATACTACAAAGAGCTAGTGGCGATTTTCCAACAGTGCCAATGGTAGTAGAGGTTTGTAATTTGGTGCAAAAGCCATGAGTCCACTTGTCACCCAATCTATGCAGTCACTGAATGTCTGAGGTCTTTGTTTCCTACTTCAGTACTTCATTATCTGGCAGACCATACCATGCATTCTTTATAAGATCATTTATAATATGTTGTTATGGAATGGTACCATTGAATTATTGCTTTAAAAGTTAATTGAAAATTGTTGTAGAGAATGCTGCTGTGGCTAATTAGGTACTTCAGTAGTTTCCTGATAATCCCACAAGTCCCTGTGCACTGTGGTTGGTTTATGCATTAAGAATTAATCAACTGAGCTTTTTAAAATAATGATATGAAGTACTGTATACTGTTTGCCTTTACATCAGTTTAATAGCATTGCATGTTATGGGTGAAATGCGTTACTCATTTAGGCTAAACAAATGGTATATGCAAGATTTGTGAAGATGTGGCAAAAAAAAAAAACAGTTAACAAAAATGGCAAGATGGTAGTTAGTGATCAAGTGATGTCAACGAGATCTGTGTGGGTGCAGAGGGTCTGCCCTGTAGAACTCATTGCAAGATCAAGGCCCAGTTCAGTAGTGTAATATTTTAATTATTTACAAAATAAAGGTAGCATAATGCACAATATTTGCTAAAAAATTCTCAGATCTTAAATTGGATTACAGTAGTAGCTCTTCTTCCACACTACCAAACTTTACATCATTTACTTGTCCATCTATAAATAATAGTCAGGTGCAGACAGACACAAAATGATTCAATGTCAAGCTAATTCTGTCAAACAGTGAAAACTAGCTTTTCCCCTCCTCTTAATTTTTTAAGCAAGCAATTTACATAATGCAGTACATATCAAGGTTAAGTTTTCCTTACAACGCCGAGCTCCCTCCAATTGCTGTAAATTTACTCAAAAGCACTTTCTCCTAAGCCTCTTGATGCAAGCTCCCAGAATGCAGTGCTTTTAAAAGATCTAACTGGCTGCCACTACAGATGGAACAGCAAAGTATATGGGTAAATTTTTAATAATAATTAAAGCTGTTTACCCCCTTCCTATGACAACGTTGCCTCACCTAAAACAACACAGAGTGGTGACCACCAGGACCTAACCACATCAGCCACACCATCAGGGGCTCATTCACTTGCACATCTACTAATGTGATATATGCCAGTAATGCCCCTCTGCCATGTACACTGGCCAAACCGGACAGTCTCTACGTAAAAGAATAAATAGACACAAATCAGACATCAGGCATGGTAACATACAAAAGCCAGTAGAAGAACATCTCAGTCTCCCTGAACATTCAATAATAGATTTAAAAGTAGCCATCCTTCAATAAAAAAAACCTTCAAAAACAGACTTTAAAGAGAAACTGCAGAACTACAATTCATTTGCAAACTTAACACCATTAATTTGGGCTTGAATAGAGACTGGGAGTGGCTGGCTCACTACAAAAGCAATTTTCCCTCTCTTGGTATTGACACCTCCTCATCAGTTATTGGGAGTGGACCACATCCACCCTGACTGAGTTGGCCTTGTCAGCACTAGTTCTCCACTTGTAAGGTAACTCCGTTCTCTTCATGTGCTAGTATATCTATGCCTGTATCTGTAATTTTCACTCCATGCATCTGAAGAAGTGGGGGTTTTACCCACGAAAGCTTATGCCCAAATAAATCTGTTAGTCTTTAAGGTGCCACTGGACTCCTCATTGTTTTTGTGGATACAGACCAACACAGCTAACCCCCCCCCAGCCCCGATACTCTGCCTCATCTAGTTTCCCCAGAAAAACATTTTGCAATAATTATTTGTGCAAGTCATATAGCAGGAACTAGACATGTCAAAAAAAAACAGTACAGGTTCGTTTTCATTTCTGTACAGGTGCTATATGTAATACATTTTGCAATACATTACATACATAACAGAGTTTACTTTGAATTCAGAGGGCTTGCTACTGTGAGATGTTGCCCATCTGCTACTTCAGCTGACTTCAGGATGAGCTGATTCTCTCTCTCTCTGGTATTTTTAAGGTGCCTGCCACATCAGCAGTTACAGGTGCTCAGTTCCCCTCAGGTTCAAGCTGTACATTTTGACAAATTTTGGCCAGCATTTTCAAATGTAGGTGCCTAAAATTAGTCTCCTATGTCCATACTTCGCACCTGATTTTAAAAAATGCTGAGCACCCCAGCTGCTCTCAGTGACTCTAGTTGCAGCTGAGGGTATTTGCCATCTCTACGAGGGCCAGATAGCACTTTCTTTAATAAAACCTGCAGGAATGGTAAGGGAGGAAAATCCCAGGTGAAGTTCCAGGATCTAGCAGGCTTTTTAGGAGGCCGGGGCCATCTGCACTGAAGTCCTGTACTTCCGTGACAGCTCTATACCATGAGCAGCCCCCTGGGCTCCCTGGCATCATGGCTTCAGAAACTCCTCCTAGGCATTGCTGCCCTCAGATATCACCCTGCCACCGATGGGACTCCACATGCAAAGTAATACAGCCTGAGGACATAGTCCCTTTTCTGGGGACCCAGGGGCTGATGTTTCTTCAGCCATACACCCACCCAAGCTGGGGTTGCCTACCCTCTGAAACTCCCTCCACACAGATCTCAACCCCACAGAGAGCTCTCTGGGAGGCTTCGGAAGGCAGGCATGCGGCCGTGGAGAATGCTGATCCCCCTCCAAGCTGTGCAGAAGAGTAGCAAAATCTGGCCCAGGCTCAGGCCCTTAAGCCTTATTTCACTGTATTGTCTTACATTAATCATATGTTTGCAATATGCTGTGTCGTCCTCCGCATCTCAGTCACAAGGCAAAGTGAATGACAGCAAATCACACACCCAACTAACTATGTTGCATAAACAAGGAGCAGGCAGTGCTTTCTTGGAGTGGCTGCTGGGTACTTAACACTGTGTCTATGCCCTCTTAAAAATCTGACCAAATAGGTTTCCATCTTCATCCATGTGGCCAGATTTCCAAAGTTCCCACACTAAAATTCTTCTGAAATTAAAGACATCATGGGATACCACTGAGATTTTTAACATGCTACCTTTTATACTGCTACCACAGGAAGCCAGAACTGTATATTAAGGCAGCTAATATACTGTAATTTAGCTGATCACTGAATAGTAATCCCACAAGGCCGGCAAGAACATCAAGAGTTAGCGCAGATTTTACAAAATTCCTTTTGACATGAAATGATACAGTGTTTGCAATAACACACTACGGAAATGGTTATACACAGAGTTTCCTTAGAACTCCTTCTGAGCTTGCTTATCGGATGTTCCCCCGTATTCTTCTTCAGGAGTGAAGCATTTCCTGGACAGTCTGTCTCTTTCCGCCTATCAACTCAAAGAATAAAATCATGCCTACCGCAGAATGAAAGTGTTAATAATCATTAATCTTCAACATACACATCTCTGTTGTAAAGCAACTGGCTAATTAGCCCTGTGGTGTACCCTAATAACTTTCAACCACTCAGACTGAAGGCCACTAGGATGGTTTCAACTGGTAAAGCAAGTCTGTTTTAAAGACATTTCAGGTTGTACAATGTCAGCTTGTATCCCAACTATCACTCATTACGTAAGGCTCTATTCACCATTAAAGAGCCATGGCCTTTTACCTGGAGCCCTTGCCTTCATGCCCAGGCCAAACAATTGCATGGAGATGGGTCACTGTTGTGAGAATTTATGCCAGAGGAAGCTAATCAGGACTGCACATTTCAGGGGTCTATTCTGGCTATGCTCACACATGTCCTCTCTCTTTGTGCAATATGGCTTGCTTACATTTCCTTCTTAGAAATGCAGTGTAAATTTTCAGAAATGTGTCATTTAAATATACATATTTAAAGGCGGCAGATGCTGACATAAGTGATTTGCATGAAGAAGGAAGAACCAGCCCAAAAATATAAAGTTTACATATTTCAGAACTGAGGAAACAAACAAAAAAATGGGGGGCAGTTGTCTAGTTAAACCTGACCTGATCAGTTTTACCATATGTACCACCTTTCTTCATAGTTTGTGCTCTCCAGTTCAAAAGAGAGAAATGGCTGTCATTAAAACAATTATAAGGTTAAGGAGAAAATGCAGAATAGCATGAAAGAGCATCTGCAACTACAAATGCACAAAGTGGGAATGAAATGAGCACAGAATTCACTCCTTCTTTTGGACAGGGGAACCATCTTTGACCTTTGCAATTTACTGAACAACTAAAAAGCAATGCAAAAATCACTAAGTGAAATCCTGGCCCTATGGAAATGAGGGGAGGGATAGCTCAGTGGTTTGAGTATTAGTCTGTTAAACCCAGGGCTGTAAGTTCAATATTTGAGGGGGCCACTTAGGGATCTGGGGTAAAAATCAGTACTTGGTCCTGCTAGTGAATGAGGGGGGCTAGACTTCATGACCTTTCAGGGTCCCTTTCTCAGTCCTATGAGATTGGTATATCTCCATATATTTTATTATTAATTGGAGTTCTAACATTGACTTCAACAGCAGTGGTGAAAGTAAGCCAGTATGGTCAGGTACGCCATACCACTAAGACATTTATTGCCGATATGCCGTATCAGAAAGACACATTTTCGAGAATGAATTGTAGAGCCCTGTGTGGATACAAATTTATACCTGCTAGTGTGGATATCCGCAGATAGAAATCGGCATCCGCTGAACTGCAGGGCTCTCCCAGGAACCGCAGCAGCGAAAGGAGCAGAACATGAGGCCGCTGCTCCCAGGAGCCAGCGCCCCACACCAGCAGCTCCTCCAGCACAGCTGTACCGCCCCCACCGCCCCATGGTGGGACTGTATAGACCCCAGACAGGAGACGCAGCTGCATGGAAGGGCTGGGGGCAGCATTTACAGCTGCAAGCATGCTAGGTTAACATTCCCCAGGCCCTAAAATTGTCAGTAACTTAGTAGACGAGTAGGGTTCTCCAACAGAAGGTGGACAAGAAAATGAAATAATACTCCATGCTTATGTAACACTCTGGTGACTGGGAGTTGCAAGTCTCCCTCTGTGCCAAAACACAGAGAATAGGAGCTACAGACCGTTACCAGCTTACGCTTTTAGCTCTGAAAGTCTCTGGTGTGTAGGCCAAGTGGGCAGATAGAGATGGAATCCTGGACATCTTTGAGTCAGAGACGCAGGTAATGTTGCGAGCATGGACATGCATGTAAACCCTGCTTTTCAAGTCTAACCTAAGGCCTTAAAATACTGTATTCCAGTTGGCTAATAAAAGCTGTCTTCTTTTGAAAAGGCTGCCCTGGGTCCTGTGTCACTGAATAGGACAGTCTAACTCATTTGGAACTGCTGGAGGAACCACAGTGAGAAACAGAGGTGCTGAATCCAAAGACCCAGTCTTGTAGTAGTGGAGCTGCAGGGTCTTCCTTGCAAAAGTGGAGGTTTAGGGCCAGGTCTAGAAGTATCCTCCTAGAGAGACTGTGTAAACGTCAGAGGCCTAGCACGCCCAGAGGATCAATGGCAGCTGGTGGTAGCAGTGGGACGCTGTCTGCAATTATAGTATTTTGCAAAAAGCGACTGCAACAGTAAGAACAAGCTTAGTCAAAACCTACTGTACAGAGAAAGTGGTTTATGTTCTGAGTAGACAGAAGGAAAGGACAGATAAGGAAAATGACATATAATCAACTCCTTAAGAGGCAGACAACGGAGCTGTGCAAAGGGAGAGTTAAACTGTAAAAGTGAACCAAGGCAGAACTGTTTGACCTACTACATGAGGACGACCAGGTAAAGAATTAAAGTCTAGACCCCTACAAGGTTCCCAGAGGATTGGGCTGGGGGGATAAAGACAGATACAAACAGAATCAAATCAGGACAATCACAGTATCTGCAGCAGCTGAAACAATCGCAGAGTGTCCCTCAAGACCAAGTTCCCCAACCTAACAGCTAGAGTAGCAAAAATTGCAGCTCGAAAAAAAAGTAACAGGAACTGGAATGTCAGAAGCTGACTGACCAGGAAAAGACAAAACCGAGTGAGCCAAACATGAGAAACAGCCGTGAAAGCAATTTGGAAACTGAGAACCTGAGGAGCACGAGATCACATGTGAATGGTAAGCTGGGAGAAACTATGGGATGCCAAGATCACAGGAAACACAGATGCTAAATTATTGCCCCAGTTTAAAGGGGGGTATTGATGTCTACCCCACTGCCTTTCAGAAAGCTTGCAATTTAAATCAGGTTCTCCCTGTGGATAGATTCCAAGGTCTCACTCCCTTTCTGAGGCCCAAAGTATAGAGATGTGTATAATCAAATGGATGGAACTGAATCCGGGAGTGAACTTTTTGAAAAAGCCTTATTGCTTAAATTTGAACTGATGCCTGAGGCTTACAGAAGACGGTTTTGGGGCATGCAAAAGAATATGGGGGTGACATATATGGAGGCTGCAACCCAGATGGGGGAGCACCTCTGCAAATGGGGAAAAGGTACAGGAGTTACTATCCTGCATGCTTGTCTGATTGGTGGGGTTCGAACAACTTTGGAGGTGTGCCCCCGTAACCTTAAAACATGGCTAATGCTCCAGAACTCAAGGGTTGCATTGTGCAGCCCGACCGGCAGGTGAATTTATGGATAGTAGACCTAGTTCAGGTAAGAAAACCCAAAATGGGACTGGCCCAAATTGAGGTCCCATAAAGGGGTTTCGCAGAAATGGGATTTGGGTAAACCCAAAGTGGAGGTATTGGTCAACTCAAGCAAACCACCAATCAGAGATCCCAAGGACCCAAGACATTATGTCTGTAATAGGCCTGGGCATAAGTGGGCAGAGTGCCTGAGGCTCAGTTTCCGGGGGTCTGGCTATGGCCAGAAAGGGTTAACCTAGTGAAAAAACAACTGGAGGGAATGTCAGCTCCTCAAGTCTTTGGAACTAACAGTATAATGGAGGATCCAGAGGAAGAGGGAGAGGAGATACAATGTTCAGACTGCTGAGGTTAACCCTTAGGTTCTGGAGTACCAAATTCACAGGGTTTCCTCAGGTCAAGTAGTGGGTGTGGGCAGGAGGCTTAGGGGGGTCAGGGCATAGAGGTGAATGGACAAAGGTCCAGGACTTGCAGGACATGAGTGCTGAGGTAACTCTGGTTCTCCCTGACATAGCGAACCCCAATAAGTTTGTACCCAATGAGTATCTAACCCTGAGGGGGTATTTGGATCCCCAATTAAGGTGCCTGTCCCAAAGATATACTTAAAATGGAGTACCAAGAAGGGGCACAAAGAGGTTGGGGTGCATGACCAGTTACCTATGGAGGTGATGATGGGAAATGATTTGACTGACTAGCCTGGCAGAGACCAAAGCACTTTGATTCTTACCAGGAGCCAGAGAACATCACCTCGTCCTTACCTAGGGTCACAGACCAGCATGCATGGGGCTAGAAAGCTGCTGCTTTTGGCTTGGGAGAACGCACTCCCTGGGGCAGAGCTGGACAGAGCTGGGACTGAGACTCCATCCAGAAGTAGGGAAACCGAGGCACATCTTAGAAGTGCTGTGACTCAAATTCCAGCTGGTGAGGATGGACGGGTTACTCTCCCTGCCCCAGAATAGAATATCAGAGTGAGTTCTCCTCAGAGAAGCTAAGAACGATAGCTAGCTCTGGCAGTATAAACCTCATACAAAGGTCTGCAGGAAAGATTCCTGTGGGAGAAGGGATACCTTTACAGGGATTGGGTTCCCTCCATGGAAACTGAATTTTGGGGGCTAAGGATGGAGTTGCAGGTCCTCCTGGGAGTAGCGGAGCTGCAGGACTCTTCCTTGCACAAAGTGGCGGGCCTAGCACTACATGGGTATACTGCCAGAGACTGTGTAAAGGTAAAAGGCCTTGTGGATCCATGAAAGCTGGAATTTCATTAAAAAAATTATTGTAACAGCAAGCAAAAGAAGTCCCCCAAAAAATCAGTGGGTGCCTGACAACCTTGTTATCTTGAAATGCCTCATCTCTCCCTCTGAAAAAGGGATCTGGGATATAAATTACTCTTAGCCCCAGGAGAGGCTCCCATTCTTCATTTATAGCATGTAGCAATTCAAGCTATTTCCAGAGCAGTGCATGGCTACCACTATACTGCTAATGAACCTGCACTACTCTGCATTAGGCATTTGACATAAGCCAAAACGCATGCAACAATATGTTCCTCTGCAGAGGTGGAAAGAGTGCCCAGATTATCTCCACGTGTTCTCTTTTTGGATCCCTTCTTACCATCTTTCCTTGGACAATACTCATGGAAGTAAAAATGTAATTGATCATCAATAGAACATGAAAGACATCAACAGGAGTTTAGCCAAAGTGAGGGCAGCGGGATTAGGCCTCTCTAGATTTTGCCACTCTACAAAAGGTGCAAGTCTTGGTCTTATGCAATTGTGTGGGAGGCTGATCATATGCCGTGTTTTCTTGCTTTACAAGCCAAGTTTTCTTGCTTTACATCTCCTCCTTGTTACTCCGTATTTAAGTGTTAATCCAGCAGGATAGGGATGTCAGTTTTTGATCCATACTTTCTATAGGTTTTAGGTGTTTTCTCTTCCAGAAAACTAGACTGTGCTGACCCGTGAATTGGAGCAAATGACATTTTGGAATACGATTTAGGACAAAGTTGCTAGTAAACTGGGAAGGAGCTCAGGATCAGAAAACAGGGAAGACTTCTGGGTCCAGGTTCTTTTCTTTGGTTAATTTTAAGGAATGGTGGGGGACTGCTGTTGCCTTTCCCTCTCATATGAGTCTCCCCTGAGTCTCGCCCTGGTTGTGTTGTAATGGCTGACAGATGCAGATCAATATCTTACTGTACTGTAATTTCTTCCAGTTTATTTTATGCTATTGCATTCTGAATGTGAGTATCATCAGTGTCAGATTTTCACAACTAAATGTGCAAAAATGTAAATGTCATTACTTCGTTTTCACATGTACACACCCATAACTATTTGAATGCACAATTACCTGATTCACAAGTACATCTCAGTAATTACATGTACAAGCCTGGTGCACAAATGTGAATGCACAATTTTGAATATCTGGCCCTCACTCACTTGCCCAGCATCAGACAGTAGGTAGCTAGCAGAACTGGGAATGAAACCCTAAAATCTTGACACCTCATCTATGCCTTGTCTAGCTATTCTAACGACAAGTGAGTTAGACTAAGAATGCCTGATGTTGCCTGTCCTCGGTCCTACTCACTGAGCTGTAGCAGTAGGGATTCTTTGTGAAAATTAGACTTTAGACATCATAAAAGATAAATGGTGCATGAATGTCTGATGCAGAATGGTTATAATCATCATTTGTATCCTATTACTCCATAATACATGCAAGTAATGTTTAATTTTCCACAATGATTACATTTCCAGTTCATAGGAGTCTTCTTCTTAGCGTATGCACAACATGCCTCAGGCAGCATATGACGAGATTCATTACCGAATTTGGACCACTGGTTGGATCATTAGCTTCCCCGGCTCAGGCCGGATACTGATGGGGAGCGCGAATTGAGCACTGATCAACGTCCCCCTTCATAGGAGTGAAAACATGAAAGCGACTACATGCTTTTACCCATTTTTTCCCCAGTGACTGGTTTGAGAATGAAATCTCAAAAACCAAAAGTTTCAAACCAACCAACTTATTTTTCTTATCTGTACTTTTTAATCTCTCTACATTTCAGACTCCGTTCTTTGCATTACATGATCTGAACAGCCAGTTCTTGCTATCATTCTCTTGCACGGCATAAGCACATATGTGTACTGCTAGTTGGCATTCCTTTGCATCTTCCTTTTCTTTTCTTCAGAGATCTTGCCTCTGTGGCTAGAAATCTTCTCAAAAGGAAACTTGTTGAGAAGAAATAGAACAAGCCAAATTCTGCCCTTACTTAAACCTATGGCACAAGCATGACTAAAAGCAGTGCAAAACAATTACACAGAGAATGACTAATTAATCCTTCCCATAGAACTACACAATAAAAACTCAAGTTTATTTAAATTAAAGTTAGTACAATTATATCCTCTTATAAGAACACTAGAAACTATTAGAAAAAGATTCAGAGAAGGGCAACTAAAATGATTAGGGGTTTGGAATGGGTCCCATATGAGGAAAGATTAAAGAGGCTAGGACTTTTCAGTTTGGAAAAGACGAGACTAAGGGGGGATATGATAGAGGTATATAAAATCATGAGTGGTGTGGAGAAAGTGAATAAGGAAAAGTTATTTACTTGTTCCCATAATATAAGAACTAGGGGCCATCAAATGAAAGTAATGGGCAACAGGTTTAAAACAAATAAAAGGAAGTTCTTCACACAGCGCACAGTCAACATGTGGAACTCCTTGCCTGAGGAGGTTGTGAAGGCTAGGACTATAACAGGGTTTAAAAGAGAACAAGATAAATTCATTAATGGCTATTAGCCAGGATGGGTAAGGAATGGTGTCCCTAGCCTCTGATTGTCAGAGGGTGGAGATGGATGGCAGGAGAGATCATTGCCTGTTAGGTTCACTCCCTCTGGGGAGTGGCATTGGCCACTGTCAGCAGACAGGATACTGGGCTGGATGGACCTTTGGTCTGACCCAGTATGGCCATTCTTATGTTCTAACACGCTACACCAGGGGTCGGCAACCTTTCAGAAGTGGTGTGCTGAGTCTTCATTTATTCACTCTAATTTAAGGTTTTGTGTGCCAGTAATACATTTTAATGTTTTTAGAAGATTTCTTTCTATAAGTCTATAATATATAACTAAACTATTGTTGCATGTAAAGTAAATAAGGTTTTTAAAATGTTTAAGAAACTTCATTTAAAATTAAATTAAAATGCAGAGCCCCTCGGACTGGTGGCCAGAACCCGGGCAGTGTGAGTGCCACTGAAAATCAGCTCATGTGTTGCCTTTGGCACACGTGCCATAGGTTGCCTACCCCTGCGCTACACAATCATTTGAACTGTTGCTTTGCCGGGGTAGTTATGAAATACCACTACATCTTGTCTAGTAAATTCACCATAACAGTTTGGACAGCTTTCACATTGCACAAGTCTTGCTGATGGCCTGAAGGGTTTCCCAAACCATCTAAAATGCTTTATCATCCCTGTACTTTTCTTAGGGGGCCTGATTTTTTAAAGTTTGCAAATGCCATTTCATATGCACTCACATGTGCACAACTGTATGCCAAGTTTTGTCTCTGGTTACCATTATTTGTTACAATATTCAAATTGTGTACTGGCTATTTGCATATGTAAATAAATCTGCTTGTGCACTCTCAGTGATTGTACTTGCAAATTAGGAATGCAATTGCACATGAACTTTTATCCACAGCTGTGCACAATTTTGAAAATCAGGTTCAGAAAACGAAGGACCAATCTTAAAGGGTAAAAAAAAAAGGGGGGGGGGGAATGACCTACTATTAGATAATTACCATTTCAAGATATTTTTATAAGCAGGTGGAGTTCTTTAAAAACAGAATTACCACCATACAGGCAGATAATGGCTCCCTGGAGATGTGTGAACTTTTAAGTCTATTGTTCTTTTGACAGATGTTCTTAAAAATGAGGGCAACTGTATTAAAATTAATGTCTCTATAACACATACAAACTGCATGAATATGAGCACTAGCGTTTCTGAATAGTCCATGTGCAGCACATTGTCTGTTACAATGAACAGTGCACCAGCTCTGAATGGTTGTGCTTGAACCGCTAGGCATGTAGTTACAAGTGGAGCTTGTAATATTATGTTAATTTGTTCTAATATTTTAATAGGCAGCCATGTTAGAACACACACTACATTTATTTTGCCTTCATCTCTGAAACCATTGCCGTTTATTGTAGGATGTTCTGTGCAGTCTTACACTAATACCAGCTCTATGTGGCTAACAGTGAATATATTCACAAAATGATAACACAGGCTGATTTGAATTTAAACATCTGCTTGATCAAATAAAACCTTTAGAGTAATGCTCAGAATTGACCCTTTATTCCAAGATTTTCCATTCACTAAACACTAACAAAAAACAGTTTCAATCTACTTTTCCTTTTCCCTTTTATAAAAATTCACCCAGAACCAGAAGCCTGAATTTAAACAGAACTGTCTGTTTTTAGAAATGAGACATGGCTTGTGAAAGTTGCCATTCTCTGGCTAGGCAGCCCCCCTGAGAGTGTAACTGCTATTTCAGACAAAGTTGTATGGCGTAGTTAGCCATTCAACTTTCAGCCAGGCTCAGTGACTGGGGCATATGAATATTAAAAGTTAAATACTCCAACATCGCTTAAGTTTTCTTTCCGAACAGGAACATTTTAGCATTTTATAACAGAAACAACTACCAAGTTACCAATATCATGACGTTTAGGAAATAATGTCATTATACATAAAGTCTTAAAAAGCTCATGAATGGTGCACTCAATACTAATAGGGCCCTTTCAACGTATACATTGCACACATACCTCACTTAGAAGGATCCACATTACCTCATACCAAATTCACTGTGTGAGCTATAATCTTACACAAAGTCAGCTGCTCTTCTAACAGCAGATGCTGTGTTACTTATTTAAGCATTCATTGCTGGGTGATGATCTATCTTCTTTTTGACATTAAAGTAGATGCACTACATCTATTTTATAATATTCAGGTATTCTTGGAAGCAAAACACTTTGCAGATTACATTAGTGTCTGCTTAGTGCAACATGGGGCTTGTCTGAACACAGTTTTTGTACTCTTATATAGTTTAAAAACGGACATATTTAAAGCAATACACTGCCCTAGTATTGTTGCAGTATAAAGGTGCTTATATCAGTATAGTTTATTCTCAAAAGTCTATGGGATTCTAAACTGATATAGTAAGAGCACTTTAAAAAAAAAAAAACTCTACATGGACCAGCCCAAAGTTGCATGGAATTGGTAAAGAGAAAATTACACCCGCCTATGTTGGCTGTTTCTACAATATGGAACAAATGCAAAGCTAAAGAAATCCTGTTCAAGAGAGCTGCTTACAAATCCAGCCCAGTTCTGTTCCCTTTGTGGGATTTCTGCTATTGACTTTAGTGGGAGTGATATCAGACACATAGTGAGATCAGAAATGGACTGAAAATGCAAAACTGGGAACCAAATTCTGATGTTTGACAGACCTAAAACATGGGAATTTGTCAGATCTGAGGTTCTGGTTCAGGCTCATGACTGCTATTATCTAGGCACAAAGAAAGTCTCTCTCTGAGTTGCCATAACCACTTCTGACAGCTTCTCCAAACTTTGTACAAAAATGACATGAAAAGCCCAATCCCACTCTCACTGAAGTCTAATGGCAAAACGCGAATTAATGTTAGCAGATTGAGATGTGGCCTGAGTAAAGATACACTTCTCAAAGACAAGACTTGCAGTGGAAGAAACCTCCAGAGAACAGACCAACAGGTTAAATCTAGAGTGGGGAAGGAGATTTTAAGAATAGTTATTCTTTTATGCAACAATTAAAATATATTTTTAAATGAGCTACAAAAAGATGAGATAAGATTGAAACAAAACAAAAAAAAGAGACAACTTGTTTTCCTGTCAGTGAAACAGACAATTCCTTCCCATCTTCAGAAACAAAACATGCTTCATGATCTTGAAGTGCACTTAACAAAAAAGTCACAGAAAGTTAGCATTTTATAGCCCATCTCAATTTTATGCACTATATATAATCCCTTATACTTGAAGACATTAAGCAATAAAATCATATATATATATATAAATAAATAAAAGAGACTGCTGGCTGAAACTACTAGGACTACTTTATTATCTTAAAAGTCTTAATATTTGCATGGGATACCTAAAGATCAAGTTCTACTTTAACCTCCAACTTCTCCCTATAAATTGACAGATTATACACATGTATGCAGTATGAATATGGAGATCTGGGGTAAACTCATGTTAGTGCATAGTTTAAAAAAAAAATCTCATGGGCAGGCAGGATAAAAGTATAACTTGAGTTCCTCTCTCTCCCAACAGTTGACCAAGTTTAAACCCGAGAAGTGCTGCTAGTCAGTGCCAAAGTACTGAAACTAGCAAGAGAATTTTCTAGAAATCGGTAGCAGAAATAAATGCAGCAAAATGGGCTCTTCAGCTTTATAACTGTCTGCTGAATCTGCCACCATATATTTTCCATTGGAAATGCTCTGCCTTCAAAGGTATTTTTAAGAAACAGAACTTCTTTAGTCGCATCTGATAAATATCCCAAAGAAAAATTGTAATTAGAGTGGGTTATGTCACCACCCAAGTGTGTGGGGGGGGAATCTCTCTCAGAGCATATGCAATATTCCCAGGCATTTGATCGCATCATTATCAGCCAGATGGAGAGCTGGTAGCCCTACATCGAAATAAGCCAGTGGACACTCGTCAAGGATATGCAACAGTCTGAAGTTGACCACAGCTGCATCATGGGACATTTGAAAACATCATGTATACAGATTGGCCACACAGTTGCCCTGTCCTATTTGAAACCAGTTTAGAGGTGCCTTCGCAGAGGTGCCTTGGCAGATCAAAACCTAGGGGACAGATGGTTGGGTCAGTGACGAGCAAGTGATTAACAACTGTCGTTGCCAACCACTAGTTGTACCAAGCAGATGACCATAAAGGGCATCTAGAAGACAGGTGAGCTAGTAAGTGGCACAAAGCAGGTGAGCTGCTGTTCTCATGGATCTTGGACAGCAGCATGACAGAGGCCTTCTAATGGCGAATATGGCAAGGTACTACATTACTAAGTATTGGCAGCCACGGTGGCAATGGAGTTGCATGCAAAGTCCTAGTAACAATACACATCACTTTGTTGAGCTCTACATCAACCAGCCTCATGTGGGATGAGTGACACCAGACAGGAGCGCAGTATTCTGCTGTTGAATAGCAGAGGGCAAAGTGCCCAGGCGCTCACACCCCAGGTTCAGCCAGCCAGCCAATTTTCTGAGCAGGTTGTTCCGAGTGCTGAATTTGGTTGACGTCTTCCTCAAGTGGTTGCGGTACATTAGTGCCCTATTCAGTGTCACACAGAGGAGAACTGGGAGACAGAATCTGCCTATTGCCCCAACCAAATGTAGCAAAGCACTTAAGCACCTGAGTAACTTAAAGTTATGCATGTACTTAAGTGCTTGGAAGGATTGGCATTTATAAGAGTAAGATATAGGATGCCCTAAGGGATATAAACTAAAGGATATTTTAGCTTTAATTGAAGTTACTGCTAATAAAGGACCCAATCCTGGGTGCCTGCATCCTTAGCACTTTTCAGGAGACACTCAGCACCTCACAGGATTGGGCCCTAAGTGACTGATCATGCAACCCAGATTCAGACTGGTTTTATTGAGGTCAGAGCGGGGTTACTCAGATCAGTAACAGCTGCAAGACTGGGCCCCAAATACGGTACTTAAGTAAATGAGAGATCAGTAGCTCACTACCCCAGTTTGACCTCTTGGGATCTTGAGAAGGTTGCACATTAAAATAAAGTTTGGTAGCCTCAAGTGAGAATTTGTCTTCATTACTAAACCATCACAATGCAGTCTCAGCTCTGAAAAGCCTCTGGGCTGAGACAGCAAAGGGCTTTGCCAGTTTGGGTTGGCAGTGTGGTGAGGGGAAGCTTCCACATTGCCTATGTATGCTCGGCTTTCCTTCCTGATCATTACATTAACCCACTTTCTTTAAAAAGGAGAGGAAAAGCAAAAACGCATTCTGGACAGACATTAAATATTGCAAAAGGTTCAGTAATCTATTCAAATCTTTTAAAAAAACACTATTAGCTAACAATTTTACAGCCATCCTATTTTACAAACATAATTGGTTTCTGTATATATATTTTTTTACAACTGCAATTAACAAGCAGGATTTTCTTGGCTCTTACACTGGAATATGAGATATTAAAACTCCAGGGTGACATGTGTCCATGTGTTATTGCATGATAACATTTCCATCATCTGTGCCTTAGCTAACAGACTACACGCTTCCTTTCTAACTCTGCTAAAATGACTGTTCTGTTAAGATAGCATTCCCTTGTTACAAAGCAGATCTCCAGGGAGTTTCTCTGATTAAAATATAAATAAAATGTGTGAGGATTTACAATTTATGTTCCAGTCATCTGTGTCTTCCAACATCACATGCACTGTAATCCCTTTCCTCCTGTATCATATGTCCTGTAATCCTCCTCATTTTCCTAAATCACATGCCCTCAAATCCGCCTCCATTTTGAATCTCAAACTCTTCTCCTCCACATATATATTATAATCCTGCTGTGCAATATGTGCTGGAGGCCTGCTTGTAGGAGCAGGATTTTATAATTGTACTATGAGAATGAATGTATGATTTGATTTTATCCGGTCAGCCACCCTTTTTGAATAGCAGAAAGGAATGACAAACCAGAACAATCCTTATGACTGATTATGGTCACCATTTTGTTTTAGGATAAAATTATAATGTCTGCTATGGTTTCCTATATGTATTACAAATTAGGCACTCTAGTTAAATATACATTTCTTCGTTTTAAGGTTTAGAAAGTAAGAGAGAGGATCTTGTATTGTATCTATGTTAAGGAGATTACAGGAACATTGAAGGCCTGGGCCCCCAATGTAAATTGTTTTGATTATAAGATTTAGGAAGGCTTAATCTACAATGCCTTTTCTTCCTCAACATAAAAACTGCTGTATACCTTTAACTGTAAAAGACTGTGTGAATGAGGAATGTATGCATCAGGAAAAGATAAAGTGTGAAGGCCATTGTTATAGCCAGATGGTCAAGGAAGAAGGAGTGAAGAGACTTAAGGACACCATCAATGCACATCCATAATGAAGGAAGGGCAGATTGACAAACCTGAGGTAAGACTGGCACCCCTAAGGACAAAACAAATTAACTGAATCAAAACCAGGACAGGATGACCCTCTCAGAGGTGTATTGGAACATTTACATCAGAAGATAACAGAGACTGACACTGCAAAATCCATAGACTTCAACAGAGAAAAAAAGACTATAAGAACAGGGTGCTTTGTCATGGGGTTTGGGTTTGTCTTGCCACACTCCAGGAGCATCGGATCGCAACCGACAGACCCCGGCTCTCCTCTGCGACCAATCTGGCTGGCCACTAGATTGATCCAGACTCTGGACTGGTAACTATAAACATCAACTGGCAGGACTCTGTGTGTATATGTATGACTGAAAAGCATATGCTAACTGCTGTATTCTCAATAAATGCAGCGTTTTTGCCTTCTCCTCTATAAACCAGTGTGCTTTGTATAGCATAACACACTCCTGCATGATGGATTTTCATTTTGCTCAACCTTATAGGTAACTGGTAATAAAAGTATGTTATGTATCTAGTATTCATAGTCCTCGTGGTTATACGGGCTGTAATTTAATGTCTGTTGTGGTGCTATTCATAAACCATTCAAAGTGTACTTTTCAGCTTTAGAATACCACTGGATTGAATTACTATGTTGCATTCAGTTTGGTGTTTTTTTATTCTGTGTGGAAATCACTCATAAGCATTTTTCAGCACACTCAAGATAATGTGAAGTTTACAGTAAGAGTAGTGATTTACAGAAGGTATATCAAAAAGTTCTTATAACCAGAGAAGAGTATTTGGAATCAAAGCCTTATAAAAAGTAGTTTTTAAAAACAGTACTGAAACTAAGTCCTTGAAAATCAACACATAATCTTCCATGGGAATTCAGTCCCTCAATACCAGCTAGCTGCCATAACATAGCTGACTACCAAGCCTAGACACTTTTAGTACATGTTCCAGACCTGAAGAAAAGCTCTGCACAGCTTGAAAGCATGTCTCTCTCACCAGCAGAAGTTGGTCCAATAAAAAGACATTACCTCACCCATCTTGTCTCTCTACCAAACCTAGAGCATTGATTTTGCTGACTCAAACTGTTCTAGCAAGTCTGTTAGGGATGCAAACACTGCGGACCAATCCAATTCCAAAAAATCCAAGCAGGATTCTAGTATTGTCTCATATGTTTAAAACAAACCTGCCTTTGAGGAACTTTGAGTTACTTCCTCTTTGATGTTCTCTGTTCTGGGGCTCCTATACTGCTGTAACCATAAGATATATTAGCTGTGATACTAACTGGTTTAATTTTATCACACCAGAGTAAGCTGCGTTAGAAGTGGGATTTGTGGAAGGTCTATTATTTCAACAGTGTGAGCACGCACCACACCACCACAGTTGTTCTTTACACCTGTTGATTTTACTCCTCAAAATGCAAAAATCACAATTTAAAAGTTAAAATATTAATTAAGAGCAATGATTGTCACAACTGATCCCATCTGTAATAAATGTACAAACCATTCATATCAACTTAATCAGGAGTATGGACTTTAATGGCTTCCATCATGGTAGTCTATGAGGACAAGGGAGCAGGAACTATAGATTATTAAATAAGACATTACCTTCAGGCTGTGGAGGTGGAGCCAAGGGGTTCAGAGTATGGAAGGGGACTCCAGGCTGAGGCAGGGGGCTGGGGTGTGGGAGGGGTTACAGGCTCTGTGCTGGGTGTGTGAGTTCTGGGGTGGGTCCAAGGATGAGGTATTTGGGGTGCAGGAGGGGACTCCGGGCTGGGGGTGCAGGCTCTGGGGTGAGGCTGGGGATGAGGGGTTTGGGGTGCAGGAGGGGGCTCTGGGCTAGGACCAAGGGGTTCGGCAGGTGGGAGCGGGTTAGGGGTGCAGGCTCCAGGATGCGCTTACCTCAGGCAGCTCCCAGAAGCAGCGGCACGTCTCCCTCCGGCTCCTACATGGAGGTACGGCCAGGTGGCTCTGTGCACTGTCTCATCTGCAGGTGCCACCCCCACAGCTCCCACTGGCCACGGTTCCTGACCAATGAGAGCTACAGAGCCAGTGCTTGGGCAGGGGCAACATGCAGAGCCCCCTGGCCACCCCTATGCATAGGAGCCAGAGGGGGGACATGCCACTGCTTCCGGGAGCTGCACGGAACTCTGCTGTGCCACTGAACAGACTTTCAACAGCCCAGTCAGCAGTGCAGACCGGAGCCACCAGGGTCCCTTTTCGACCAGCCATTTTGGTCAAAAGCCAGACACCTGGCAACCCTAGCACATTTAGAGCAAACAAATGGACCTAACAAGTGAACCAAATCATTAAATCTTGAATTTGCTTGTCGCCTTACTGCAAAACTCATTTTCCCTAATTTGAAAAATAGATTAAAATATGGGCCTCAAATGTTTTGAAAATATTTTCATAGATTGGTCCCTACTCTTAATGCTTATGCCTTGTGCAGAGTACATTATCTTCTGACATTATACTTTCATTTTTGAAACTCAGTTTAATTGTTAAACTCAAAACAATAATTAGAAGCATCTGGGATATGAAACTAGAAAGGGACAATGCACTAGAAAAATGTTCTGTTGGGAGTAATCCTGCTTTGTCAGGCGGAGGGAGGAAGGGAGGGATGAAATGACCTGGTGAAGGGGCCTATAATTCTATACTATGGGAGAGGAGGAAAATGAAATAAAATTTCTTGAAGTAATACAAACATATCCTGGAGGTGAATGCTTGGCTATGTGGATGGTGCCGCCAGGAAGGCTTCTGCTTCCTCGACCATGGGATGGTGTTCTGAGGACAGCAGAGCAGAAATTGAGTCCTCCTATCTAGGAAGTGGAAGAGCATCTTTGGATACAGACTGTAATGGGTGTGGGTGTGTGTGTGCGCGCGCTTTCAGAATTCTTGGTGTTCTGAGAGATGTTCTTGAATGAGAGAGAATTCTGAGAGCACCCAGTAACCAGCAATAAATTCTACAGTGCAGGTCATCATTGCTTCCTTAATTTACACAATCCCCACCTCTGGTTCCAGCCACCCCATAGTTGGGACCATGCTGTCCCTTCCTCGTAAGAGGGGTAAGGGGTTATAAAAGGAGGGGGCAGCTCTCTGCTGTGCCAGATGTAGGAGCCCTGAATCCCCTTCCTCAGCTCCCTTTGGGAATGCTTTTCCTTTTTATCCTTTTCCAATCCATTATATCCGGTGATGGTAGCCCTTCCATACCGAGTACCTGCACTAGATATCCACCACAAGCCTGATGCACTAAATTGCAACATTATAACCTAAAAACCCAGCCCCATGCCACCGGGTCCCAAACTCACTGTCAGTGATGGCAAAATTCCTTCCCAGGCCCTAAGGACAGGAGACTAGCGTGATGCCCATAGTGGATCATGAAGGAACCCAGTCCTTTTTTAGACTTCACGGGTGGAAGGGTGGGTACTGCCAACCTGGTCCAGCTGAAAGAGGTTTCTCTGAGACTGCACAGGGTACAAATACCATCCCCCCTTCCAGTCAGCTCAAAGGGGAGTGCCCCCCTCAAATCTGGTCCAACGGCTTCTTTCTCCTACCCAACTCTGTCCAGGTAAACTTTCTCCTTCCTCCCCCTGTGCTACTAGTTGCACGGGAGCCCTTAAAGGGTCAAACACTTCTCTTCCAGCCAGCCAAAGACCCACTTCATACACACTTCATCATGTTTATGACTAGCAATGGGCTTCAAGCCACTGAATTTTAAATCCATATCAAAAGCTGAGGTCAGGTTGCCAATTTTGGTTGGATGTATTCCTGGAGATTTCATCACATGACATAATCTTTAATTAACCTTTAATTCCTGGAGACTCCAGGACAATTCTGGAGGGTTGGTAACCCTAAAATGAGGTGGTGTTTAGATTCAAGCCCATATCTAGTTTTAACACTCATGGCCAGATTCTGCTCTAGGTATAGTTATGCATGAATGCCACTGACTTGCTACAGATTTAAACCTGTTTATCTAAGAGTAAAATTTGGCCCTAAACTTGTTTAATTTGTTCATGAAACGCCCACTGGTTTAATTAAGTTTGTGTAATTTCACTCAAACAGACTACACATAGTCATCTCTAAAGAAATATCAACTAGGACTTGTTCAGTTTTTCTGAAGAAATACAGTAGTATGAATTAGAGCTTAGCTCATTGCTGCTCCATGTCATTAAGACCAAACGTTATATTATATTATATATATTTATTATACAATCTGTTTACTGGTTCAGTCGAGTGCTCACAGCAAAAGCCATTAATTAACAAACCCCCAATACAACATTTTAAAATATAATCTAAAATCAGTTTGGCAGTTATAACTAAGGACTTAATTAAATGAGAATGTTACAACCAATTCCGCCCTCTTTGGACAAACTTTCTGGCTCATTTAGTTATTTTTGCTTCATTTCATGTTATTATGGAAGTACCTAGAGACCCAAGCTAAGATGGAGGCCCCATTATGTGATTCATTGCTCAAACACACACAGTGAGTTCAGGTCCCAGCGAGCTTGGTATACTATTAGAAACAGTGTACTCAAATCTTCCCCTCTGTGAGTTATTTTATTTCGCATTCATGTTGCAATATTTTGAAAGATCACTTCCACCTAAGCCCTTTTGAAATTACAGCATGTGTTAAGTAAAGTGAATGTTTACAGTTCCTCATGACTCTAATAATGTAATACAATATTATTCTTTGGAAACAGCAAGGAAAGCCCTTGGTATTTTAGAGAGCTGGTTCCAAGGGGAGTAGTGGGGGCAAAAGACATATCTGGCTTTAAGACTAAGCTTGATAAATTTATGGAGGGGATGGTATGATGGGATAGCCTAATTTTGGCAATTAATTTGGCAATTGATCTTTGATTATCAGTAGGTAAGTATGCCCAGTGGTCTGTGATGGGATGTTAGATGGGTTGGGATCTGAGTTACTACAGAGAATTCTTTCCTGGGTGCTGGCTGGTGAGTCTTGCCCACATGCTCAGGGTTTAACTGATCGCCATATTTGGGATCGGGAAGGAATATTTCTCCAGGGCAAATTGGCAGAGGCCCTGGAGGTTTTTCATCTTCCTCTGCAGCATGGGGCACGGGTCACTTGGTGGAGGATTCTCTGCAGCTTGAGGTCTTCAAACCACAATTTGAGGACTTCAATAACTCAGACATAGGTTAGGGGTTTGTTATAGAAGTGGATGGGTGAGATTCTGTGGCCTGCATTGTGCAGGAGGTCAGACTAGATGATCATAATGGTCCCTTCTGACCTTAAAGTCTATGAGTCTATGAGTCAGTGTATGTTAAGGACTGGTTGGCAAGCTAAGCAAGTGTTATTGCTATTAGAAAGGCAAGAGGGAATATAAAATAAATAATTCTGTGCTCTTGAATATTTTTTAATTATTTTTCTTTCTTTAAAAAGAAAAATGTAGTGGTTATGGAAGCCCTAGAGACTGAAGTCCTCTAGTTAGCCACTTAAGAGAGACAACAAAGGCAGCTGCAGTGAAAACTATCCCACTCTGTCCAAACAATATGATCTCAACATGATCTGGAATGACCACTCTAGAGTTGAGGCCTATTCAACCTTTAAGCATCTGGCCCTAAATCTCCATAGAGAAGCTAGTTGGTATAAATCAGCATAGACCCATTTGTTCAATAGAGCTCCACTGATTTACATAGGCTGAGCATCTGGTCCTTAAAAGTTAGTCAGACCATTGTCACTTTTTTTTAGTTTAATATGTTTTATTCTTGATAATGCTGTTTATGTATTTGAATACCAAGTATTCTGCAGTAATGGCCTCGTTTCTTTTGTAGCTGATGGTGGCTTTAATGTAAAGGATATGTTTCTATTTCGGTTCTAAAAGATGAGAAAATGGGCTCAGATCTGTTCCCACTGGAGTAAACGACAGCCATGCCACTGACTTAATGGGAGCTGAATTTGGCCCAAGATGATAGTTGACAAACTTCAGCTGTCTCAAGAACTCCCACATTCTGTCAGCTCTTTCTAATAATAAAGTGTGGGAGTTCTTAGAGAGGAACTTGTACTCATGTAGCCATCAGTATACACAGGTAATTTCAAGGAAAGATGCAAGAAATGTCTGATCCATGCAGAAAAAAACCTAATGCTGACCATACCTAGTGTTAGAAGCAACTGATTTTGCTCTTTAAAAAAATGACTCAGGAAATGTAAACCTCAGGCTTCCCCTTTTCTGGTTCCCAAAGCTTTTGCTCTGCTATACCAGATCTGCTATAGACTGGCCCTTTGAGGGCCCTCACTACCATTACCTCAGTGGGACCCGAGAGCATTCAGAATCTTACAGTATTGGGCCTTCTGTGCAGAAGGATTGTCATATGGTTAAGATACAGGACTAGTAGTCAACAGATCTGGAATCTGTTCCCTACTCTGCCACACACTTCCCCTGCATGAACTGGGCAAGTCACTTAATTGCCCCGTGCCTCAATTTCTCTATTTAACAGATAGAGATAATACTTTATCTCCGAGGGGTGTTGAGCACCCAGAAATTGCCTATAAAATATTAAGGCAAACTGTACTTTTTGAAACTTTGATAGACAGTTTTCAGCAGTCATGCAACAATAATGTATTTTAATAGCTGAGATTGTTTAAATGATCTAGCTACATTGTAATGTAGTCTTGCACTATTCATCACTATTTCACTACTGCTGGAGCCCTAACAGAACATAATTCCCATAAACTGCAATTCATAGAGTCTAGGGGACAGAGAAGGGGAACTTGGGGTTCAGATTGATCCTATCTTCTGGAAGGCACCAAATCATATTTACAAATATTGCCAACAACTATAGCTGGTCTATCTGGCTCTAGCTGGTTTGTTTAACATTTCTCCCAAACGCCTAAGCCCCAGAACACTTCTTACTAGCTTGACCTCATAGTTCATAGAAATTACTTAAGTTTAAGTGTGCTGGCATTGACAGTTTAGCATATCCTCCCTAGGATGTTCTTCTTTCTTTCAGAGGACAAACTACTGTGGCTGCAGCATGCTAATTATAACTGCATTCAAAGAGAGTATCCATGGAAACAAGGAGTGACAGAACAGTCACTGAGATGTTCTATTTTGTACCAGATATGAGGGGTTAAGAGAGTCAATGCAAGTCTGATTATCAGAAATCCTGGCAATAGAAAAATGTGTTTGCTCCTAAAATATTGAAATAAAGAATCAGCAACAAATGTATGCAACATAAATTCTATAACTTAATTGAAAGTTACCTGTACGTTTAAAGACCATCCAGTTTTAATTTTACAATCTAGAGAACACTAGATCAACCATCCAGCCTTTTTCCTTTCTTTTCTTTTTTAATTACAATTCTATTCTTCCTAAACGGAAATGTGTGGGAGGAATAAAACTTTAACATCATTGCATATAAATCTACAGTTGTTTAATCTTTTGCTGTCCTCAGCATTTTATTGAGTTTTAATTATATCTTAAAGCATGGATCCAATGTATAAAAACAGTGCTTTCTTAATCAGACCTGTTCCCAAGACCTAATGTGTATTAGAGTCATATCTACCAACTTCAGTTACAACAATAAGTTTTCACTCCTGTCAGCGCTGTAAAAGCTGAAAGTAAGCTGGATGCTAATCTTTCTTAAGAACATAAGAATGGCCATACTGGGTCGGACCAATGATCCATTTAGCCCCATATCCTGGCTTCTGGGAGAGCCTGGTGCCAGATGCTTCAGAGGAAATAAACAGAACAGGGCAAACATCAAGTAATCCATCTCCTGTTGTCCACTCCCAGCTTTTGGCAGAGAGATGCTTAGGACACCCAGAGCATGGGGTTGCATCTCTGACCATCTAAGCTCGTAGCCCTTGATAGACCTATCCTCCAGAAACTTATCTAATTGTCTTTGAACCTAGTTATTGTTTTGGCCTTCACAATATCACCTGGCAATGAGTTCCACAGGTTGACTGTGTGTTGTATAAAGTACTTACTTTCATTTGTTTCAAATTTGCTGCCTATTAATTTCATTGGGTGACCCCATGATTCTTGTGTTATGGGAAGGGGTAAATAACACTTCCTTATTAACTTTCTCCACACCAATCATTATTTTTATAGACCTCTAACATATCTCCCACCCTTAGTAGTCTCTTTTCCAAGCTCAACAGTCCCAGTCTTATTAATCTCCCCTCATATGGAAGCTCTTCCATTTCCCCTAATCATTTTTGTTGCCCTTCTCTGTGTCTGTTACAGCTGCCTCCCTGCTGCATTCCTTTTTTGTTTTCCTCTCTGTGTGGCCGCCCCTCCCAGCCATGGGGCTAGCAAGAGTCATAGCCTGGCCCTGCTCAGTGGAATGGCCTTTGCAGACTAACCGGAGCCATTGCTCTGCTCAGGTTGGGGTGGGCCCCTGCCCCCTTTGTTCAGACCTGGGCTCGGTGTAGGGGGCACTGCCCAAGAATGCAAGACCTTATATGGCCACATAGCTGAGCATGTAAGTCATGCCTGTGACTTAGGACTAGCCCAGACACATCTGTGCACACCTGAAGACTTTTCCCTGCTTTCTCTCCTCCCCTCTAACAAGGGGGACCAATCAAAGTTACTGGCGGGAAATTGCCTAAGTCTGCCTATATAACCAGACATTTTCTAAGCAGACTTCGGAGAAGGTCCTTGCTTTGCCACCTGGTCTGATCAGCTAGGGGTCTTTGGGAGGCCCTCTCCCCGCTCTCGTTTGTTTTTGAGCGTACCCCCGTTTTTAAACTCCCCTCCCACGAACAACGAATTTTGCCTGGAGATCTCCTGATTATTGTGAGCAAATTGAGTCCTCTCTGCGTCCTCTGATGCTGCTGCTGTGCCTGCCTCTGCTGTTGTCCTGGGGATTGGTAAGAACTCTCTCTTGCAGACCCTCCCTGTTCTAGCTGCTGGCTTTTCTTTCCCCAACAGACAGACCCAAGTTAACTCCTTGGTCTGCATCTCTATTCTGTTTCTGCAGCTCCTTTGCTGCTAGAAACAAACCTGTGCCTCCCTGGATTCTATCCTGGGCAGCTCACTTGCAGTTGCTCCACTGCTGCAGCCACACCCTTGGAGAACCACCCCTAGTATAAGGTGCACTCATTAGGTTAAGTTAGGTTTAGCTTTATACTCTGTAAGTTAGGCTTAGAGAATTGTTGCATTGTGTTTTGTTACTTGCTAATTTGTGTAGTCTTGGTTAAGTTAGATCATAGATAAGATTTTGCTGTGTTTTGCATAATTGTGGTTGTCTGTCTTTCCACTGAACCCCCCCCCCCCCCAGCTTCTTTGTGTCCCTCTGACTCCTTACAGTCTCTCTGTTCTCTGTGTCTCTCTAAGTTTAAATCTCCCTCTGCTCCACCACGTGCTCCTCTCCCCCCATCCCAATCTGGCATAAAACACCATTGGTTACTTTTTTCCTCTCTGATACACCTCACATTCTATATTTACACCACTGTGACACATTTTTACCTAAAATTGTTTGTTATTTAACATATTTTTCCATAACTGTTAGTTGGTTATATGCTGCTGTGACACACCTTTTTACATAGAAATTGTTAGCTACCTGTTACATTTATACCTCAGTGTTAATTGTTTACCTACTGTATTGTACTCCACTATTGAAACCCCCTATACTGTTCACCAAAAGAAACCCCTCCCCAATTGTCTACCTTAACAAACCCCACACTCCTCACTATTGAATTTTCCCTGTTTTTGCATTTTCTTAATAAAGTTTATTTTGCACCCCACCCGTGTGGTAATTGCTCCCCAAGATCCCATATACCTGCTGGCAGGGACACTCTGTACCCTTTCGAATCCTAATATAAAACTTGGTAGATGTATATGCAAAGAGAATAGCTTACTAAGTGTCAATGAGTTATACATGTGCAAACCTGCCACAGGTATCACTGGGGACTTAACAGAAAGAAACAAAGTTGCACAAGTGTAAGGGAGGATCTGATCTGGTCTGCTTTATTATTAATAAATATGTGCAGGAAGCAATGGACCCAGCTTGACTCTCAGATCACAGTTCTGTCAGTGATATAAAATATCTATCCCTTCAAAATATTTCCTTTTAAAACTAAGCAGATTTGCTCTGGAAGTCACTGAGATACAATAAACATGGATCTTCAGAGTGGCATACTACAAAAGCATATTATCTTTAGGAAACAGGTAAATATCCAGATCCCCAAGCCTGCCACCACTTGGGAAGAGGAGGAACTTTATATGAGCACACCAAATGGACTGCTTTCAGGCAACTCCTTTTTAGCACCCCATGATTTTCTTTTGCAGGAGGGCTGAAGTTAGAGCTTCAGTATAGCTGTGAATGATACTGTTTGTTTGTTTATTTATTTCCAGTTTAATTATTTCCCCAAACATCTGGTTTTTGTTAAACTAAATACACACAGAATTAAAACATTACAAACACATTTTCCTTTGTATCTGGACAAATGTATGCCAAAGTCTAATGTCTATTTCCAACATACTGTACATCTTTAAATAGCATTTGGAGTAAAGTTGTAACACCCAAATATGAGAAACAGAGAGAAATAGTCAATTTTTCCTGTTATGCTTATTAATTCTATGCAGTAATTCAAAGCAGCACTTTTACTAATTACTACTATTCTTGCCTGAACTCATTTCACATCTTTTCCTTCATTTGTAAATTTTAATGTAAATGTACTTTAACACCTACATATTTCAGAAGCTATCTGTATCTAAAGTGAAATACAAGGTAGAAAAATGTATTAGGTGTCCCAATCAAAAACCTCAACCCAAAGGCCCAGACTTCATTACGCTGGAGGTATGTCTTGGCACCTCACTTGGTCCTGTCCCACTAGGCAAGATCAAATCGTGTTATAATCTCATTATGGAACAGTGTTACCACCCATAGTTATACCACAGTGTAGTCCTGTCATGCAGGCACCACCAACCTCTGTTATGATTAGACCCCCCTGCATGGCACGGGTGTGCTGTGTCAATGCTCCCTAAATGTTATTCAGGCTCTAGGCACATTCCCAACAGTAACCAAGAAACTGTTATACAGCTGCACTGCACAACATGGCTTTTCTGGCAAGAGATAACTTCTGCTGTAAGTTTTTAAGTAAAGGCCCTGTTAAATAATTCTCCGATCTGATCAATTGTTGTCTTAGTCAGAGGCCCTGGCTCCGAGAAACAGATGCCAATGAATCATGCTGCTGGTGTCTGAAGGAACACTTAATAAAATTAGACTTACTAAGAAAAATCAATTGACTTGTTTATAATGTTTACACACAGACACACACATAAGATGTATATATATATAAATCCCATACCAACCCCTCCCCTCTAAAACACACTTCAGGTTAAAAAGCCAAGCACTGAAAATTAGGGAATGTCAGAATTAAGGTTGCCTCTGCAATTTTAATTCAGCCTCCCTTATGCATATGCATTTGATACCATCTTTAAGTACATAATATTAACATACTATTTTCCCCCACAAGACCCTGCTTCATTTAGTTCACCAGAGGGATGGTACTAAGTGAAGGAGGCAACTGTTGCAATGTTCATTTATGATGCAATTCAAGAAAGCACTTTAAAATTAAGTATATTCTTAAAGTACATACTTGAACATGCACTTAAACAAGTTTCTCAACTGGGCCCTAAATGCGTGGTCCCAAATCTTATCTGCTGCACTGAATTACTAATTTCCTCGTGGACTTTCCCATGACTCTCCTCACAGTGATATCTGAGTACATCACAAATGTTTGTGAATGGATCTTCACAAGTGCCAATGAGGCAGAGAGGTTTCATTATTCCTATTTTATAGAGAGAGAACAGAGACACCGAGATTAGGGATAAAACATGCAAAAGTGCCCACTAATTTTGGGGTGCTTCAATCATTGGGTTGATTTTTTTAACTAATTAATGTGCAATATGTTAGCAAGCTTTAGAAATCACACCTCCATAAAGCACATTACTCCATGATGTAGACAGACAGAGTGGCACAAAGTGGACTGAGGCCTTGAGCCACAGTCCATTGACATTAGTTAGAGTCTATTAACTTGAATAGGCTTTGAATTAGGCCCTTAGTTGGGCTGAGGATCTAGGCCCAATGGCAGAGATCTAGATGTGACAGTCAAGAGACTAAAAGTGGTTCATGAAACCGTAAGACCAGATAAACTCACTCGGAAATTGAGGGGATCAAGCTAGGCCATGGAGGACCTAGAGAAAGAGACAAGGACAGGAAATCTAGATGCAACACAGAGAGAAAGCCCAGGTCTACACTAAAGAAAACTCTACAGGAGCAATCAGCAAGCTAGGAAGGGAACCAGGAAAGAAGAGCTTCCATGATGCTCAAGTTGGAATAAGATAAATGAATGGTGGTTGTCTGTAGCATCTGTAGATACCTCATTCTATGAAAACTAACAAATAAAGATTTTAAAATTAAGAATATTTTATATAGATAGCAGGATTGTTATTGATTTGTATAATTATAGCACCCAAAATGTGTTGTACAAACACAAAGGTAAGCAGAGTCCATGCCCTGAAGAATATACAAGCTAAAAGGATTTCACAATTCCATCCACCCATGGAGATGCACAAGAACCACATTTCTTTAACACATGGTACAGTATATGAATAAACCCAGCATTCAATTATTTGTAATACTCTCTGTAATCAGTTTAAGAAGCTAAAAAACCAAATAAGGTTTCATAATTAGCTTCATAACAGCATCTAAGAGACACTAAAAAGCTGAAGTGTATATTACAACCAAGGTACAGTACATTAAGGAACCAATCCTGCCTTTAGATACCCAGGCCAGTTTCTATCTTTTTCAGAAGGAATTGCACAGTGTATCCGAGCACAAAATGTTTTTCAGAAAAATTTGAGAGCAAATGGAGAATTCGTAGTCACATATGCAAAGCCCCTCATATCAATCAGAAGAATATTCTCTCAAAGACTTCAGCTCACATTCTCCCCATATTACAATCTCTTTGTGCTGTTCTATCAGTAGACACTGGACCTAAAGCATGCTAGTGACAGGAAATTAATCTTACTGTAGGGGGATGCTCCAATAGCATAGAGCTATATTGCAATGGCTATGCCATCCCCTATCCCTGCAACAATCCTAGGGGCATGACTAGGAGAAAAATGGCATGACAGGGACTTCCCTACACCCCAGTGATCGACCACCACTGTATCTGCCCCTTGTAATCAGCACAAGTTAGAGCAGCCTGTAGGCTTACTGAGGGACCAGGCTGGTACATAGCTTGCTTTGGATGGTGGAAGCACAGCGGTGGCTTAGAGACATGTCTGTTTCAGTCCTGCTTGAGCTGTGCTCTGCACTCATTGGCTGCAGTCAAAGATCTGGGCCATTAAGATTTGACTTAATAAATGAATAAAACCACTCAAAGCCACTCCCCAACAGAAAGATTTTCTATGTCCAAGAAAACAACAGTTTGATACAAGTCAAAACTCCTTCTCATTTCCTGCTAAAATATAAAGTACCAGAACTCTGACCTGCCAATCTGCCAATCTGTGCATGTGGGTTGTAAGGAATGGTATTAATTGAAACTGGAGTGTAAATCCATTGTTTTTCCAGCTCTGTAGATCACTTTGGTCAGAGCATGTACAATTTCAGTATTAGAAACCAGTATGTAGGAAGTCTGATCTAGTGGGCAGTGCAGGGGTCCAGGTCAGGGAACAAAAGGGAGGGATCAGGGCCAGAATCAGCTGCCAGGTACCAGAGCCAGGAGGTTGAGCTAGAGTCAGGACCAGTAATCGAAGCTAAGGATCAGAATCTGGGTCTGATACCAAATGCCAAGGGTTGAGCCAGAGTCAGAGCTGATAGTCAGGAGCAAGGTGAAAGGCCAGGAACTGGAAAGGGGTAAAGATCAGGCATGAAGCAGGAGCAGAACAGGAATCAGGAACAGGGTGAGATTAGGACTGCAGGAGGCAAGCAAGAACAGGGTCCAACACAGTAGCAGCAGCAGCAGGAGGAAGTCTGCAGAGTTGTTTGGACAGCCCAGCCAGGTCACTTCCTGGCTTAACTAGCAGTGTTGGCCATTCAGATGGCTGCAAGCCTGGGGTGTGCTGATACAACTTCCTGTGGGGCCTGATTGTCCAGGTTTTGTGAGATGCTGCTTTGCACATCTCCCTTGGTAGTGAGGAGGGAATGTCAGAGATCCAGGGCTCCCACAACTCTGGGTTCTTTCTAGATGTGCACCTTCGGATCCTTACACCCAGTTCAAACAACTGGATTATCAGTGTAATTTGGATAGAAACATTAACACAGCAGCAATATGCAGCTTTACAGTTGGCAGAGAAGCCTAGACAGTAGTAGAATAGAATAGTGTAGCATATTTGCTTTTTTAAAAGAAACATGTTAGCAACTGGCATGGTGATATTCAAACCCTAGATAACGACTGGAGCTAGTCAGGGAATACAAAAGTGATTAACAAGTATATCCCAAGGAATCGTGGTGAATTCACCCCATTGTTAACCCTAAAGTTGTGTTAGTCATTGTCCATGTGCATTCAAATGACACCATTATCTTCATTCAAACGTTCACTGCAGTCTACTTGTCTGTACCGTCTGTTAGAGCCCAACCCCTTTGTGACTTTTCTGTGCATCTCTTCCTCTGGTTCTGTGTGCATAATGCCAGTTCCTTCTGGGCAGCCATGAGCTAAGCATAGAGTCTCACCTCCTCTTGTCTACACAAGAAAGTTGCACTGGTTTAATGTACGTCAGTTTTTACACCAATTTAGTTAAACCCTGTGTGGACACTCATTCTTACTCTGGTTTAAGAGTGGATTATTACAGTTTATCTTAAATCAACATAAACTAAACCATACCAAAATAAGCCTGTTTTTGCTGTTACTCCTGGATCTCTAGCGTCTGTTTCTCTGCTGACAACATTCATTAATCCCAGAGCTTTCACAAATCTTAACTCTTCAGGGAAGAATCCGCTTAGTATTAAAGGATGCCTTCTAAATTTTACACGTGAGTTCAGAACACTGTAGCAAGTGTTATCTTCCATTAAATACATACAAAAGGGCCGACATGGGAAAATTATTATTTTCGCCACCAGGTCCTCTGCCTTTACTGTCTTTTCATAAAATGAAAATAATCCCTGGTATTCTTCAGAGTCTGAAGTTTGTTTCATTCAAATAAAAGCTCTTAATAATAATAATAATAATAATAATAATAATAATAACAGTTAATAATAATAATAATAATAATAATAATTTGCACTTGTATACCCCACTTCATGTGACTGTCTCAAAGGGCCTTAATACACACAGGTAGATAAGCATTGTTATCATTTCAGGTAAACTGAGGCACAAAGAAACCAAGGAACTTGCCCAAGGTTAGCAGCAGGCGAGTGACCGAGACCCTGCTCCAGTACAGCATGTAACTTTAAGCACGAGTAGTCCCATTGAAATTACAGATGTGCTTAAATACTCTGCTGGACTGAGATCAGAGTAAAAAAGACACTGTTCCTTCTTCTAACTGCTGAACCACCCAGCCCCATATTAGAAGTAATACCAAGGTATTTTACTGGAACTAGTTTGTTTTCTCTAGTGCTGCCTGTTTTCCTCTTCCTCGATAGAGCTGAAAGCTTGCAGCTGAAATTCTTTAGAGGACACCTAGGTTGCCTGATACGGCCTAGAAGCTGATCTCCAAGCACTTGGGGGACGGATCTGCTCTTCGCATGCTTGCTTTCCAGACAACAGCTGCCCATCACACCAAGACTTTGAGGGTAACAGAAATCTCTACGGATGTGTTATATTTCAAGATGAGTCAGTGCAGCTGGCATGTGAAGAATTAACAACACCGATTAACATGTGACACGTAGTCTCTAAAGCAAAACTTAAAAATATGGCAAAAGAATTCTCTCTCTCTCTCTCCTTTGCTTCCTCTCTCACATTAATCTTTTTCCTCTACTAATGGGAGTTTGATTTGGAGATGGATTAGTTTTTATAGTACCTAATTTGGTAATTCATATTTGCAAACGCTCATATATCAATGCAAAACACACACTGATTGTAATAACTAAGCAGTTCATTTCAGTATGTGTGTGACAAAACCAACTACAGACTTTTGATTTAACTCTCTGATTATGAATAAAGGCTGATTGGCCTTGAAGTAAATATACTGAAGCAAACAAACTGCATCAGTCTAGGAAGAAGAGCCCAAAGTATTAGTATAAATTGGAGGCAGCACACTAGGTAGGTCTAAAAATTTTATGTGCACAGTTTGACGAAGAGAATTAGAGTTACAGTTTTCATCATCTGTAAAATAGCTTTTGCATGACTAAAGAGCAGCAGTGATCTAACTGGAAAACAAACCCATGTTAGTATTATGAGTGTTTTCAGTCTCTTAGTAAGAAATATGCAGTTCAGTGGCTTGACACTGAGGACCTGCAGTACCATGCAGTGTATCAGAATTTAAGTCCTTCTTCCCCAGGCTAGCAGAGGCTGGAAGCCACAAGAAAACTTGGGGATAAGAAGGAAGAAATGTGTGCTGCTGCCCATCAGAATGTGAGCCTCTGAAAGGAGTTTTTCATCAGACTCCTTGACACAACCAGTACTAAGCAAAAACATTCGCATCTGACAAAAAAACACTGAAAATTAGCCTTGTGTCACTTCACAAACTTTAGCTCAGGTTTACTAAGGTTTGGCACATATGATCTGTGGCTGTTTCAGTTACTCACCAACTCCGCACCAGCCACCCTCACTCCTGACCCTCTTCATAAACTGAACCCTGCAGGGTTTTCATAACCCTAGTTACAAATGAGGCTAATACCAGGCAAATAGAAAGGTCAAACTGTATCAACCACCCTAACACCTTTGGCTAGAACATATTAAAACGTCTGGGCATTTTTCACAGCTCAAAGTTCCTATCAATTAAGGAATAAAGGCTGATTAAGGTACCCAGGGCATGGACTTTCTTGAGCAGGGATGCTTTTTTTTCTTTTTTTCTTTTTTTTTTCTTTTTGTGGAGACCCTGCCCATGGCCCCCCCAACCATGTATACCTTTTCCTGGTTGCTGATCCATCAGTAGCTGCCTCCTCTCCCTTCTTTAGCTGTCAAATGCCACTTGCTGTAAGTGGATTGTGGGTTGCACAATGAAACTTATTGGCTATCCTAACAGAGCTGTGTACTCAGAAAGGAGGGGGAGGTGCATGAGAGATAAACAGAGAAGGGAAGTGAGGAAACAGGACAGCTACAGAGAAAGGAGCCAACATGAGAGAAGAAAAGAGGGGGACAAGAATCCAAAAAATGGGAAAGGGTAAAAGACAGAGCCAGCCAGAAAGGGGTGGGAGAGCAGGAAGAGAGAAGGAGAAATGAGAGGTGACAGAGAGCACCAGTAAAAGTGGTGTAGCTGCCCTATAAAAGCAGCAGACATACAGAAGCACACATTAATAAGAACAGAAAAAAGGGAGAGCTGGGTCCAGAAAGAAAAAACAAAAGGAAATAAATGAGACACAGAGCTTCTAAATTACTGAGTTTTAACATAAACATATTACCTCCGACATCTTTGCAATATGTTCTTGAAAGATATCCCACAGTTCTGCTAATTTAGGACAGTGTCTGGTGTTGCTGATAATTGGACTTGGTTTAACTCTCTCTGCCATTAGGCATATAACTAAGTCAGTGGGGCAGGCGGTGTAATTTTAAAATTACCTGCCACTGCAGCAGATTTTTTTTTCTGAATTTCATGGGGGAGTTTTTAAATCCCACTCTGACAGTGATTAGCACTAAAAGTGATTGCGACAAAGACAACCTGCTCCCTTTATTTAGTTCATCTGTGATTTAACCTAACCTCTCCATAGATCCCACTCTGTAAAAACCCAAATGGGAGATGCTACCCTTTAAAATGAATGAAAAAGAGCTTAGCACAAAAATATTCTTAGAGAGCGAGAGGAGGAAGCTTGAAGTGATGTGGGAATTAAGTTTTTGTAATATGTTTAAAGTTCTCTATAGCATTAGATTTTTATTTATTAACATTGTTTATTATTATCCCTGACATTAAACAGCAGATAGTAACTAATAGGGAGAAACACCAAGGGCCAGATTCACCCTCATTACACTTACATAAGCTAGTGTAGACTCAGATTTGCAAAAACACCTTAGCGAGTTGGACATCTCACTCCCATGGTCTTTCCCATGGGAGGTGGGCACCTAACTCCGTTAAGTGTTTTGAAAATCCCACTTTGGCAGAGGGGTCTGGTGATGGAAAACGTGCTCCATGGGAGCAGGATGCAGTTGCTCACTGGGTGAAAGGGAGAGGGCAGTGAGTCACTTTGCAATTAGGAAGGGCACATGATCAGGACAGGTGGTGAGTGTAACGTTAGTGGCTGGCTCCATTCAGCACAGCTCTTTTGGAGGCTGACAGAAGTTAAAACTGCCCTACAGTGAAAATTCCAAGCGAGGTTTGTTAACAGAAACTCTGCCAAGAGTTTAAAAGGATGAGGTGTGGAAGGAAGGGAGGAGGGGCACAGCTCCCTCTTCTCTGCTACATGTGGAGGGAGAGCTGTCTCTCCTCTCCCAGGCTTAGTACAGGCTCCCCTCTTGTTCAATCTGCCTTAACAACTGACACCACCCAAACTCACTGAATTAATACCCTTTGGACTCAAGGGGTTTGCAAATGCATAATTTATTCCTCTATGCACCAGCTTTTCTGATTTCAGGTTTGTTTGGGATAGAGGTAAATCTAATTCAACAATAATAATTAACACATGGTATACTTAGACTCATAGACTTTAAGGTCAGAAGGGACCATTATGATCATCTAGTCTGACCTCCCGCACAACGCAGGCCACAGCATCTCACCCACCCACTCCTGAATCAAACCCCTAACCTATGTCTGAGTTACTGAAGTCCTCAAATCGTGGTTTAAAGACTTCAAGGTGCAGAGAATCTTCCAGCACATGATCCATGCCCCACACTGCAGAGGAAGGTGAAAAACCCCCAGGGCCTCTGCCAATCTGCCCTGGAGGAAAATTCCTTCCCGATCCCTAGACCTTCTGGGCCAGCTCCTTAGCTGGTGTAAATCAGAGTAGATTCATTAATTTTAGTGCTGCTGCACTACCGTAATTCACCTCAGGATCTGGCCCTCACTAATACGCACAACGTCCATATTAGGTAACCAGGAGCGGTGCCAGGGTTTCTGGCGCCCTAGGCAGAATTTGGGGGGCGGCATTTTGTACGCTCCCCACGGGGCGTGCGGGAGCTTCCGGTTCCACTCCCATCGTGCTGCCGAAGAAGGACCCTCCGCCAAAATGCCGCAGGCGACAGCGGCAGTCATTGAGCTGCTCAATTGCCTGCCACTGTTTTCTGCAGCACGTCGGCAGAAGGTGCTTCTTCGGCAGCGCAACGGGAGCGGAACAGGAAGCTCCCGTGCGCCCCGTGGGGAGCACACAAAATACCGCCCCCTGAATCCTGGCGCCCTAGGCGACCGCCTAGGGTCGCCTAATGGAAGCGCCGGCCCTGTAGGTAACTACCATGACCCTCATTTTGCAGACACACATTGATATTAAGTGTCTTCCCAAGGCCCGTGTTGAGTCAGTGGCAGAACCTTAATGAGAATCCACGAGCCCTTTGCCCCCAGCCCACAGAAGGCCGTGTGGTCAAGTAATAAGGCACAGCTGAGAGATACAAAGCTCTCTAGCCCATTGTAACTAAGAAATGTTGGTACAGGGGAAAAAAAGTGTGTGCTATACCAGTGGCTTTCAAACTTTTTTTCTGGTGACCCAGTTGAAGAAAATTGTTGATGCCTGTGACCCAACGGAGCTGGGGATGAGGGGTTTGGGGTACAGAAGGGGGCTCTGGGTTTGGGGAGGCTCAGGGCTGGGAGGTGCAGGAGGGAGTCAGGGCTCTGGGCTGAGGGTACAGGTTCTGGGGTGGGGCCAGGGGTGTGGGGTTACCTCGGGCAGCTCCCGGTCAGCGGCGCAGCACAGGTGCAGAGGCAGGCTTCCTGCCTGTCCTGGCACCACGGACCCCAAAAGCAGCCAGCAGCAGATCCGGCTCCTAGGTGGAGGTGCAGAAGTGGCTACATGCGGTTCTCGCCCACAGGCACCGCGCCCCTCCCCACAACTCCCATTGGCTGGGAACATGGAGCCGGTGCACGGATCCCTGTGGCCCCTCCGCCTAAGAGCCAGGCCTGCTGCTGGCCACTTCTGGGGTGCAGCGCGGTGTCGGAACAGGTAAGAACTAGCCTGCCTTAGCTGGGCAGCACTGCCGATGGGACTTTTAACAGCCCGGTTGGCGGTGCTGACCAGAGCTGCCACAACCCAGTGCCTTCCATTCTGCAACTCAGTTCCGAGTCGTGACCCAGAGTTTGAAAACCACTGTGCTTACCTCTAGCATTTATAACAAATTCTGAGCCTCAAGCAAGTGCCACAGAAATATTCTATCAGAGCAGTAGGATACAAAACCTTTACATTTTTAGCATTAATTAACAATCTCAACCATCTATATTTAAAAAATAAAAAAAATAAAAAATAAAACACCTAAAATGTCCATATTGCTGCATGCCCAAGATTGCTTTGAAGTGTTCCTCTCTGCATGGGAAAAATTCCAGGGAGTAAATTCTGCAAATGATGACTCAGCAAAATTTCTCCAGCGTTGAGCTTTCAGTTCAGAACAGAAGCAGCTGAGAGTACAGTTCATGCCATCCTAGGTGAAGCTGTACATGTGATGCTGGGGACAAGTGGCCTGATTTCCAGAGGTATAGAGCATTTACAGCTCCCAATGATTTCTAAGGGAGTTGTGGGTTCTTAGCCCCCCGAAAATCAGGCCATGTGAGAACAAGGAGAAATGATTTTTACAAGGCTAGTGCCCAACATTTACAAAGAACCACTAAAATCATGTCTCAATTATGGGTTTTTCCCATCTGCCTTGCTTTTCTATGTCATTCTTTTCAGCAATAAAATGTATCTATTATAAAAACTTGGCAGTTGTATTCCTCGATCTGTTTTCTAAATACTTATCTAACCTCTTACATCCAAATCCTCAAAGGCATTTAGGCACCTAACTCCCATTGACTTCCTTCCCCTTACTTCTCTGCAAAACCTTACATTTTCTGTTGCAGTTCTGCAATTGCCCCATATTCTTTTTTCTATATTTTACAAGCCCCACCAATAACTCTGAAGCATCTTGTTATGGTCACTATGATTCTGGCCAAGGACCATTTGGAGTCCATTAATACCTCTCCTAACTGGCCAGAGGGATCTGTTGTAATAATTGGGCCTACAAATTTACCCTAATTGTGAGCTCAACTGTAAGTAGTAAGTGAAAGTTCATAAAATGTCACAATAACCTATAATAGTAAGTGTTGACGGGAAAAGGTGCAAAAGGGAGATAAAGACTGAATTAATCCATACAAAAAGGCTTACTGGTATAATTCAAGGACTGTTTTTACAAATCATCCCTGGTAACCAAGAAAGGTGTGGGACCAAAAATTAATAAACCAGAATTGGTGCATAGGAAATGAGGCCTAAGTGGTGAACAAAATAATGAGGGGATCAGCTGTTCCATCCATCACTCCCTTTTGGCATCCTTAAAAGAAAAGTATTATGGGAAAATTTGGAGAAGCAAATGCAACAATCACTAACTGAAAGAAGGGCAAGGAGAAAGCTTCACCATCATGGGTATCACCCCTGCCCACTCCTGGGACCCTGGGATCCATTGTGTCACCATTGGGCTTTCATTGTCCTAATCCTGAAAGATTTCAGGACAAGACTGCAGTTCATGGATCTTCCCTAGACTCTGCCTGAAATATAGATATTTTCTTTCTAGTCCCTTATTATCTCCTTGTGGTCATGAGACATTCTGAATATCTTCTAAATCTTCTAATTTCTTTCCTTCCTTCCTCAGAATTATTAAATGGATCCCATCTGGCCCTGAAATTTTGTGCATCTTCATTCTAATTTCCTGACCACCTATAACCCTCCTTGCTTTTATAACCCTCCTTGCTTTAGGCATTTTACTCCCTTCCTTCCTTCTCCTTTGTGAGCACTGAGGCAAAGGATTCATTTAATAATTTTTTCCAAATCAATGTCTACAATACCCTGTCAATAAATTACCTGTCTATCCATTAGAGGCCTCTCTTCCACATTCACTGACCTTTCGTGCCTCATATACTTGTAATATTAAAAGGCCTTTTTTCTTAATCTTATCTGCATTTCTTCTCCTCCACCTTTGCTTTTCTTGTCATTTTTCCTCTCTTCCATTCATACATAACCTATTAACTTTTCTGTACTTTTGGTAATTTCTTTGCCAAAAATAATTGAGTGTTCATCAGACTAGCCTCTTATAATCCTGGTGTATTGATAGCTGGTCAGTATACCTTTCCTTTGGGGACATAAATTTATCTTTGAATAATTTTCTTCTCTTCCCCCAAATGTCCTTTCTGACCTATCTTCACTGATTTTTTTATCATCTTTCCTGGAAGTCTTTAGCTGCCCTCAATATTTGTGGCAACATAGGATTTCTGGCAAGAAAGCACCTTATCAAGGTTGGCTTCTTTACCCACACAAGCTGGAGAGAGAGTTCAAAGAAGGGCAACTAACAGAATAAAAGATTCAGAAAATAAAATATACAAGGAGAGCTAAACTAGGTGAAGACTGGAGCACAGCTAGCAAAGGAGCAGCAGATAGAGGGATAGCTCAGTGGTTTGAGCATTGGCCTACTAAACCCACGGTTATGAGCTCAATCCTTAAGGGGGCCATTTAGGAAAGTGGGATTTAAAAAAAAAAAATCTGGGGATTTGTCCTGCTTTGAGCAGAAGTTTGAACTAGATGATCTCTTGAGGTCCCTTCCAACCCTGATAGTCTATTATAGTGATATACAAAGAAGGATGTTATCAAGATGACAGGGAGCAATTCTTAAAAGATGACATGATGAGCAATAATGGGTCTGCTTCTCCAGTGTTTACCATCTTGAGAAGTCATTTACCCCAAGTTGAAATTGTTGCCATGTTGATTTGTTAGCATTTTACACTCACTTTGCGCAGGTTTCCGAGTGGTAGCCGTGTTAGTCTGTATCCTCAAAAAGAACAGGAGTACTTGTGGCACCTTAGAGACTAACAAATTTATTTGAGCATAAGCTTTCGTGGGCTACAGCCCACTTCATCGGATGCACAGAGTGGAACATACAGCAAGGAGATATATATATACACATACAGAGAACATGAAAAGGTGGGAGTTGCCCTACCAACTCTAAGAGGCTAATTAATTAAGAGAAAAAACTTTTGTGGTGATAATCAAGATAGCCCATTTCAGACATTTTGACAAGAAGGTGTGAGGATATTTAACATGGGGAAATAGATTCAATGTGTGTAATGGCTCAGCCATTCCATCTCTATTCAAGCCTAAATTGATGGTATCCAGTTTGCATATTAATTCAAGTTCAGCAGTTTCTTATTGGAGTCTGTTTCTGAAGCTTTTCTGTTCCAAAATTGCCACCTTTAAGTCTGTTACTGAGTGACCAGAGAGGCTGAAGTGTTCTCCTACTGGTTTTTGAATGTTATGATTCCCGAAGTCAGATTTGTGTCCATTTATTCTTTTGCATAGAGACTGTCCGGTTTAGCCAATGTACATGGCAGAGGGGCACTGCTGGCACATGATGGCATATATCACAGGTGCTAATGACTAAACCCAGTGCAAGAGAGCAGAGAAATACGCCCAATGGATTTGAAGTGCAAGTGGAACATTTTCTATCAACTACACTTATACTGGGAGAACCACAAGCTGCCCATGTAAAAAAAAGCTTTCCAGAGCTGGAGCAGGTAGAAACACTAGAAATATGAACTCCCAAATGTTGTATCACTAAAGACAGTCTTGCCCCATGTGGCAAATCAGGGCAGGGCAGGGCTTCACCATTAGTAGTACAGCTCTTCAGAGAGCCATGCAGCTGTTGTATAGGGTAGAACGAATACAGTCAACATGAAGGGCAACACAAAAGAAGAGATTATACACAGGGCTGCAGATTCTTTTCCCGGGAAAGTCACATCCCTGCCTCCTCCACAGGTCCCTCCCTCCAAATCCTTCACCTTGTGATGCACACATGGAAATGCCACAAGGAGATACAGCATTTTCTTGATCCTCTTTTCCCCTGTGTAACAGGGTTTGGCTGCCTCCCATGCACCCCCTCCTGGCCAGGAATGTCTCTGGGCTACCCTGTTAATAACTTCTCCCTCAAACAGCTCATTACTCAGATTCCACACTTTTTCTGAGGTCAAAATACTTTATTGGGGTTTGCATTTATTAACAGAACATTACTCAAAATAAAACTCAAAGTCCAAAATTAAAGTCCCACACACAAGCATTTCTCTTTCTACTCCCAGATCTCCCCGCCTGAGGAGCTTTGGCACTCTTTCCCTTACCTATTCAGGGTCTCTTCTGTATTACCAGGCTACTTGCAGCCCTTCCTCACTAGAGTCTTAATCCCAGGACATCGCTAGAGCCTGCGCTCATTCCTCATAGTCTCTGTTCTCCCTAAGCATCCCTTCCCCCCTGCTCCCCCGGTAGTTTCCAGCTGCTCTTTACAGGGGAATCACCTTATCCCTCTCAGGTGAGGTTCATCCTGTAGCCATAGTGGGTTCAACCCCAGGCTCTCACACTCTTCCAATGGGACTTTTTTCTATTTTCTCTTCATTTAACAATAACTATCACATTATATTCGTAACAGAAAGCAAAACATTAAAGATAAAAATCAGTATCAACAATTCCTAACATTTTATCTAGAAAGGCAAATTCCCAAAAATATCTTGGAGAAAGAAAGAAAGAAATTTGCATAAGTCTTAGTCTTGTAGTTTTAATCTCATACAGCAATTAGAGTTTCTTAGATTAATGATGGTTCTTATACCAAAAAGATATTAAGCTACAGTCAGTGCTCTCAAAAGTCTAATAAAAAATCTGTTGGATCAACATCAGGACCAATGGGATTTTAGCATGGCAAAGCACAATATTCTTACCAATGAAGTAGCCTGTCTAGCTAACAGTGCTATAAAGAAATAAGAAATTTAATTTAACAAGGGAATATTTATGAGCAATTTTAATTGCAAGGGTTACGGTGCTTGAGTAGGGTTCTTGCAAAGTCATTATGATGTGCAAACCAGAAACAGAGAAGTAGGCGTGGTATTGTGGGACTTACTCATTATGTTTCATGACTCTTTTGCAACCTTTGTTTATTTTATTTATTTACTGCAAGAACAATAGCCTATGCCTTTTGCAAAGTTTAAAAAAATAAATATACCACATTGCTAGCCACGATTTGAAAAAAATCACAATCCAGAAAATAGAAAAATAACTATATGGAAAGAGAGAGCTATATTTGCTGTGGTATCTATTTCTTCATGCTTTTAAGCAATACATTTCCTCCTTCTCATTAAGTGAGCATTGACTGCCTATCCTGGAGCTGGTAACAAAGCTTCTGTTGTGTCTTTCACTCTTTAACAGTTCTGTTCTCTGTGCAAGCATTGGGTGTCACCTAGTACAGTGGTTCTCAACCAGGGGTACACAGAGGTCTTCTGGGGTTACATCAACTCATCTAGATATTTGCCTAGTTTTACAGCAAGCTACATAAAAAGCACTAGTGAAGTCTGTACAAACAAATTTCACACGACTTGTTTATACTACTCTATATACACTGAAATGTAATTACTGTACAGTATTTATATTCCAGTTGATTTATTTTAGAATTATACGGTTAAAAATGAGAAAGTAAGTACTTTTTCAGTATTAGTTGCTGTGACACTCTTGTTTACAAAATCAGATATAAAAATATAAGTAGTTTTTAAGCAAGGTGAAACTTGGGGGTACACAAGACAAATCAGACTCCTGAAAGGGGTACAGTAGTCTGGAAAGGTTGAGAGCCACTGACCTAGTAAATTCTTCTTAGGATGAATTGTTCCTTACAGTGCTGTTAGTTCTGTGCACTCAGGTTCCAGACACCCAAGTGAAGCCAAAGAGTTTCTGATAGGGAAATTCCCTATGGCCCCTTCCATCACTCACCCCGTCTATGCAGAAGGCATTCTGGGGCAGGCCAGGCCCAGGAGCAGGATGGAGGCACTGTGGCGTCTCTGAATTATGCCAGAGGTTGGTTCAGCATGCAGCCAGCCCCAGGAATGGGGAGACACACAGATGACTTAGGGCCAGTCTACACTAGAAGTGCTGCATCTGCACAGCTGCATTGATACAGCTGCGCCACTGTAGCACATCTGGTGAAGACATTCTATGCCAGGGGTCGGCAACCTTTCAGAAGTGGTGTGCCGAGTCTTCATTTATTCACTCTAATTTAAGGTTCCGCGTGCCAGTAATACATTTTAACGTTTTTAGAAGGTCTCTTTCTATAAGTCTATAATATACAACTAAACTATTGTTGTATGTAAAGTAAATAAGGTTTTTAAAATTAAGACACTGCATTTAAAATTAAATTAAAATGCAGAGCCCCCCAGACCGGTGGCCAGGACCCAGGCAGTGTGAGTGCCACTGCAAAAGGTGACTATGAAAATAAAGTTTCAGATCCCAGAATAGGCATTTGATTTTTCTGATCAATTAAAAGTATGTGAATACCCCCACCTACAGGTCAAAACCCAGAAGTGTTGTCATTACCGTAGAAGCTCACAGCTTAGCGCCCTGTCTCATACTATGTCAAATGCCATGCCAAGTATGTGCAACATTTATAGCTGAATTCTGTTTAGTCAGTTTTCAATCTAAGACTTCTATGGTAGGAGTCTGTGGACCACAGGTAGAATTTCCGAAGGGGTCCGCACCTCCATTCAAAAATGTTTAGGGGTCCTCAAATGAAAAATGGTTGAAAACCACAGGGCTAAGCAATTGTCAGCTGACTACTGAAATTTCTTCAATTAATGTATTAACTGCAAAATCAGTATAAATACTCACTATGGGAATCCTAGTGTCAAATTAAAGAATCCTTTATGATATAAAGGAATTTCTTTGGCTATAATCCTAAATAGCCCCAAATAAGAAGTAACTTTTCTGTGAATCATGAAAGATATCCAAGAAACTGAGGAACACATATGGAGGTGGGACTTCTAAAACACTTTTCTAAAACTGTCACTCTCCTCTCAAAAGCAGTGTTTTATCTGGGATGTGTATCATCCTTTTGGATTAGAATGAACCTCACACATGGTGAAATGGGTTTTCAGTAACCTCTCGCTATATTAGATTGGGTTGTCTGGATGGGAGCCAAAGGCTGGAATGCCTAAAACGGACTGTGTTTTGGCTTCTGGTTCACCAGTGTGGTACTGTGGAAGCTCATCTGTGCCTGGCTTGGTGAATCTAATTATAGAGTAAACCACCATCTTTGGGGATTGTCTGCCCTAGTTCTTGCAATCTGCCTTGAATGTGGCATCATCAGTATGGTCCATCTCAGGTACCCAGCCGCAACTCCATTCACTTATTTAAGAAGATAAATCAGATATTTGAAGTACTTTGAAAGATATTGAAGCTACACATCAAAAACATATACAGTGGGATCAAATTATGTCTAGAATTTAAGACTTTGCAGAAAAGATGGGGGAATAAATGCTCTGATTAAGATAGTTTAGGTGTATTAGCTGTGGGAAGAAGATATAGTTCATGCAACTTGAATTTTAACCTTGTGAAGCAACTACAAATGCTCATCCATTCAGATTACTCAATTAGCTTAACAAACCAGACATTTTTCCTAAGTCTATGCAATGGTAGTGTTTCTGTTCTTCCCGACCTACTGCTTGCAGAATGGCACAGACAGGCCTTTTCACTTCTTTTTTTAATTATATTAAGATTTTTTTAATTAAACATTTAAAATTTTAATGTGTGTTTTATTATACATTAACCCTCCCCTTGCGGCCTGTATCTTGTCATGTTTCAGTACATTTCCCCAGCCTCTCTCCCCTGCTGCAGCTGCAACTGCAGTACAGTACTTGTCTTTCCAGCCACAGGATAACATGGACCTCCCTTTAAACTGCAATTAATGCAGCATGATTAATTGGAGTGAAGATAGTGCTCACAAAGAGCTTTGGATGCACCTCAACATGGCCAGAAACTAAGACACCTATTCATGCAGCCAACTGGGGATGGAATGGTGCAGTTAGGGGCTTGTTTTATGGACCTATTGGGGACACATTTCAAAGTAAGTGTGGGAGGGTAGACAGGAGTTATCTTGTGGCCAAGAACAACAGCAGGCTTGTCCATATGTCCATCAGAAAAAATTAGTTGCCCGCCAGTTATGCTCAGTAGGTGGCCATGTGGCATCAAACTAAAATAGGATTTCTGTCATACTGACAGCAAATGATACTGAGGAAAAGGATTAAATATTCCAAAATCAATTTCTGGATTAACACTTTGTATGTAGAAAATTGCTACTTTCTGCATACAGATGGTATGAATTACAAAGAAAGAGAGAATATCAAATCCAAGCATGACTTGAAGATATATTTCACGACAAGCTATAATATTATTTGATCTTAACCATAACTGTAATAATCTAACAGGAATATATGCTTATGTAAATACTACTTTTTTGTATCTAAAGGTTGTTTTCCCCTCAAGTGAATCCAACTATGCCACATTATAACTCGGTAAATTCAGTATCTATGAGAATTTGACAAAATGCATAATTACTTGTTCAGGTTTCTGGAAAGAAACACTAATGAAATTATTCCTAAATGTTTGCAAAGAAACATACAATTCTCTAGGTGATTTCCTAACAGATTCTTATGGATAAGGAATAGCATTTGTTAGCACTGCACAGAGTTAAGATGTTAATGAAAATAAGACCTCATTTCTTTAAGAAATTCTTTAATTGCAGAAATAAGTGAACTGAGCAACAGTCATTTATATTCCTTTTTAAAACTTACAACAAGAAGGGCTGAGTAATACAGTGAATTAATAAAAATATCTCGCTCTTAAACAATGTCTTCCATTCAAGGATCTCCACCACCACATTTAGCCCTAACTCCCTGGGAGGTAGGTAAGTTATTATATATTAAGGTTACAAATGGGGGATATTAAGACACAGCGGTGGCCAAGGTCACACAGGAAATCTGTAGCAGACAGGTATAGAAACCCAGTGCTCGACTCCCAGAAGCGTGTCTAATCAATAACTCCAGCCATCAGTCTTTCTCCTAGCTAAATTACATTAAAAAATTACATAAAAGGAATGTTAAAAGTTGCAGAATATAGCACTCAGAAATCATGGCATCTTAAAGTTAAGACTGCCTGCCCGCCCACTTCCTGGTTCCCAATAGGAACTCTGTAGTCTTGTGCAGGTATTTCACGGTACTCCCTTTTTCTTTTTCTATTTTTTTTTTGCTCCGCTGGCGACCCCCCCCCCCATGTATCTCGATATTTCCAATATTTTCTTCCTCTCATCTGGTCACCCTACATTTACCATATACCCTCTGCCTCACTCATTGAACCTCCAGACCCAGCCACCTTCCATGCTGAATCCTGTCTTACTATCCAACCTGTGTTGGAGTACTGAAGCAGTGATGTTTTCAAAATACATATAAAAATCAACATGCAGATACAAGGACACAACATTGAATTTTGGACCTCCAGGTCTGGATTCTGTCCCTTTCAATATGTCCCACTCGTTAGAGAATTCAGGCAGGATTTTGTACCATAATTCATATTCCCTCTTACTCATCTTTCCCAATGTCAAAAATGTTGGTGTTTTCATAGCCAGTAGTAAGTACCGTATATCAAATCAAGTGGTATTGTGATCATCAGATAACAGCTAGATGCTCCCAATTTCAATCTTATTTGTCATCACTGATCTCTATTCCTAGAATTCAGTTTAGAATAGCATTGAGTGTTTTCTGCTCAAACTAAGTTAAAAAATAGGCCTGTTCTATTTCTTGAAACATGATCTTCCCTCCATACATTCTGCAAGTTTGTTGTCCTGATCACTACTTGGAGTCACTGAAATCCAACAAACTCAGCGGCTTTCCTTATCTATGAAAACATTTCCTGATCTACTTTTTATAACCCACATCAAGGTCTATGATGACATTAGTCACATGCCTACTTTTGTACTCAAATATTTATTATTTCTGTCTGCAGATTCAAATATCACTACTCACCAACAGACCCTGGAAGGGTTTGTAAATATTAATTTTCAGCTGTAAAGAAAATCTGCTAAAATGTGGCTTTCTGCCAGTTTTATGAAAGACACAAAACAAAATGAGAGACAGAGAGAGAGAAAGAGAGCTCAGAAGTCTACCAACAACCATTTTTCATTGGTGAAGTTTTGTCATAAGCAAGAAGTGGTTTTCTCTTTAAATAAGAGTTATGCATCACAGTGGATGTAGAGCTGGAGGTAAAAGAGTAAAATCAGCTTGCTATGAAACTTGTACCCTAAATATGATTATGTTTTACCCATGTGACCATCAATGATCACAAACAAAACAGTGACAGTTTAGGCAGTGAGTATGTTGAGCAGATGATGAGGGGGTGTGAGGTAGGTACATGGGACAAGACACCAGATCTTTTTTTTCTATTCTCCCCCAAGCTCTTTTATTTTTATTTAGTTTTTGTTCTGGAGATAGTGTCAGATTTGGAGAGCTGGAAACAGTAACGGGGGTGGAGTGTACAAATTTCCCCAAATTAAAGAGGATAGAGAAAGAGAAGAGGATAAACCAAAGCTGGAGGTGGGATGTATCCCTTTTATTAGCACCAAGGCCAAGATCCACAGAGGTATTTAGGCTCTTAACTTCTATTAATTCCAATGGAAATCAGAAGCCTAAATACCTCTGTGGATCTGGACAATCACCTTTTTATTTAAAAGACTAATAGGCAACGCAGAGGTACTATAGATGCAAAGTCTGCAGCAACAACAAAAGAGGCAAAGAAAAATGCATTAATAGCAACAACTACAGTACAAGAATCTACTTGTCCTCCCCACTAAGATCTCAACACAACCCCTCTTTTTATTCTCGCATAAGTTCTCCATCAGGATTACTGAGACACCCCTATGTCAGTGGTGCAAGCAGCACCCAGCTAGGCTTTTTTTCCCCTCAGATGGTTAGGGGAGACTTATTGCTACCACTGGAGTGCAATTAAAGAATCAGTGAAAGATACACTACAGTTTGTGAGCAATTACCATTCAGAGGGTAAAATATAGCATCCAAAGAGGTAGGTCAGTCTGTCCACTCTTCCTGATTGAATGTTTGGCTTTGCTGTTCTCTTTTTAAAAAGCACTTGTGAGGGGCAGGGATCATAGGCGTTGAGTTTCTAATCTGCCGGGGGGGTGCTCTCCCCCAGCTCCGCCCAGGCCCTGCCCCCACTCCACCCCTTCCCCCAATGCCCCACCCCTGCCATGCTTCTTCCCACCCCTGCTCCCACCTCTTCCTGCACCCGCTCCATCTCTTCCCGCCCAGTTCCGCCCCCTCCTCGAGCACGTTGTTCCCCCTTTCCCCCTCGCTCCTCCTCATTCCCCCCGAGTGCCTCCTGATGCCATGAAACAGCTGATCCGTGGCAGGTGGGGGAGGGGCAGGGAGGTGCTGATCGTCCGGGCCCACGAGTGGGCAGGAGGCACTGGGGGGAGAGGTGTTGATAGGGGGGCTGCTGATGGGTGCTGAGCATCCACCATTTTTTCCCCCGTGGGTGCTCCAGCCCCGGATCACCCATGGAGTCGGCCCCTATAGCTGGGATTAAAAGCAAACCAACCACACACTATAAAGGAAAATCACATAATAATGGACAGTATCCCTCCCAGGCCTGGGTATACACCTTACACGCCCCTAGGCACACCATCTTCAGTGCGCCCCACCCCCACCCCCCGGCCCCGCACAGCCTACAGCTGACCTTTGTGTTTTCTGTAAAAAAAAATAAATGAAACTTTTAACCCACTTAACTTTTAGGAGCCCCTAGAATGCCAGCACCCCTCAGCACATGCCTACTGTGCCTAACTGGAAATCCAGCCCTGATCCCTCCTGACATGGAGGAATAGAAAAATGGTCCTTCCATCTTCTGACATCAGTTACTAAAACCAGAATTATTTTGTACTTGGCCTGGAACTGGAAAACTCACTGGAAATCCTACCCCAGCTCTAGCACTAGAGGGAGCCTCTCAGCTGTGTGGGGGCAGGGCAGGATAACAAACAGACAGGCAAGAGGAGGGCAGTTATGCAGATCCGTAGTCCAACTCTTTCCTCACTGTATCCCAGAGAGATTCAAAGACCTTGGAGGCTACACCAGCAATTAGACTGAAGGAGTCATCTGGGCCGCAGGTGGTAAAATCTTGCCCTCTTGTAATTCCAGCTCAGTTACTTTGCTGGGCACGGGATTTTGGCCAAAGTGAGAAAATTCAGTAATACAGGTTAGGAGCAGACATCACAAGTTGTACTTGTTCATGTATTTGGACAAATATAACTTAGTATTAACTATACATGCAACTTCAACATTTGCTAGTAAATGCACTGTGGGATCTCTTGTAAAAGTATTAATAAATGAAGCCTTAATAGTATGAGACCTCATTATAGCACTCTTCTTTTAAATATTTGCTGAGAGATTGTGACACCACCGGTTTGTGGAAAAGTGCAGATAACAGAGTGCACAGATTAGTAAACGTCTACGGGATTTTAGTTCTTACGTTTTTTTAAAAGCTATTAGTAACAGAATTAATCCAACAATTTAACAGACTGAGCCAAAAATAGCAAACAAACATGCCAATGGACCACCTCATCTCCCACCCCCATACCTTACAGCAGCATGTGGAAGTATAACAGGCATATGAGGAACCTCCATTCCTATTCTAAAGTTCTGTCTGCTACATAATTCAGTAATACCCGTCATTACAAGCTTCACTTTCTGCTACCACAGCATCATTGCTGGATTGGTTTGTTTGTTTTATGGAAGGAAGGGGGGGAGTAGAGGGGGCGCGGCGGTGCTATGACCTAAGGCCCCAGTCCTGCAAACACTAATGCACATGTTTTACTGCCATGAATAGTTACAGTACTAAAGTCAGATATGTGCATAAGTTCCTGGTACTACTCATGCATATGTTTAACTTTATTATCACAACTCGTCTCACAGACTGATGTCCATGCTTAACCTCACTACGATGACTACATATGGTAATAAAATTAAGCATGTACTAATGTGTTTGCAGGACTGATATTTATGTTTGCCTAGATCATGACTGTCATGCAATACCTACCAATACTGGTCAGTGAAGTTAATAGATTATTATTTTATTAATACTTGGGAGGTGTATAATTTGCATAGCAGTCACAACAGCAGGCCCCAATCGAGGATGAGGGATCCATTACAAAAACACAATAAAAAGGTGGTCCTTACTCCAGAGCGCTTACAATTTAAGTAGTTATACTACTAATAAATATTTATATAGTTATATTAATATAATAAATACATCATTAATATAATACTTGAAACTTCTACAGGGCATTTCATGTGAGCACTTTACAGATAGTGGTTTCAACACTATGCAAGATAACAGACTATTGTTAGTCTCAGCAACCAAATCTGTAAACAGAAGCACAGAAGAATGACCTGTCTCTGGTCATAATGGCAGAACTTTCAACAGACCCTAGGAGTCCTGGCTCCTCGTCTTGCTCTGAGCACTAGACATTGGTTCTGCTCACAAGCGATAAACTAATAATGATGGCATTTTTAGTTGTTCAAAAAATTTGTTTATTAACAGGTTTTATAAAGAGTTTTGCATGCTTCAAGACATTTGCCAAAGTTAGGAAAAATTTCACAATGGAAATTTTTAACATTTTGTGGCAACTTTTTGCAAGGCAAAACCCAGAACTCTTGGTTCAGCTCCAATTGCAATTCCTTTTCCCAGTTTATTTTTCATGTCATTTGGTAAACTCCAAACCTTGATTTTCAAATTCCTCTATTCGCTTTCCTAGTTCCATTATGTCTCTATTGTTCCCAGACCCCACTACTTGAAAATACGCACCTCCAAATCAGCAGTCTTAAAACTATGCTTTAACCTTTGCATGGAATATATTTTCCCATTCTCTTTTTAGCTTAATGTTAATGAACTGCTGTCAGTATCGACTAAAGATTTTTAAAAAACAAACAAAAAAAAACAGGCAGTAATTTGGGAACAGTGCATCTGTTTCTCTAAAATGCTGCCTCTGCTCTCCTCCTGTTGTGTTATCAGCTCTGATCTTTGATTCTGTTTTGTATTCAGGCTAGAAATAAATTTAAATTCACTATGATCCCATTCTGCTAATGTACTGGAAAAGAAAATCAAATCTTTCAAAAGACTATGCTACTGTGGCCCCAATTCTACAAACACCTCCACATGTACTTAATGTAATGCATGTAAGAAGTCCTGCTGAGTCACACTTTTCACATGTGGAAGTGTTTGGAGGGTTGGGATCTATAACTTTAATTTCACTGCTCTTTCAAACAGACATACAGCCAGTGCGCAGTGTATTTTTAAAGATAACATCCCACATAAATACCAGCTATTGACTCCATAATCGGGCTACAGATTGCCAACAATAGGAATCTGCCCGCAGACTGGTGGCATTATATGGTTTTATGCATTTCCTCACCTAAATCCCTCCTTCGTATCCAGATACATACAGAGAACAATTGTTGTTGTGCACAGACACACAGATGACGTTTCAAATTTCTGCAGAAAAATATGTAATAAAAGCTCCAGTTGACTGAATAAGCATTTTCTCCTTTTGTGAAAAAGGGTTTTATTATTTAAAAGAAAAAAACCTCTTTTGAAGAATAAAATATACTGGTAATTAATAATCCAGGCATTGAAGAATACCCCTCTTGAGTTCTTTACTTTTCAGAAATTGAGGATGCCCTCTAATGAGAACAATAACAGTGCATAATGAAGGAAAAATTTCATTATTGTATGCAACTGTGTGATCTCAAATGATTTGTTTTCTTTTATTATTGATCTCCAGCTCTTTTAAAGCTTATTAACCCACTCTGATAGAAGTACATTCCAATAATGGCTGTTTCTTTTCATTCTTCTTTCAAACTGAGAAATTAAAAAGTATTAACTTGTTAATTCATTCAGTCTCATGCATTGGGCACCACACTACAAGAAGGATGAGAAAAATTGGAAAGAGTCCAGCAGGGGGCAACAAAAATTATTAGGGGGCTGGAGCACATGATTTATGAGGAGAGGCTGAGGGAACTGGGATTAGTTAATCTGCAGAAGAGAAGAATGAGGGAGGATTTGATAGCTGCTTTCAACTACCTGAAAGGGGGTTCCAAAGAGGATGGCTCTAGACTGTTCTCAGTGGTACCAGATGATAGAACAAGGAGTAATGGTCTCAAGCAGCAGTGGGGGGGTGGGGTTAGGTTAGATATTAGGAAAAACTTTTTCACTAGGAGAGTGGTGAAGCACTGGAATGGGTTACCAAGGAAGGTGGTGGAATCTCCTTCTTGAGAGGTTATTAAGGTCAGGCTTGACAAAGCCCTGGCTGGGATGATTTAATTGGGGATTAGGTCCTGCTTTGAGCAGGGGGTTGGACGAGATGACCTCCTGAGGTCCCTTCCAACTCTGATATTCTATGATTTTAACTAAATCACACCACCATCCTGAAAATATAAACACCCCCCATTAGAGCAGATAATGAAAATCTCACTGTGAAATTAAGTGCATGATGTTGTTTTGTTATATCATAGTCGATCTCCTGGCAGGAGCATACTTCACATATCAAGAAAAGCCTGTGGATTGTTTTCAAGGAGAGAAAGGGTTGAGAAAACAAAGTGAGTAGGCTAAACGCCACCTTTCAAATTCGTTGCATGCCCCTTTGGCTCAACAATTCGCAGGATTAGGTACTAAGATACCTTTCCATATTCCATCAGCATCTTTCTCCTTATAAACTCCCATTTATTTTCCCTTCAGTCATTCCCAAACCCTAAAATGGATTGCGGCTCCAAAAACACTATCTATCACTTTGTAACTGTAGTGGATCCACAGATCTCAAGGGTACTTACACCAAGTGATCAGCAAAATCCTGCAATACTAGTTCTTGGCTTCCTTCATCAGAAAGAATGAGTCCCCAGAGCTGTTTTAAATCTTTAAAAGCTTTGTTTGGAAAAGCATATGTGGATACTGTTTATTTTGGTCACTATTGACAATGGCATAAGGAGCCTTTTACCTTATCCGTTTCACATCCTGCACAGGTAGGTACTGGAAAAGCAGCATCCTCAAGCATTTAATAACTATGACTCTCTCCTCCCCAAAAAACATGAGATTCACTCACCTCCCCTAGGCTAATTCCCCTCCCTCCACCTAGGGCCAATATTGGCCTTTATTTCTGGTGAGAGGGGCAGGGGCAGCTCTAGATTTTTTGCCGCCCCAAGCACAGCAGGCAGGCTGCCTTCAGTGGCGCGCCTGCAGGAGGTCCGCTGGTCCCGCGGCTTCGGCGTACCCGCCGCCGAATTGCCGCCGAATCTGCGGGACCGTCGGACCTCCTGCAGGCAAGCCGCCGAAGGCCGCCTGACTAGCACCCTCGCAGGGACCGGCAGGGCGCCCCCCGCGGCTTGCTGCCCCAGCTTGGGGCGCTGGTGCCTGAAGCCGCTGCCGCAGAGGGGTATCCTGATGCGCACTTATCTCCAGTGCTCCAGATGGCAGCCCCCCTCTCCATCACCTCCAGAACATCTTGCTGAAGTTCTAGCTGTACTTTCCCCCACTTTTTGTTTATCTACACCCTAACCATTGCCCTACTAAACCCAGAGACTTCCTCATCAACCTCCTCTTGCATTAGCCAAAGTGGCCATCTAGCAGCCTAGGACGAAGCAGCTGGATGGAGGAAGTATGATTTGCTGTGATTGTGGGGCCTACTTACTTCCACTTTTCAACTCTCATATCCAGGCACAGTTCATTTGGGCAGTGTCCAGTGCTTAATTTGTGCCAGGGCTTGCCAGGGCTGAGCCTCCTCACCTCTAGGCTTAGAAGTTCATAGCCCTGGCACCTTGGGGCTTGCTGCATCAGTTATGAATGTAAAAAAAATTGCTTGAACCCCAGCACTGTTTTCATTACAAATTAAACACTGGCAGCGTCTACTGACTCCCTTCTCACCTTTTTTAAGCAGTGGCTGCAGTCTGGAGTTCTCTGCTTAGCATCCCCCTTTGTATCCCTTTTTTGAACTGTGACCCACTCCTTTCCTGTTTTGTTTTTCATTGTCCCAAACCATTTAGCTGATCCCTGTGGGTTGTTTTTTTAATCTCTCCCCTCTGTAGAAAGGGAGGTCTTTCCTGTTCTCATTACACAGGAATCAAACAGATGAGCGCCTTTCACCAGCACAACATTCACTGTTTTTTTTCCCCTAATTTGCCTTGGTGATTGCAAAATGAGCTTTAAGACACCTGAACGGAATAGTCTCTTGCAGATGGGATTCCCACAATGCAGGTAAGTAGGCCGCTTGGAATATTTGCTATGTTCTACTTGTCACAACATTCAGTAATTCACAAAGGTCTCCCACCCATTAGTACAAATTAGCAAGGTTCTACTGGATGTGAATTGCATAAATGAGAAGCAAATACAGATGATGTATGCATATGCACATGCACACTGTATACATATATCACTTTTTTCCACCTATAAACTACTTCTCATGATTATAACTTTTCTTTACTTTTATGTCCAAGAGTAATTTTCTGTTTCCAGAATTAAAGGGAGCATGCCAGGAAGAACATTTGCTCCTAAGAAATAATACCATCTATATTCAAACCGCAATACTTCACAAATCCCTCTCATTCTTTCAAATTATTTACTGGGATAAACATTACAAGAGTTCAAGTGTGTTGGCCACAAGGACATAACATTTATTATCTTCTTGCTATTTGTAACTGCTGTCTAGATACTAGCACAGATATCACATTGTACTGAAAACAACAGAAGGGGGTATTCACAGATATAGTTTGTTGCTCTTTGTCAGCTACCAGCAAAGCAATGGCACAAAAATTACTTATTCTGCTGCAAAAATCTAAAAATAAATACTGTATTACTACATTATTTGTTAGTCAGCTGCTTTTTAATAATCTGATCACGTCCAAGAAATCCTAACTCTCATGGAAAACTACAAGTGATGAAAAACCAATTAGTTGTACTGTACCATCCAGTACAAATAATAAGAACCAGAGCCATTATTCAAGGTATTCAATTATTTCAAAATACATTGATTATGAAGGACCCTAATTCAGTTAAAAATATTTCTAGGCTTCATGGCACAAAACCTTGCACAAGGCCACAGGAACTGCACACAACTGGTTCTGCAATGGGCCACCTGATTCAGCAAGATCTCTCCCTCCTTTTGCATGTCAAGCTGTACAGAAAAACACACACACACCACATCGGGTTGAAGCTTATATATAAATCCATGGCACGTCCACATCTTGAATATTGCGTGCAGATCTGGTCATCCCACCTCAAAAAAAAATATATCTATATTGCAATTGGAAAAGGTTCAGAAAAGGGCAACAAAAATTTTTAGGGGTATGGAACAGCTTCCATATGAGGAGAGATTAATAAGACTAGGACTTTTCAGCTTGGAAAAGAGACAACTAAGGGGGGGGGAATATGATAGAGGTCTATAAAATCATGACTGGTGTTGAGAAAGTAAATAAGGAAGTGTTATTTACTCCTTCTCATAACACAAGAACCAGGGGTCACCAAATGAAATGAATAGGCAACAGGTTTAAAAAACAAAAAAAAGAAAGTATTTCTTCACACAACACATAGCCAACCTGTGGAATTATTTGCCAGAGAATGTTGTGAAGGATAAGACTATAACAGGGATCAAAAAAGAACTAGATAAGTTCATGGAGAACAGGTCCATCAATGGCTATTAACCAGGAAGGGCAGGGATGAAAAACCATGCTTTGAAGAGTCCCTAGCCTCCGTTAGCCAGAATGGCCAACAGGGGATGGATCACTTATTGATTACCTGTTCTGTTCATTCCCTCTGAAGCACTTGGCATTGGCCACTGCCGGAAAACAGGATACTGGGCTAGATGGACCATCGGTCTGACCCAGTATGGTCGTTCTTATGGTCTTAAGCTTGGGAAGCCCATATAAATGAGAGCTCCCCTTCCTGCAGGCAACAGCATGATCACTGGAATTTATGATTAATCCACAGCTACAGTCCTGGAAGTTATTTTAGTCTCACGCTGGAATAGATTCCCATCATGCCCATGTTGGAAGTATGTGCTTGGATAGTCAAACTATAAATTATTTTTTAAAGGTTGTTTAACAAAAAAAACCACAAATATACTGGGCTTCCTGCCAGGGGAGAATTTCTCTCTCCTTTGGAGATCTCAACATACTACGCTTGGTGGTGGGATTGTTTTGTTTTTGTTCCCTTTGGGCCATGGTTCCTTGACTTAGCAATTGGCTGTGGTCAATGAGGAGGGATATTTTAAATGGGACTGAAATGTCAAAGTGACTGTTTGGGCAGAATCATCTCATGGGGCTTGATTCGTTGCTGCATCTGAGTTCTTCTCAGCCAAGGTACCAAGGGGGCAGAAATTACTTTATGCCTCTCTGCAACTCCACTATTTTGATGGTGTTGGGGCTGCTTTGATCCCTAGTACAAGTCAAAGTCAGAGCAGAGTCAGGGCTGTCCTAGATGCACTTGGTGCCTATGGCCTAAGAATTCTTTGGTCAACAGCTCAGATTAGCTGGCGCAAGTCAGCACTTCACTCATGCCCCCTACTGACCCACTGTGACAGGACCTGTTGAGGAACGACACAGAACCTTTACATCAGCTATATGCCCTGCTGGCATTTCCCCTGATAAAGATATTCCCCAGTGGCCTTATGTTTTTTCATAAGGGTTGTAGTTATAAGAAAAGGTAAATTCTAGAGGCAAGATAAAAGCTTTCTTGCAATGAATAAACTACCTAGAAGGAGACCACAAAAGGCTTGGTACCAATATATTCAAATTGAACGATGACAGGAAACAACAAATGGACGTACCAGAAAATTAAAACAAATGTTTAGATTAAATTTACAGGGGGACTTTTTTCCCCAGAATGTAATCAATTGGTGTTTGGAATCCATTGACCATGGAGGTAAGGCAAAATACATTTTATAGGGATGCAATGGAAGGAAGGCAAGAAGGACATTTCTTGGATACTAATGGCATCTAGAAGTTTGTGTGATTAGATGGTTAATAATGATTAATCTTGTTACAGGATTAAACTGATCGCTAAATCTGAAGTTCTGCAGGAACATCCCGTCTGGTATTCTGGCAAGGGCCTTGCAGGTTTTCACCTTTCTGTGGAGCATTGCACAGGAGTGATTTATTAGGATTAGGTGGACTGAAATCACCACTATGGGCAGGGAAGGAGGTGGCTTTGTGGGTTATGGTGAATTTCAGTCTTTCCCATTATCTATTTATTAGAAATATTACTTATGGTATGTAATCCTGAAACCTTAAAAAAGGCCCTGCATATGATTATTACCTCATCTCTCTTAGTTTGCTTTTTTCCAGTGTAGCAGTCCATAGCCTGTAGTGGGCCATGACCCTGAAGGAGGACACATTCATTTATCTAAGTGATCATGGTCCTATTCTCTCTTTCTCCCAAGAAGATTTTCCTCAGTCGTTTTATCACCAGCTCCTACAGCAAAAATACACCATGTCCCACAGTGCCAATTCCGGCAGCACCTTCTTTGAAGTACCATGGGAACCACTGCAAAAGAATTTGCAGTTCAGCTAAGGGAGACCAGTTGCTTGTGGCGGATGTCTAGCCATGATATGATCAAGTTTAGGAACCACCAATCCACTGCATTGCCCAAATCAGATATTACACTTTGGTTAGCCTTTGCTGTAACACAAATAAAATAGGTAAAGAACTGGAGAACAGAGTTAGTGTTCACTTCTAAAAGCTCAGGAATAATCATGTTTCCTCAAACCCAGCCTGCCAATAACATCAGAGACAGACTAATCACCCACCCCGCAGGCTTAAGTGTTTTAATAGTTCTAAATCAATTCAAGCTATGTTATCCTGATCAATGCTTCTGTTTTGATTGTATTAGGATAACAGTCTTCATCAAGCATACTCAGCCTCCCTGGCTTTTTTTGGCATAATATCCAGATAGGAAAAAAACCACCCAATTAATATACTCTAGGCAATTGCTTTTATATGTCTGCCTGTCTCTGGAACAGGTACCAGAGCAACAGGAAGAAACAGACACTCACTGCTGAACAGCTGTGGACGGCTATGCGCCTTTACACTTCAGGAGTGAGTGCACAGCAAACGGAGTGATTCCATATCCAAGTGAAGATAGATTACTGAGCATGATTTGATTACAAGAGCAAGCAGCATAATCAACCCACATTCATCTATAAGAGCCCAGTGCTTGCTACTCTACATGCTTTCTACTGAAGCATAAGGACACATAACTGGCTAACATGGAGGAAAGCAAGCCAATTAACTAATGAAAACAGAAAGGCTAGAAAATATTGGGAACTGGACTGGCAGAAACGCACTGCAGAATAGACTAATTTAATTCCTCCCTGTCCTTAGCCATCTCCAAGAAATACTGTCCATTCTAGTTTTGACATTATTTATCTGCATAGTGGCATAAGCATTGAAAGGGCCTCATCCCGTAGCAGCTTCCAATCTAAGAGGCATCAGCACACATGATACAACAGGTGGGTTATTTATGAGGCAGTTTCGTTTGTTTTCTCACTAGTACACAGGTTTGCATGTTGATAGGTGAGATGCTCAAATCTAGTTACATTTGTCCTCAGTGAAAACCTTAGGACCAGATTGTCCTTGGCCCTAGTGAGGTAGCAAGAAAACTCCCTCGAGGCCTCATCCCTCTTGGATCTCCCCCTAGGGCAGCAGGACTCTGCACCAACTCAGAACTGTGGTTAAATGCCACAATCTAGCCCTGGGTGTCTATTCAAAACAACTTTTCTTGGATCAGCAGCACCTCCATGTTGTAATTCAGCACTTGCTTTTGCCATTTAAAGCCAATTTATTGTAACAAACTGCATTTCACATCTGATTGTAGTATTTGTTATTTGTTTCCAGTAGCATCTATAATCTGCTGGTCACTGTACAAACACAAGAGAAGGCACAATCCCTGCTGCAAAAAGCTTATATTCTAAAAAGGCAAAACAAGGAGAGGGACAGAGGAGAGAAGTAAAGGGTAGAACATACAAGCAAAATAGCCAGATGGTGATCATTGGCCGTGTCCTGAAAATGGGTTCTCTCTTTTTTAAAGTAGAAAGATATATAGACTGTCCTTAAGTATCCCCCAGCCTTGCCATTATCAGCCAGTTAGTCTTGTAGATACCCCGGAGATGTGGGTCTTCAGTAGACCCCTTACATAAGTGAAGCCAAGTTTTTCTCCACAGGATAACTTTACTAGAAGCTGAAGTTCATTATAAAGAGAATTGCAACTTCTCCATCATAATGCACTAAAACAATTCAGACTTTTCATTCTAATTCACTACATCCAGATTCATAACTAGCACAAGACACTTCCCCTGCAAAACGCTCCTAATCCTGGGATTTTGTTCAGGCCACCATGAAACTAGCCAGTGTTTTGCTTACTAACAGTAACACTATAACAGAAATAAAGAACTGGAAAGAGATGTTCAGCACACCGACTAAATTGAGTATATTAGTTCAAAATATGATCAAACAAAAGGGCTATAATTACCTATCATAAATAAAACCTATCTTGAATAGCAGCCTTTACATACAAACATCCATGAACTGTGCACTGTTTCTGAAAAAGTAATTAATACCCTACATTTCCAACAACAGCTATCATGCAGGATTTCATTTTGAATGTTTGCTACATATGGCCAGTAAGCTTGTTGCAAAATGTTTTGATTAGTCATTAGGTATTCTTAGTGTTCAAAGATATTTGTTGCTTTTGTGACAATATTCGTAACAGGCTCTTAGCTCACAGCCAAGGAAACATGTAGGAGTTCCACTGAAGATGGTGCAAGTGTGGACTTTTGCTAAGGCTATACAATTGATTTTACAGATGATCAAAACTACTGCAACCAACAGCCTCCCCTTTCCAGAAAAGTATCATTAAAAACAAACCTTGAAAAGAGAATTAAATTTAAAACCAAGATTTGCTAGGAAAAAAGTCTAGGTAATATGATTTTTTCACATTCCTGGGCTCAAACTATTTAGAGCATTAGGGCTACAACAGAATTAGTTGAACTGAATGCAGCTGTACGAGCAAGAGCTTAATACACAGATGCTACATTGTATGTATACAGAAATAACTGAGAAGTGGGTGGTTTCATATGACTTATATACATTAGGTGGGATTTTCAGAATCCCTCATCATTAGCCTAACTCTGCTCCCATTGAAGTCAATGGAAGTTTTATCAATGGGAACAGATTTAAACCAATGCTGAATATTTTTGAAAATCCTACTCACAATGTTTTGCATTTACTGTACACAGCACCTTTCCTCCACAGGCCTCCTTGATTTTACAAAGTTTGGTAAATATTCCTTTCCCTACATCACCAGAGGGGAAATCCACACTCAGAAATCCAATAGAGTAGGACAAATAATCTAGTCTCCTGATTCCCAAACCCCTGCTCTTACCTCAGATTAACCAGTTAATTTGCCAGATTCTGACCTCATTTAGACTGGTGTAAACCTATTGTCACTCAAGAGAGTAATTTCAGATTTACACCAGTGTAACCAAGATCAGAATCTGGCCAGTGTGTTTAAACATAAAAACAGCATCTAAATGCTATATATTATTATTTCCAAGAATGCATGTTTGTAACAGGACACAGAAACAAAAGATAAGCAGCAACGGAAAACTGAAAAGACGGTATGGCTAAAACCACATCAACTGCTTCAAAGGACAGGGTCTTCAAGAAAGATTTAAAAAATGCAAAACTTTGCAAAAGCTTGGTGGGAAAACACTTCGCATCTGTAGTGATGCTGATAAGAAATAAACATTCTCTGTCTGAAAAAATTTGCTTTATCCATTTCCCAAGTAGAGTAGTGCACTCTTCCATTTTGAAACTATTAGCAATGCTAGGTGTGGAAGGCAGACAAGAGTGCAGCCACGGCACAAGACCTGAGCCACATGTAAATCCAGGTAAGGCTTCAAAACCTTGGCTTCCTAGAAATGCATAAGCATTGCCTTCCATCTATTAAAATTTGATAACAGAAGAGGGAAATGAGACAAATCCACCATTATTCCTGAAGATGCACCCTTATGCCACAGTGACTGCATTCCATTTGTGAGGATTTATGGCCCAGCTTCCTCTTCTCTCTTTCAGTGGTGTGGTTGTTGTTTTTTTTAAACAGCAAGCCAGTTCAGTGGTCTAGTGATAACAAAATACACTGCTACCCACAGAATCAGAGTTTATGTCCAGAGATTAACCCTTTTTCTCACTCTGGCTAGGGCAAGGAAAGCTATTGAAGCCAGACAGCTCAGGCTCTGAGAGAGAGAACCTCACTCTAACAATCCTCCCCATCTCCTGGGGCCATACAGAGAGCTGAGCTGATGGACTTTGAAGAGACCACTGTCCAGCCCTCTTCTGTTTAGAGTAGAATTGATGTTAAGTGGGGCCTTATGAAATGCGGGCAGAAAAAAGAATAAAAGGGGAAGAAACGGTGTTCAGAGGACTCACTCTCTGCCCAGGAAATAAAAGTAAAATCTGAGGACTCTTACGTCTATCTGGAGAAACTGATTCTGGAAAAAAGGTGATTCTTCTTTTAATGCCTGTTTCACATAGAAGAAATGCATATATCATGCACTGTCAGTTTCACCCTGTGCATTGTATGAATGAGCCACCTCACCTGTCTTGAGATTCCCAACAGGCTGCTAAAGATGTACAACGCAAGTATACTGCATGTATGAGTGGGAGAGGGTGAAAGGCATTTTAACGTGTAGCTGGTTTTGAAAACGGGAAACAAAGATACTAATGTACTATCTAGGAGACAATCACAACTGGCTGTATACCACAGTAAAATCATAGAGAGACAAGGTGGGTGAAGTAATACATTTTATAGGACCAACTTCTGTTGGTGAGAGAGGCTAGCTTTCAAGCTACACAGAGCTCTTCTGCTTGCCTCACTCACCAACAGAAGTTGGTCCAATGAAAGATATTACCTCATTCAGCTTGTCCCTCTAATATCCTGGGATCAACATGGTCACATCAACACTGCAGACAGTAAAATCATGCCAAGCAGTAATCAGTCAGGCTCTATGTCACACTACTGTATTATCATCATGTTGGTCTGAGTGGCAGTCATTACATCTGTTTGTATGTTTCCTTGTATTGGCTTGAATAGTAAAAGTGATCATATTGTGGGAAACAAACAAAATGCTGATTCATTCACTAGGAGCTGATCTATAAAATGTTTAACAGTCATGTTGAGAAATCTCAGCAGGAGGTTAAGAAAAGAGTCTAGGGAGAACAATCAAGCTATTGCTAAATGGAAGGATTCACCAAGCTTGACAGAACTGCCATTAATCCATTGGGTTATTAAAACAGCACTAACTATAACTCTGCTACAGTTATGCCTCTGTTGACATTTCTGTATACTCCCTTATATTCAGAGGGATACAGCTCAGAGAAAGATCACCACTGTAGGCTGAAACATGCCATACAAAGAGCTAATCATACAAGGAGTTCTCTTAGATGCTGCAGGCCTGAGCCTCCTGCATTTAGGCTGCAATTTTGTTAATTTCCTCCAGAGTGGTGACATCATCATGTACCCATGGGGAGTGTGCTGGGAGAGCAACTGCTCAAATCTATACATCAGACCTGAATGGGAGTAAAGATATTAGATTGTTGTTTCAGTATATCACAGTTAAATAGTATTTTGGAAGGGAGAATTCAATTCCCCCCCCCCCAATATGTATTAACACCTGCATGTTAACATAACAAGTTCTGACACAAGTCTGTTTCATCAGAAAGTAATCTAGCTCATTACCCTCTTTTCCTGTTGGAGATCTTTCACTGGTGTTGTGCTTACTCTGCTGAGACAAATCACTAAGCAACAAATAACCGACCACAGCTGAATTCTGCATTACCTGTATATCAAGGTAAGTGTATCGTAATGATGTTTAAATCCACTTTTCCACTTGGAAATCCCAGTTTCCAGGGGGTTCTGAGTCTGACACCCTTTTTCAGTTTGGGTAGTAGCTTTACTCTGTGAATGGGCTCACTGAGACTGCTTGTGGAGTAAAGTGCTCACTACTCAACCTGAGCAAAGGTGACAGAATCAGGCCCAGGTTGTTTCCACATAGAATTTTGATGACTTATCTGGGCTGAAATTTAGCATAAGAAATTTGGCTCAAGAAACAAAGGTAAATAAAAAACAAAACATCCATTTGGGCTCATTATAAGTTCTGCAATATGAGCCAAATCCTTTTTCCTTACTTACATGGGACCTAATCCAATAGAATCATAGATTATTAGGGTTGGAAGGGACCTCAGGAGATCATCTAAGTCCAACCCCCTGCTCAAAGCAGGACCAATCCCCAAATGGCCCCCTCAAGGATTGAACTCACAACCCTGGGTTTAGCAGGCCAATGCTCAAACCACCAAGTACGGTACTTAATGCTTCTTAGGATTTGGTCCATCAGACGTCACATTGACTTCAGCTAGGATATTTGTGTGAACAAGATGAGCAGACATGTCGTCATAAATAAAGCTAACAGGATTTGGCCTTAAGAGGTTTGCTGTCTGAGATGCTGTCTGATGTGGCAAATAAGTTATTTAGGTTATTATTTGTACCATATGAAGAATTCTTTTGCACCCGGATCTTACAAACACTTACATACATACATAGCTTTACTCAGGGATGTTGTCTCATTGAAGTTTATGGGAAAATTCACAAGTAAAGTTATTAATGTGTTTAACCATTTACAAGATCAGGGCCATAATGAGTATCCATAAAGGCCATGAAGATACCACTGACAGTGACACAAAAATTCCTGAAATATCACAATTGCCCAATAGACTAAAAAGGTTGCAGTTATCAAGTAACCAAAGTTTAAAAAATTGCCCTCACTATGCATTTACATGATAAACAATATTGCCTTTGAAAAAGTTTCTACATTCTATTGGGTAAATAATCTGCATTTAAAAAAAAATCCTAAATACATATATTCACAATAGTCTAACAACAATAATACGTCTTTAAAATTCCCTAGACGCATATTTACATGATATCCTATTATAATAGGCTCTGTCAATATGATGCATTTTTAAAGTCCTTAAATACGTATTTACATAATCCATACTTTAAACAGTCCTGAAATACATATTTACACAATAGACTAATCTCTCTAAAAAGCAATTGCAATCCATTGTGTCTAATCTCACACAGTTCTGTGAGGGATTTGTCTCTTTAATTTTGTCTTTTTCAATATTATCATTTAATTTAACTCACGTGAGGAAAAAATAGGATAATTGAGGGCCTAATACTGCTCTCACTGAAGCCTCTGAGAATTCCCTATTGACTCTAAGGGGTGCAAATTTGAGCCACAAAACTGTAACTCAAAACATGAAAAAAAAAAGATATTTAAGTCTTAAATCTTTCTAGATAATATAGATTATTCAGTGAATGATGCTCCATACTTCTATACTTTGGAATACATAAGCACAAGAAAACCAACTAAGGGTAGAATTTCCATAGTCTAAGTAATATATTTGTCAGATACACAGCCATGGCACAAGAAAATTAATGAGTACTCTCAGAATTTGCAGCCAGCTAATTGTTAATTCGTCTTAATTAGGGGGTCAGTCTCCTAATGTAGGGCCTAATCCTGTTCTGAGATTAAGCATTTCTCATATTTATAGCAGATAGGGATCTTACTCATATGTTAATTTTAAGGATCAACAAACCCACATCCAATATAATTTATGGCCTTGTGATTTTTCCCCCCCAATGTGAGAGTTCATTTAATGCTTATGAAGCTGAAATGATAGTAACTTCCAGCTAGAGCCGTGTATTGTGTGGGCAGGTGCTATGTGAGGGTCCCCGCATAGCTCTTCCACATGTACCTTACTTATGACCTGCACTCCACCACCACCATTAATCCCGTCTGGAAACTCTCCTGAGCAGATATCACAACTTTGTTGTGGTTTTTTTTTAAAAATAGGCAAAATTGCAATAGGAAATCAAAGTTTCATTTGTGACTGTCCAAAGTTTCATCACAGAGGTGAAAGTCTAGTACACGAATTCACGATACTGCCTAAGCACCTGTTAAACTGTTAGTTCTCCTTTCATGTAGTCTCCCACTTTTCTATATTAATTTTGTTGCCATATTTCCTCCTATTGTGAGAACTTTCGCGATCTACAACTCTCTCATTTAGAGGCATGGATCGGGTTAATTGTTGAATTCATACAGAGACATGGATAATGTATATAATAAAAAACACATGGTCAGCTAGGAACAGAATATTTTTTCTCCAAAAAGTAACAGAACTTTGAGGTAAATTGTAATGCTTTTGAACAACGTGGACATACAAACATCGACATACACCTCCTTTCCTCTATCCTTCCCCCATCCCCACTGACTTAAGATAGTTAAGTCCCCTAGCCATCTATCAAAAGCATTACAGAATAGCAGTAGCTGCTCAATAGTTGATGATATCATACTAGGAGTCCAATTTTCTATTCCCTCCCTGCAACTTCCCAAACATAAGTATCTTCCTGAAGTGTCATATGGCATGACTCATCCCAGGGTATCGATAGATTTGGTAAAATTCAGAAAAGTTTTAAAGTTATGGTATTCTGAAAATGTTAACAAAATTGTCATGAACTGGACTAAAACTGCACAGGACACAAACAAAAAAGGATTTTCTCACTACTACTGAAACCAACTCTGTGGTGTCGAAGAACTATTGCTGATTTTGTTGCATTTATTCAAACACTCACCAAAAATCCTTCTTTATGATCTTCCCCCCAAAAGAGAGAAATATGGGTCTAATCTGGTCCCATTTAAGTCAATGGGAGTTTGTCATTGGCTTCAATGGGAGTAGGACCAGGCCCAATAGTAGCAAAGTTCTGACATTACCACCTGACTCTGCAACCAAAATGGCATTTCCTGGGCATTTCATAAACAATACTGGCTAATGGGAAATAGAGGGACTGTACAGAAAAGTTCCCATTAAGAATCAGTGAGCAGACTGTTTTAAATATTATGTTACAGGACATTACTAAATTCTGCAGCCTAGCGATATTTTTTCCTTGGATTGCTTTTTAAATCTTTCTTTCCACATTACTTCAAGTGCAGGAAAAGAGAGAGACATCTCTAGATATTAGCTGCTCACAACATGTATAAAGACCGGGAGGCCAAATTTCAATGAAGCTACTCTGATTTCCACCAGATGAGGATTTGGCTTTGGGAGTATTTCTCCGCCAAGAATCATCAAAATATTTCAGTCCAAATTTAACAGCATTTGCCATGTAGTTATTTCTCTCTTGAAAGACCCCAAGAGGAAGCAGCCATGTACAAATGTAAAGTTATCTTTCCTAACTTCTCTGAAACACAAGGTATAGCTGAAAATAAGGCACTTAAAGTCTGCAACTTATTTCCTCTTCTTTGAATGATTACTATAAATGTTGGTCTCACTAGACTATAATCAGATCAGACATTTTAGTATTATATGGATTTCCAAATATATACACAGAGAGAGAGAGAGAGAGAGAGAGAGAGAGAGAGAGAGCGCACTTTAAATGGTTGCTTATAATTATCTCATGAATACATTGTAATACAATATTACAATGAATAAAGTTTGTAACACATAGATACCAAATAATTATTCAATATGATTGTATTTATTAAATAATGTTTTCATGTTCCCACCCAAAAATAATTATGCTAAAATAACATTTAGATTCTTCAACATGGAATTTCATAGTGGGAAAAACAATAAAAAGTCTTGGATCTAGTTATCTTTCATGTGTTTTTTTAATAATTTTCCTTGTTATTTTTATTAATGATAAAAGAAATGACAGTTTGAACAAACGTTTGTGTCCTCAAAATCCATATGTTCCTCCTGTTTGATCCTACAGTGAAGTTTAAATGCTTAAATTCATTTTGATAGTAAGAGAAATGTTAACACATGCAGGATCAAGACTTCACCAAAAGATCAAACAGAAGATGAAGTGAGGTACTAAGGGAGAACGTTCTTATTCAAAAAGAAATATCTGCAATAATAAACTAATTAAACAACAGGACACAAAGTAAGTTGCTACCTTTAGAATTCTCTTCTCCCATCTCCCAAGTTTATTCCATTGTGCATAAGCTCTATTAAATCAATACAAATTAGAAAAATTCAGTCATACCTGAACTCTTTGTACTTATGTACTGCAGCGGTGTCCAAAGAGTTATTGATTGAGCTGATATACCATGCACAGTTGAAGCCCTTTATAAAATGGACCAAATTTAGATAATTTAGAAGGTTCAAATCCATTTACATCAGTGGAATTGCACTCACTTATATCATATTTGAATTTGGCCAAGCATGAATTAAGAGGTGATGGGAGATTCCACCTTGAAGTGCCTGGCACCTGCCAGGTGAAGTGTAAATACCACAAAGGGAGAGGAATTGTTTTGGGTAGTACATAGGTATTATTATTGTTAATGGGATGAAATTAAAGAGAATATGTAGTATGACTCTCAAGAAAAAGTAATGATAGTGATGTCTATTAGTCTTTGGAACTCTAAAACCAGAGAAAAGAATAGTAAATGTACAATAGGATCAATTTTGCATTGGCAGGGAAATGACCTAGATGACCTAAGAGGTCTTGTAAGATTCTACAGGGTGATGTTTATTGTACAGTACCTTTGGTGCATATATTTAAATAGCGGTGTCTTGTTTTACACCTGCAGTTTCTGAGACACAACTGCAGAGGCACTTTGAAAGTGAAATTTAGGTGACTGATTTAGAGAAGCAAGCAGATTTTACATATATAACCAACCTAAATTATTGTTAATATTTATTTGCATTATGATTGCACCTAAGAACCTCAATCAAGGACACGTTGAGCTAGGCTACATACAAATAACAAAGACAACAGTCACTGCCTCAGAGGACTTGTTCCCTGCCATTTGCAGATGCAAAAAAAAAAAAAGAAAAGAAGGCTAACTCAAGGTGAATTGAAAATAATAAAGATTGGCCCTTACATGCGTATCTCCTCTCATCAATGCTACTTACTAAAATATTGTCTGAAACAAGATTTTTTTTAATTCTGTATCCTCTTCCCCCACACCATTTCTTCAGTGACGTTATAATCTAGGGTTTATTTCACTATTAATTACTATGGAAATAACTGTGATGCCACATAAGTTTGGCATTGTTAATGGCCTAGTCCTGCACCACTGAGGTCAATGGGAGTTCTGCCATTGGTTTCAACAAGAACAAGAATTAGTCAAGTGACAGAGGTGAGTGACTTATTATAATAATAAAAGCTCTCTCATTGTTATTTTAAAAAAAACCTCAATATTAAGCTATGATGAGAAAGCAAGTGCTCAAGAGGGGCCCCCAGAGGCAGGTAATTGCTCTTTTACACATGGAAAACCTGTATTCCATTTCATCTGGATCTCTTTCCACTGGAAGATAGCAACTGAAAGATTTTTATTTTTTTTTCCTGAGGGAACATTTATTTCCCTTTCACACTGAAAAAAAACTCTCTGCTGGAGAGAGAGCCTTGATAAAGTCAGCATCACTGTTCTTGATAAACCCTTCCTATTTTCTCCATTCTGTGGGCAAGAAACCACATTTCTCTGTTGCAAGATTACAGCTGTTCTAGGGAAGAATGAATCCTATTACCTAGATTTAAAAAGCTAATAAGCAGCTTGCTTCAAGGATGATCTTCTAGTCCCTTCATGCGCATGCAGAGAACCAATATGGCTAAAAAGATGTACTGTAGTTTTTAGAAGAGGATGACCCCAACCCCACCCAAAAAAGTCTGTATGTTTACTAAAGCCTTTTATCCAGCTATGTTCACTCCAATAGCCATCCAGACACTGTCCAGTATCTTGGCTTTCCATCAGCCAATCCAAATCTAGAAACCCAGCATCAGTTAGAGAACTTGTTAGCTCAGAGGGAGAAAAGGACAGCTAATAAGCTGTCCAGGGAGCCTGAAGTCTGCTGTCAGCCAGGAATCTGACTTGAGATCTCTTTTAAGGGGCATTCAGTTGATGCCAGAAGTCAATAGATTGAAGCTTTTGAGAAAGGTTTGCCTCTGTTGTTTATAAAATAGTAAAACCAGTAGTGGTCTGGCGAAGTAGGGTTCCAAGAAGAGAGGCTAAGGGCACCTACTCCTTCAAAAATATATGAGTGGGAAGGTAAATAGCCAACTATTAGCAGAGTCAGAAAAAACAATTGAGATGGTGAGTGACTATTATAGCAATTTCATGTAGAAGCATACAGTATTGCAGAGCCTGAATTTAGAAGGTATTGCACTATTTCATAGTATAAGGCCAGTAAGGTAGAAAGATTAATTCAAATTTGCTTTTCTTCATTATAAGACTAAAGTAATTATTTCCAATGACTCCTTAGGAGGCACATACTAAATAGTACCTATAAGAAAAAAAGCACATGCAAATGGAGCGATAAAAGAAAGAAAAAATTATGATGAATGTGAAATTGCTTAAACAGCAAATATTCCAGTTAGTATATTTCAATTTGCAGTTCTGAAAAATTACAAGTTGAAATACAAGAATTTTTTCCAAATGCATTTTTCCATGTAAACACAGGTAACAGTATCATGCCAAAGGACTGCAGATGTTCCAAAGTAACATATTTAAAAAATGAAGCTAAAATAATGTTGTGTGATAACACAATACAATTTCCAAGTCTTCTCTCCAAAGCAGAGCTTTCCTGATTGTAAGTGAGGGAATTATATGCTGCACTTACAGGAGTATGAATTCTATCTAAATACTGTGTTTCTGTGATCCTTCAGATGAGTGTTCTTCTATCTGCTTTTCTATGCATTGCAGACTATTACCACTGAAGTTAACTGCAAAACTATTGACTTCCCTGTATCAGGCTCTGTGAGTAGTTAAATGACTAATGCCTCTGAAGTTAATATTTTGGAAACATATAAAATTTCTTCCCTGAAGTTCTCTGATTTCTGGTGAGTGTCCCCCCTCCCCCCGAGGTTTGTTTATATTACCCTTTCTGCAAACAATTCCTTGGTTTCTTAGGCTCATCCTGAAATCCTTTCTCAGGCAAAACACCCACTACTGGGGAAGCACTAATGGATCAAGTGCTTGTTCAGGTTACCATTCACTTCCATGAAGGAAAGCTAACCAGCTGTGGTCCTTAAGGGCCTCAGTGTGAATAACTCAAATTGTCAATTTTTGATTAAACAGATACAGTTATAAAGTTTTAGTCCACAAAGGTAAGTGACTAGAGTGAAATCCCTGCAAGCTGCGTGGACATTTTTCAAAGACACCATAATAGAGGCCCAACTTAAATGTATACGCTAAATTAAAAAACACAGTAAAAGAACTAAAAAAGAGACATTGTGGCTTAACAACCATGTAAAAGAAGCAATGAGAGATAAAAAGGCATCTTTTAAAAAGTGAAAGACAAATCCTAGTGAGGTAAATAGAAAGGAGCATAAACACTGCCAGTGTAAAAATGTAATAAGAAAAGCCAAAAATGACTTTGCAGAACAGCTAGCCAAAAACTCAAAAGGTAATAACAAAATGTTTTTCAAGTAATCCGAAGCAGGAAGCCTGCTAAACAACCAGTGGGGCCCCTGGACAATCAAGATACAAAAGGAGCACTTAAAGACGATAAAGTCATTGCGGAGAAACTAAATGAATTCTTTGCTTCAGTCTTCACAGCTGTGGATGTTAGGGAGATTCCCAAACCTGAGCCGTCCTTTGTAGGTGACAAATCTGAGGAATTGTCAGAGATTGAAGTGTCACTAGAGAAGGTTTTGGAATTAATTGATAAACTTAAGAGTAACAAGTCACTGGGACTAGATGGCATTCACCCAAGAGTTCTGAAAGAATTCAAATATGAAACTGCAGAACTATTAACTATGGTTTGTAACCTGTTCTTTAAATCAGCTTCTGTACCCAATGACTGGAAGATAGCTAATGTAATGCCAATATTTAAAAAGTGCTCTACAGGTGATGCCAGCAATTAGAGACCTGTTAAGTCTAACATCAGTACCAGCCAAATTAGCTGAAACAATAGTAAAGAATAAAATTGTCAGACACATAGAAGAACATAAATTGTTGAGCAAAAGTCAACATGGTTTCTGTAAAGAGAAATCATGTCTTACTAATCTATTAGAGTTCTTTGAATGAGGTCAACAAACATATGGACAAGGGGATCCAGTGGACATAGTGAACTTAGATTTCCAGAAATCCTTTGACAAGGTCCCTCACCAAAGGCTCTTATGTAAATTAAGTTGTCATGGGATAAGAGGAAAGATCCTTTCATGGATTGAGAACTGGTTAAAAGACAGGGAACAAAGGGTAGAAATAAATGGTAAATTTTCAGGATGGAGAGGGGTAACTAGTGATGTTCCCCAAGGGTCAGTCCTAGGACCAATCCTATTCAACTTATTCATAAATGATCTGGAGAAAGGGGTAATCAGTGAGGTGGCAAAGTTTGCAGATGATACTAAACTGCTCAAGATAGTTAAGACCAAAGCAGACTGTGAAGAACTTCAGAAAGATCTCACAAAACTAAGTGATGGGGCAAGAAAATGGCAAATGAAATTTAATGTGGATAAATGTAAAGTAATGCACATTGGAAAAAATAACCTCAACTATACATAGAATATGATGGGTGCTAATTTAGATACAACTAATCAAGAAAGAGATCTTGGAGTCATCATGGATAGTTCTCTGAAGACGTCCAAGCAGTGTGCAGCGGCAGTCAAAAAAGCAAACAGGATGTTAGGAATCATTAAAAAAGGGATAGAGAATAAGACGGAGAATATCTTATTGCCCTTATATAAATCTGTGGAATGCCCACTCTCGCATACTGCGTACAGATGTAATCTCCTCATCTCAAAAAAGATATATAGACACCCTCTGACTTACGCAATAGTTCCATTCTGGAAAGCCTTGAGTAACTCGAATTCTGCGTAAGTCAGAAACGTATACCCATATGTTACGCAAAAATTTCCACAACTCAAAAATCCTATTTCTGGTTTATGGAACTTTTTCCATAAGTGCAAATTTGCATAAGTCGGGTCTTGCATAACCCGGGGAGTGTCTGTACTGGCATTAGAAAAGGTTCAGAGAAGGGCAACTAAAATGATTAGGGGTTTGGAATGGGTCCCATATGAGGAGACATTAAAGACGCTAGGACTTTTCAGCTTGGAAAAGGGAGACTAAGGGGGGATATGATAGAGGTATATAAAATCATGAGTGATGTGGAGAAAGTGAATAAGGAAAAGTTATTTACTTGTTCGCATAATATAAGAACTAGGGGCCACCAAATGAAATTAATGGGCAGCAAGTTTAAAACAAATAAAAGGAAGTTCTTCTTCACACAGCGCACAGTCAACTTGTGGAACTCCTTGCCTGGGAAGGTTGTGAAGGCTGGGACTATAACAGTGTTTAAAAGAGAACTAGATAAATTCATGGGGGTTAAGTCCATTAATGGCTATTAGCCAGGATGGGTAAGGAATGGTGTCCCTAGCCTCTGTTTGTCAGAGGGTGGAGATGGATGGCAGGAGAGAGATCACTTGATCATTACCTGTTAGGTTCACTCCTTCTAGGACACCTGGCATTGGTCACTGTCGGTAGACAGGACACGGGGCTGGATGAACCTTTGGTCTGATGTTGTTAAATCATAAAATTTGGTTTTCTGAGTTACAGCCATGTCACACAACATGCATATTACACCAAAGCAACAGTTTTATTTTCCATGTATGCTCCTTAATGTAAATTATCTGTGAGTATGACCAGCCTGCTGGGATGCAGAGAAAAGGAGGCTTGTTTCTAAGAGGTTTCTGCTCATTCTGAAGATTAAAGAGGGAAATATTTTGCCATGGAAATCTCATGCATAATTGTAAAAGGAAAACTGCACTTGGTTTTATGGAGATGCCTTTAAACAGATTAAGGAGCCTGCTAAACCTTGTCTTCTGCTGCAAATGAATTAGCTACTCAGGAGCAATTAAAGCAGCGCTCAAGCACGAAGATAAAGTTGTGCCCCCCGGTGACCTTCTGCTGGAGGAAGCGACGTTTCGGCTGGCAGGACTCGGGCAAGGAGACAAGCTGCTCTCTGAGTCCCAGTACACCGGCTGCAGGCTCTGCACCTCCTGTCCAGACCAGTCCTCCCCTACGCCCCAAACCAGAACACTGCGAAGCCGCCCAGTGCCACATCACCCCCACCCTGTGTACACAACCCCGCACCCCCAGCTCCAAAATACTGTCTACACGCGCCCAGCACTCCAACGCTCCAGCCCCAGCTCCGTGCTCCCCACCCCAGCACCCCACCTTCCCCAAAGCCACCCCCCCTCCCCTGCCGCCCAATCCTGGGCTCCGGGTCCCCCCTAGCCTCAGCCCCCGCCTGCAGCAGGCGCTCGCACCTCTGCGCCCCAGACAAGCCCCCCAGAGCCGAGCCCGGCGGCGGCGGCGATGCACCTGCTCCGGCCCCGGGGAGCAGGCGGCTTTCCGAAGAGTTCTGGCCCCCGCTCGCCCGCAGCCCTGCGCCCACCGAGCCCCAACTTTCCCAGCTCCCCGAGGAGGCAGCAACAAGCCCCCCCGCGCCGCGGGGAGGGAGCCGCTCCCAAGCCCCTGTCCCCCCGCGCAAGGGGCAGGCAGGAGAGCCCCAGCCCCTTCGCTCCGGGCGGAGAGTCGAGGGGGCCCCAGCCGCCGGGAGCTGCCGAGGGAAACAAACTCTTGCTGCGGCGGCGGCGGCTGTTCACTTGCTGGAGCCGCGATGTAAACAGGCCAGACGGAGGCTCCGGCTCGCCCCATCCGCATGCACCGAGCGCCCGCTCAGCCTGGCGCCCCTCTCCCGGGGCGGACTTACCGTAGGGAGAGGTGGCCGCTTCCCCCTTCCTGGCCATCTTCCCCCGCTGCCCTCCGTGCTGGCGGCGCCTGGAGCCCGGGCGCCTCTTCCCCGCTCCTCAGCGCGCTCTTTGTTGCTGCGAGGGCATGGGAGGCAGCAGCGGCCGGGCAGCTGGCGCTGGGCTCCGCTCTGCCGCCGCCGCCGCCGCGCTGAGCCCAGCTCCTGCGCCCAACACTGACCCCTCCGGTCCCGTCTGGGCGCCAACCAGCCACTGCGCCGAATCCGGGAGGAGCGGAGCGCGGGGGGGGCGGGGGAGTTTCGGCAGCGGCAGGCAGGAGAGGGGGAGTCGGGGGAGCTGTGCGCTCTGAGGGAGCCAACCCGGGCTGCGTGTGACACCTCCGGCAGCGCCCGGACCCCACACTCCGCGCGCAGAGCCCCCCTCCCCCCACAATGCAGCAGCAGCAGCAGCAGCAGCACCGCGCAGGCGGCCCCGGAGCGCTGCACGCCCCCCGCCCCAAAAAGCAGCCTCCCTAACTTCTCCTGCAGCCCGGCCCCTGCTGGCACAGTAACTTTGGCAACTCCTGAGCAGGGCTGCGGGGCCTTCCCTGGGGGGGCGAGGATAGGAAGGGAGCGGCGTAACTCGAACGCACCTTGTTGGGCGCGGGGGGTTGCACTAGGAAGATGGAAGTTACAAAGCCCATCTGGCTTCTAGGGTGGAGGCCGGAAGCTGAGCTGCTGATCGGGGTGAATCGGGCCAGCTGAGGACAGCACGGAGCGCTCTCCCCGTCGGAAGAGCACCGGGGGGGGGAGAGCGCCTCTTGGAAAGATTGGCAAGCTGCGTCGTGTCCACGGGGCCATACTGTTTCTTGAGACATTTTGTCACGCATAGAAACTCACCAGCAGTTCGTTGCTTGAGCCTTTGGCAAGTGGCCCTTGGACTTGGAAAGTTTCCTTTCCATTTTGTTATGCCATGATGGAGCTGTTCTTTCCCCTCGTGCTGATGAGTGTCTGGGACGGCCGGGTTGTGTCTTACCACGAGTCAGGCATTTGTGTCCGGAGAGGTAGAGGGGGCATCCTGTATGCTTTCCCAATGGCCCTCTGGGATGAGCGAGGCGGAACTTTTCCAAGACTTGCACATGGAGATTAGTCATTCTCCTGATCTGAATGCATTTCATGATCAGGTAAAGGGCCAAGACTGATCTCAGTCCGTGCATCGTCCCAGTAGCAGTGTACATTACCTATGACAATAGAAACCTTCCCTTGTAGCAGCTAAGGGATCACTTCGGAAGAACGGGGAAGGCTTAATCCAGTGCTGAACTCCCATTTTGAAAATCAGTATGGCTCAGTCAGTGCTGCAGCAAAAGGGTCCTGTAATCGAATCCCAGCCTCAGATTTACAGTTTAGTCCATTGTTAGCACAATGCCATTAAGATGATTAAGCAGTACGTTTCTGATCGCTGGTCCCCCTTCCCGCTTTTGCAATATCCCTATGTAATTCTTGACACAAGCCTGCCTAGATTTATAGTTTGTCGGTATATAAAAAAAAGACATTAGGGGAATGATACTATCAAAAGCCTGAACGAAAGAATGCCTATGTCAATATTTTTTTTTTGAAAAGCAGGATGAGATCCTCAAATTAAGGTGCTAATAAGTGCCAAATAATATTTTTATACTGATGTGCATGTGAAAACTAAACTATGGGAGCAGTTCACATACATCTACTGAGACAGCAGGATAAAAATGCAAAAGGAAGACCATGATTTTCAGTTATTTTACCTATAAGTTTTGAAGTAATAGCTGCAATCAGTCATTCCTATACATTCATCCCGGTGCATTGTGAGGGAGTCAAGTTTCACCAGGTTATGGCAACATTTGTTTTCCTTTTGCAATGCCTTTGCAGCCAGAAGAGTTACTGTTCAACAGCTCTGATACCTGTGTGTATTCTGAATTCTAGCATTTTATATTGCTGTCAAAAATAAGATTTTGCTACTTTTTAGCACCGCAGAGCCACTGCAACATTGGGACAGCAAATAAGATTCTTCCTTGGCTCAGGTAACATCAACAGATCTGTTCACTATATCTGTTGCCAAAGTGGCCTGATGTATAAAGCAGAAAGAGAACACAATCTAACCTACAGATTCTAGGTTGAGATTTCTGGGCTAGCAATTAGAAAACCCATCTATTTACACCATGGCCATAGACAACTGGGAGCTTGGGGGCATAAGCACCCCCACACCCACACACACACAGTGCCCATTAGGGATTGTGTTAATAAATAAAGGAAACATGAGTTTGGAACATAAACTTGTTAATTAAAAGTGGCATATTTAATCCCGGTACAAATTTAATCCTGGTACAAAACTACTCAGAGTGAGATTCAACAGATATTATTTTATTATTTTTAATTCTCACCTTTGTCACCTTTGTTTGTCCGTCCCTCCACGAATGCAAGTCAACACCACACCATTCTTTTTTGTTGTAAGCACGTACTTTCCATTTCTGGCCAAAGAGTTTTGTCATGGGATTGGCCCAGCACATTTTTGGTCTGCCCAGCAGTGGCTTGTGGTCTCTGGGACTCCAGTCACTGATTGTCCACTTATAGTCTTGCCTGTGGACTACATGAACAGCCCATCTTCCCTTTGCATCGTATATTGCCTGCACCAAATTGGTCACCTCTGTATGCCTTCTCATCTCCTCATTCAGTATATGATCACGGAGCAATATCTTACACATTTGCCTTTCCATTGCTCTCTGGGTGACAGCAAGATTTTCTTCCTCTGCTTTCGTCATTGACCAGCTTTCCGCTCCATATATCATTGCTGGCAGAACTATGGAGTTAAACAGTTCTTTCTTTTTCTTCCTGGGCAGTTCATCATCCATTAGAGACGCCTTTGTTTTGTTGAAACTTGCCCACCCCACCTTTCACCTCCTACTGCATTCCCCTTCGAATGAGTTGTCTCTGCTCAGCTGCTGACCCAGATAAATATATTTGTTGACCGCCTCGATTTCTTTCCCGTTTACAGTGATGATTCCTTCCGCACAATACTCATTCTGCATCCACTTAGTCTTCGACGTGTTCACTTCCAACCCGGTATCATGCAAAAGTATTTGCAGTTGCTGCAATTTGTTCTCCAGTTCTTATGTGTCCTTTAATTAATTCTGCTTCCCCCCAATTAAAATGTTGTCAATGTGCCTGTTACAAGTAAAGTGAGCAAGGCTGGTCTGAATATCACTGAGACAGTAAACATGGAGCTCTGCAATACCATTTATAAAGTCACTTTTCAGAGCATAACCACCTTTAAAGGTAAGAAAATGGGTAGGTTAGAGACGGGCTGAATTCCTGCTCCAAAAAACTGAATTTAGCTTAGGCCCAGGGCAGGTTTATCTGGCAATGTGAAGAACTTTTCTCTCAAAGGAGAGGGGCCCAGAACATGGGCAGGGCCAAATTAACGCAGGGGCTTTAGGGGCTGCAGCCCAGGGCCTCAGACTAAGGAGGGGCCCCTGCAAAGCTAAATCCATAATTATATACAATTCAGTGGTCACTACCCCTTCGATCACAATCGACTGGTCGATCCTGGAGCTTCTGCCAGTCGATCGTGATCTCTGGGCCACTAAAAGTCCAGCAGCGCAGCAGGGCTCAGGCAGGTTGCCTCCATGCCATGGTCCCACATCGCTCCCGGAAGCGGACAGCTGCTGGCACGTCTCTGCGGCCCCTGGCCGGGGGGGAAGGTGGTTCCACACACTGCCCCGACCCTCAGCACTGTCCCTGCAGCTCCCATTGACCAGGAACTGGCCAATGGGAGCTGCTGGGGTGGCGCTTGTGGGCGTGGACAGCGCACAGAGAAACACTGTCCCCCTCTTCCCAGGGGCGCGCAGAGACATGCCAGCAGCCGGCCACTTCCGGGAGCGGTGTGAGGCTAAGGCAGGCAGGCAGGCTGCCTGAGACTAGCTGCACCGCCGGCCAGGAGCCACCTTTGGTAAGCGCCTCCCAGCCAGAGCCTCCATCTCACACCCCCTCCTGCATCTTAACCCCATGCCTCAGGTCATAATCCGCTCCTGCACCAAACACCCTCCCAGAGCCCGCACTCCTCACCCTCACCGGCTCCGGTGGACCTCCCGCAGACGTGCCTGCGGAGAGTCCGCTGGTCCTGCGGCTCCAGCAGACCTCCCGCAGGCGTGCCCACGGATGCTCCACCGAAGCCGCGGGACCAGCGGACCCTCTGCAGGCACGCCTGCGGGAGGTCCACCGCAGCCGCCTGCCGCCCTCCCACAGCTTGGCGTGCTGGGGCCTGGAGCCGCCCCTGCACTCAGCACACAGCTGCGGCCCATGTGACATCCTCAGGGCCATAGACATAGTATATATATTGTGTGGATGCTGCCCATATAACACATAAAGAGCTGCATATGCAGCCCACAATAGTAAATAAGTTAAGAACCACTGCCTCAAAGTGACCCCATTTCATCAAAGTATGTAAATGTGTACTTAGCTTTGGGTACTTGCATCAGGGGTTTGTTGAATCAGAGAGTGTTTGTCTTCAATGCAAAGTTAACTGAGGTTCTTACTTGAGTGTTGCCCCTAAGTCCCGTCCACACTCAGAAAACTCTTGCTCCAGTATAGTGGTGTTTTACACCTGAGCTGGGTGGGTATGTGAAAGTGTATGTGTACACTGCAGCTGGGAGCAGCCTCCCAGCTGGGTAGACAGATTGGCAGTAGCTCTGCTGGAGCTAACACGCTAAAAATAGCCATGTAGAAGTTGAGACTCAGGCAGCACTCAGGCTAGCCACCTGAGTTCAGCCCAGGAGATCAGGGGGCCTTAAAAGTAGGAACTGCAGTCCCAGCAGCAACCGCTACACTTCTATTTATAGAAACGGGAGCCAAATTAGCTTGAGTCTGTCTGTGTTGGCGAGGAGACTCACTCGCAGTGGCAATGTAGACGTATGACCCCAATGCCACTAACACTCAGACTGCAAATACAATCATTCTATAGTAGGGAGGCAGGCAGACCGCATATAGCAGGCACCTAGTAAGTAATTCTCAGTGATGTGGCTGCCCTGACAGTACTTGCTGAACAAGTGACTTACAACTTACATTTGTTGAGAGCCTGGCCAGCTACCATAACTCCCTATTTCTTCATATCTGTTTCTTGTATTGATTTCTTTTCATGTTTCTTCTTCTCTTTTTTTCTAAATTAATAGATGGTGTAGACTGTATAGGGATGGAGAATAGTTGCTGAAATTGTAAGATTGAATGTAGGGGGATATAGGCTCTCAGCCTTATTGTACATGAGGTTTAAATAAAGGGATAGAGATATTTACCAGCTTAAACAGAAGGCTCCATTTCATCCAAGAGTCTTGCTCCAGGAAGAGTTTGATGATTAAAGGGCAAATCCTGACCCACACCACTACCAGAGGTCCCCCTGAGAGCAAAACTATCCACTGTGCAAAGGGATGGGCTGTATATGGGAGAGGGGCTATGTGGGGGACAGTTCTATATAATCCAGGATATAGCAAAATGATCCTCTGGCTCTCTCCACACTGCAGTGGTGGAGCATTGGGTGTAGAAAGAGGTACATTAACCAGTGAGCTGAAATAGTCTCCATGGAGCAGCTCCACTACTACTTCACTACTTCAGAATACGGGGGGAAATGCCTTTCCCTGTTCCCCTCATGTGGATACCCCTTACTCAGACTGGTCATGGGATTTGACTCTCAGGGAGGGTTACAGCCAGAAGTAATGGAATTTACGGAACCAGTTCTACAGAAAAGCACTACCTATGGGGTATCAGTGTGACCCAAAGCAATGTCTAGCTGGAGGGAAAATGTGAAATCAAAATCTGACACCTATGGATATCAGTCAGCATAATTACCAGAACCAGGCACTTCTCTGTAGTTTAATCTCTCAAGTCTCTCTTGAAAAAACACAGCCATGCACACTAGGCATTGTTTTGGTTAGGGTTGTTTGGTTGTTTATTTAATAAACTGCCAATTTTTAACTATTATGATTGGGCTCCTATGATTTTCTCAAAAGAGTAACCCAGCATCATTTGTAGTATTAAAACAAGTTTAACTCATGTGATGTGTGAACTTGGCCCAATCACTTAATCTGGGACTGTCAAAGGGATCTAAGGGATTCTGGCACCCAACCACCATATCAAGTTATTGAAAGCCTTCACCTTTTTGTCTCTATGTCTTCCTTCACACTCATTGTCTGTCATATAAATATATACAACCACTCTTTTTAGGACAATGCTTATTTCTATGTGTTTTTACAGCATCTAACGCTATGGGGCTTTAATCTCTGTGAAGGTCTCTAGGTACTACTGTCAGACAATTAAAAACAATAATCATCAGCACCAGTACCAGCATAATCAGCATCTCATTCTTCCCTGAAAAGATGGGCACAACTCCTCTCTACTACTAAGACCTAGTCTACACTGAGGGGGGATCTATCTAAGTTACGCAACTTCAGCTACGTGAATAACATAGCTGAAGTCGATGTACTTAGATCGACTTACCGTGGTGTCGTTGACTGCTCCTCTGTCAACTCCGCCTGCGCCTCTCATGGTGGTGGAGTACAGGAGTCGATGGGAGAGCGCTCGGGAATTGATTCATCGCGTCTAGACTAGACGTACTAAATCGACCGGGGTAGTGTAGACATACCCTAAGGGAATTGCACCCAGGTATCTGAGGGGAGAATTTGCTTCAAAGTGTAAATTGCATGCAGTCCTTTGCTGCAGCTGCTAAAAATAAATGAGGTCCACTATATAATTATTCTTAAAACTGCTTTTTAAGCTAACATCCATTTATACTTTACTGTTCAATATGTAGCTTTTATTTATCACTGGATGACTATTTCTGTTGCATTATCTATTTAAAATTACTGACAATGTCAATACAAACATTTATTAAAAATCCAGACAGCAGTCTCTTACCACAGCACCCTCTACTGTTGCTTTGCAATTTGAATTTTATATGAATTTGAATTTACACATTACAAGTAGATAAATAATGACTTCTGCGACAGGATAGGACAAACCACAAGTTTAGTCTTATTGATGTACAATAAAAATGGAAGCTGCCTTGTTTTTTCTATAATTCAATGCAGATCATCATTCAGCCTTCCAGTGATTCCAAAACTGATCTACAAAGCTACCACTTCAAATACAAACTTGGATACTAGTGACCAAAAGTCCTCACTATGATCACTATTCTGTAGTCCATGTGAAATGAGTTTAGTGGACTGAGTTCAGTTCTCTGTCGACAGAGATCCATGCGGAACAATCAACGCTACAATTGGCAATAATCTTCCTCCACGCTGATAGTGGATATTGAACTCCCTTCTCACCCCAGTGACACTTTAGATCAGGGTTGAGGTACATTGGTGAGACAGTTTAGAGAAGCTTGCTCTGCTACTATTCTATGGCAGAGATTACTTCGAACTCCAACTACAACTTCATACTTTTATGAACAGTAGTTCACACAATATTTTTAACTGTATAATTTAAGAAAACCATCTTCCACTTCAAATAATCCCATACAGTGCCTCCCTTTCCTCAGATATAACTCCCCACAAAGCAACTCTTTGTTTCAGCATGGTTTTGTCTCATTCTTAAATCAGGCAATTAAAAAAAAGTTTTAACAACAGTTTAGAAATAAATTTAAGAAACATGTCTCAATTCCGCAGTACAAAAGAACTGGCCACTGAAAACATATACATGTGTATAAATATGCTCTTTCTTTCACTGTGCACAATATTTTTCACATTATTCAAACATTTAAGTGGTAAAACACAGGATGTTTTCAACAAAGAGTTCCTTTCAAATGTACTTAGTGGCTATGAATATTAGAGTTATAAGTAGTTTTACCCTACCCACACAGCAGCTCTAACCATAAAATACTTTTTATAAAGTTACTGTTCCAGCTTCTGAGCTACTCTAAATGTTAAATATTTTTGACAAGTAGATGCTTTCATTGCAACTAGGCAGCTCTAGTAAATATTTAAAATATGGCTCTCCCAGGCAGAAAGGGAATAAGAGCAGCATATCTGAAAGTTTTTTTCAGCTGCTGGAATGCTCAATGCAGCAAATAGTTTAATATTATTATCTAGGTTGGATTAGTGGTAGGCAGTGTCCCTGCCCCCAATGGCTATTTTGTTTTGTTTGGGGGTTTTATGTCTTTAACCTGCCTATATTTCACTCACAGAGCAAATTAAAGCCATGGTTGTCCAACTAAACTATTTCTAAAAAAATTCTTCAGAAGCTAGGTTTGAATCTACCATTCACATAACATAGAGGAGAATACATAATATTTTAAAACAAATTAGGATGGTATAGTCTTATCACTGAAGCATGAAGCATAAGTACTCTTCCTGGATAGACCATTGACATCCTGTATTAGCTTGGGCCAATCACTTATGCCAAAATCACTACTTACTTGAGGTTAAATTCCTTAAATTTTATAAAGTGTTTTGAGATCCGCAGTAGACAGATGCTAAAGGAGTGCAAGGTACCATTATGTGTGTCATTAAAAGTCTGAGATTTATGGCTTGAGTCTGCATTTTTGTACATTCAAAATTCCCAGTGAAGAGTCATGGAAGTTTTGAGTGTGCCAGGAATGCAGGGTGAGTCTCTTTAATTGTATGATTTTTTCTATAAATCCAATATAAATGTTTTAAATTGGTCTCCATTACTATCCATTATTCTCAAATGTGTGTGTTAGATATTCAAATAAACATATCCCAGTATTTTTTTCTGAAGTTAAGGCAAGAAATTAAACTCCGTGTGTAGGCATGCTCAGTGTCCTACCTAAAAAACTCCAAGACTGAACAAATGTGGCTTTGTAATAACAATGAGGCACAACCATCGGTCCTTACTGAAGTTTTGAAACAAAGCAATATTTGAGTTATCCAAGCACAAAATAAAACAAATTTCTGAATATGTTTATAACTGAACCTTGAATACATTTCACATGAAAAAAAAGCCATGTAGGCTTTTTTTCCTAAACTTTCCAAAATACATATATCACTTTCGAACTGTTATCCAGTTAAAGAAAATACTGTTTTTGATAAAGTTGCAAGAGTCTGAAAACAGCCACTTAGAATAAAGATTCTATCTCAGCCTTATCTATAGTCACTACTGTGATAGTACATTCAATGATTAATATTTTTTTATAAAAAATAAATTCTGTAATTTTATTAAAGGGAAACTGCCGTGCTTGTTAGGTTGCCCTATTCTGAAGTTATCCTAGTCTATAGGTTTTGACTTCAGGATACCAATGCTACAAAATGTATTTTTTGTTGTTGTTATTTTTGCATTAGAGCCTCACTAATCTGCACTACATGGCCACACAGAAAAATTTCTAATAAAAATTTCATAGCAAATGCTGTAGTGAGGTCTGATATTGCTAAGACTTAATTAAATAAAAAATGCACTGCAGTACATTAACTAGTAATAATAAGAATAATAAAAATACTTAGCACTTCTATAACATCTTATGAAATATTAACATACGTAATTAGGCCTAGACTGCAAAATAAATGAACTGAGTATATTTTGCAGTACATTATCCTTATTTTTGTATTGTGTTTACTTGCTAATTTACACAATTCAGCAATAATCAATGGGTCTCCAGATCATTAGCATGAAATAGGATGTTCTATTGTACTAATGAACTGGGCTGAGCAATATATAAGCTACACTGCAGAAAAAAATTTTCACAGGAGGAATAAGTAAAATTACTGCAGACTTATTAGCAAAGGGGTAGCCTGGTTGCTCAGGCAGAGGAAAAGGGGGCAGGAAGAGAGATTGTCTTTCTCTCTCCTGTGATGATTCTGGTAGGATTCCAGTTGGAAATGCAACACCCCTGCCCAACAGAGATGTAGAAAATTATTTGCATGTTCACTTCTCATGTGAACTCTTATGTTCATGGTATGCATAGTGAGAAGTTGGATAAAAATATAAAATAATCTTACTGCAAGATTGCAGTGTAACACTACTTTGACTCCTATAATCCAGAACAATAACATGCAGTAACCAAAAACAGAGAGAGACAAAGCAGGCTGCTCCATAAGGCAGTGAAGTGTAACTCACCCTAGCTTGTTCTAGACTAGCTCATTCCAGGCTGACTCTGACTGCAGGATCAGGAAACACCCCCACTCTTAAAGTGATAACTTGCAATTCCAACACAGTCCTCAATACACAACACAAACAAGCCGAGCCTGTTCTGGGGCCCTCAAAGTTTGAGTGTCTCAGAGTCTTCATGAGGCATTGGAGAAGTCTGACATGGAACATCCCACTCTGCCACTAGGAGACGTGAGAAGTAGCAGTGGGGAAGCAATTATTTGGGGGTGCAAAGGGTTACTGTCCTGGTTTTGAGTTGCCTTTGCCTCCTGCTACTGCCCCTGACTGGGGACTGCTTCTAATCTCCCTCACAGCTATTGCTAATGCCTCCTATTCATAGAATCATAGAAATGTAGGACTGGAAGGGACCTCCAGAAGTAATGAAATTCACCCCCATGCTGAGGCAGAGTCAAGTAAACCTAGACCATCCCTGACAGGTGTTTGTTCAACCTGCTCTTAAAAATCTCCAACGATGAGGTTTCTATAACCTCCCTTGGAAGCCTATTCCAGAGCTTAATTTATAGTTAGAAAGGTTTTCCTAATATGTAACCTAAATCTCCATTGCTGCAGATTAAGCCTACTACTTCTTGTTACCTTCAGTGAACATGGAGAACAATAGGTCACTGTCCTCTTTATAACAGCCCTTAATATATTTGAAGACTGTCAGGTTCTCCCTCAGTCTTCTTTTCTCAAGACTAAATATGCCTGTGGTTTTTAACGTTTCCTCATAGATAAAGTTTTCTAAACTTTTTATCATTTTTGTTGCTCTCTCTCCAGTTTGTCCATGTCTTTCCTAAGTGTGGTACTCAGGATTTGCACAGTACTTCAGCAGAGTGCAGACTGACCTGAATAATTACTTCCCATGTCTTACATTCGACATTCCTGTTAATACACCCCAGAATGAGAAAAGTCTTTTTCACATCTGCATCACATTGTTGACTCGTATTCAATTTGTGATCCACTAGAACTAGCAGATCCTTTTCAGCAGCACTATCACCTGGCCAGCATCCTGGTGTCCCCATCTCCACTTCTATCCTTCCAGCCAGTCTGTCCCTATTCCCACTCTACCCACTCTCAGCCAGCTTTTCTTTCTTCTCCAGCAGGACTACACCTCCCCAAGCCAGATCTTGTCTCTGTACTTACTCTCTCCACTGGCCAGTCTGTCCCTGCCTCCACTTGCATCCTCCTCAACAAACCTACCCCTGCACTCTTCCTCCCCACAGTGAGGTATGGGACTGTTCTACATTCCATCTACACTTCAAAAATAACTGCATCACAGCCACATTTAAACAGGATGTGACTTTTTTTTTTTTCTGGCCAGCATGGACACTACAGTGAGGGGAAAAAATCTCACAGGAGGAAAAAAAGTAAAAAGTACTGTAGGCTCACTAGCAAAGGTGAAGCCAAGATACTGCGGCTGAGGAAGAGAAATGAGGGATTGAAGTGAAGGAGTGAAACAAGTTCCCTGCCTAACAGGGTCACATTTTTTTCCATTTCACACAGATAAGATAAAAAAAAAAACCAACACTGCTATAACATGGTAGGGTAATAACCATGTTTAAAACATTTTTAACTTTGCAGCATATATTCCGCCTCAGTTAGCTGCTACTGTTTGCACAGGATTTTATTAAAACAATTGCTTTAGTTCAGTTTAATTCATAAACCTTTGTGGATGTTGAATGTCATAGAAAACAGTCATTGATCTACAGGGGTTTTGGATCATGCTATAGAATTTATTGAAAAATTATATTTCTGCTGTAGAATTTTATAGAATGACTTAAAACCTAATGGAAGGATAGCCTTTTCTATTCAAATCTACAGACATTTTAAAGTAATGTCTATAGAACCCAATTATATTTCTATAGAATTCAGCTGGTTTAATCTCTAATAAATTATATAGGATTTGTCTATAAGGGAAAACACAAACATACCATTTTACTTTAATAATTATAAGTGTGGAGAACAGGGTAAATAATAGCAGGAGAGGACCCTTGCTGGATAGGAGACCCTGAGGCCATGTCTACACTGCAAAATTATGTCGACCTAATTTACATCAGCATACAGCCACCACAGTTATTAAATCATTTGTGTGTGCGCACACTTGGCTCCTTGTGTCAGCGGTGCGCATCCTCACTAGTAGCACTTGTATTGATTGTATTGTCAGTGTGGGGCATTCTGAGATGGCTCTTGAAAGCCAGTAAGAGTCAATGTAAGCAGCACAGTGTCTACACTGACATTGTGTTGACCTAATTACATCGACCATGACTCTGTGCCGCTCTGGGAGGTGGTGGTGGTGTTACTAAATTGGAGTAGAGAGGCACTTATGTCAGTGGGAGCCAAATTTAATTGAAGACTCTTCCACAGCTAGGTTGACACAAGGCAGCTTACTTCGACCTAACTATTTAGTGTAGACGAGGCTTGAGTGCTTTAACCAACTCAGTGTGGATATTACACAGTAGTTTAGGACCCATAACAGGCTGTAGGTATCTTTTGTCTTCTAGAATGATTTCTGTACAGCTCTCTCATTTCAGTTTTATGTAATGTTAAGGTTGTGGCTGTCAGTAAGGACATCTGGTTATTTTTAATCTGCATGACAAGACATTTGCATCAGCCTGTCCCCATATTGCAACTCAAATATGTCTACAAACTGCTGTTGTGTCAAACCAGAAGTAAATATAAGATTTTTAAAAAGCCTGCTAGATGCAGGGCCAGATTATGAAAACTGTGACTGTCCTACCACTTTTTGAAAAACTTTTCTTTCTACTTCTAGAGCAGCTTTCTACAGTTTCATTGGGCCATGCTCAGTCAAGGAAGGGTGCTACATCAAAGAGACATCACTGAAATAGAAATTGTCCCAATGTAAGACATGCACAGCATGAGTTCAATTCACAGCTTTGCCACAGACTTCTGTGTCATCTTGAGAAAGTTACTTAGGGTGGGATTCACAAACGTATTTAGGCACCTAACTTCCTATTGATTTCAATTGAAATTAGGTGCCTAAATACCTTTGTGAATCCCATCCTTATAGCCAGATTCTGAAACCTTTACTTCTGTTGATTACTTCAGTAATCACAGCTGAACTATACATGAAGTAAGGTGCTATTCAGTAGAAATAAGGCTATCAAAATCAGGCCATTATTTTGTTCTGAGCCTCAGTACCAAAACTATAAAATGGGGATAATAATTCTCTATATCACAGGGGTGTTGTGAGGCTAAATTGACTCAGAGGTGTTCACATGTTACAATGATAAATACCTAGATAAACAGGTGATAGATGGATAGAAAGGTGGACTGCTCAATAAATTAAGTAGTTAAATTGCCCCAATAGAGGCAATAATATACTGACTGATGAATTTCTTCACCTAGATATCTCCCCTGAAGATGACCTATAGGATACCACCCTATTTAGGATGTAGCCATTCCAAGAGAACACTGAAACTTGGAATCCTTTTATTTGTGACCTAGATACTGCAGTATGGTGATTAGCACATTAGAAATATATAGTTAGCATACACCAAAATCTTGAAGATTTACTTAAACAAGACAGAGTCCTATACTGTGGCTAGATCTTTTATTGAAATATGTTTCTTGTGAGAACAGAACCATGTAGTGATAAAGGAGTTAAAACCAGCTGTCTGTCTGTCTAATCAAGTGTCTCCACCTGGAAAAATGCCTCTATCAAAAGCAAAGAGACAAGGTGGGTGAGGTATATCTTTTATGGGACCAACTTCTGTTGGCGAGAGAGATAAGCTTCCTGAAAAAGAGCTCCGTGGGGCTTGAAAGCTTGTCTCTCTCACCAACAGAAGTTGGTCCAATAAAAGAAATGATCTCACCCACCTTGTCTCTCTAATATCCTGGGACCAACATGGCTATACTGCATCTATACTGCATCTATCAAAAATAGTTATAGGATATTAGTTAATGAGACTATGGACCTGATTATGATTCCAACTATATTGGTACAAGTCAGGTGTGACCTCAATGAAGTCAAAGGATCAGAGGGGTAGCCATGTTAGTCTGGATCTGTAAAAGCAGCAAAGAATCCTGTGGCACCTTATAGACTAACAGACGTTTTGCAGCATGAGCTTTCGTGGGTGAATACCCACTTCTTCGGATGCAAGTGGTGGAAATTTCCAGGGGCAGGTTTAAATATGCAAGCAAGAAGCAAGCTAGAGATAACGAGGTTAGTTCAATCAGGGAGGATGAGGCCCTGTTCTAGCAGTCGAGTGAAAACCAAGAGAGGAGAAACTGGTTCTGTAGTTGGCAAGCCATTCACAGTCTTTGTTTAATCCTGAGCTGATGGTGTCAAATTTGCAGATGAACTGGAGCTCAGCAGTTTCTCTTTGAAGTCTGGTCCTGAAGTTTTTTTGCTGCAGGACAGCCACCTTAAGATCTGCTATTGTGTGGCCAGAGAGGTGGAAGTGTTCTCCTACAGGTTTTTGTATATTGCCATTCCTAATATCTGATTTGTGTCCATTTATCCTTTTCTTTAGAGAAGTCAAAGGAGTTACACTCATGTAAAGCCTGTATGAGATCAGAATCAGCCTCTGTCTATCAGTCAGTAAGTACATATTCCAAGAAATAACACAGAAAAGATTTTAATAAGAAGGAAACACCACAAGAGTAATCTGATATGTGGGGCCATACAAAGCTATTACCTAAAATTGCCTTTTTTTAAATTACTGACAATCATGGCTTATCAAACTCATCAAAGCAATCACGGAGTTTTAAAATATCTGTCCATTAAACTGATACTGTATCTAAACTGGTCTCCAGCATATATGTCTTCAGATTAGCAAACTGCTTTAAAATGAGGATTCTGTCAAACATTTATGGAAAAAAAGTGAGGGAAACAGGTTATTTGGTACATTATTTTTAGATTTGGCCTTTTATACAGAAATTGAATTCATTATGCATATTGCTTTTGAAAGTGGTTAGTGAGCATTTTTATTCAAATCTCCAATAACCATTTTTGGGAGAACCTTTTTCAGAAATTATGTATTAATTGTAGGTAATTACAGGATGATATGGTGTCCATGGGCCGTTTGTCCTAATATATAGCTCAAAGGTAGCAGGGGCAGCTCTAGCCATTTTGCTGCCACAAGCATGGCGGCACGCCGCGGGGGGCGCTCTGCCGGTCGCCAGTCCTGCGGCTCTGGTGGACCTCCCGCAGGCGTGCCTTCGGATGCTCCACCGAAGCCACGGGACCAGCAGACCCTCTGCAGGCACGTCTGTGGGAGGTCCACCGGAGCCGCCTGCCGCCCTCCTGGCGACCGGCAGAGCACACCCCGCGGCATGCACCCCAAGCACGCGCTTGGCGTGCTGGGGCCTGGAGCCACCCCTGAAGGTAGATAGGTATCCTTACAAAATCTTTTTATCTACAGAGCATCCACCACTTTCGTACTGAATGCCCCATATTTACTGGGAAATTTATGTGAAAATTAACATCAGTTTAAAATACCCCATCAGAAACCACTCAGAGCAGCAATATGCGTTAAGCCCCGTCTTTTATGTTTGCATACAATTAATAAACATAATTATCTGGGAGTCAACTGCATAGGTGCTGGAACTAGAGGTGCTGGGGGTGCTGCTGCTGCATCACCTGGCTTGAAGTGGATTCCATTATATGTAGGGTTTACAGTTTGGTTCAATGGCTCTCAGCACCGCCACTATAAAAATTGTTCCAGCACCCCTGGACAACTGTGCCCAAGTAGTATCTTCACATTATTTTTGTTATGTAATGAGCAAAAATGACACAACACTAATAATAACTGTCTTTTATACCTGTAACACAATTCAACAAATTTAGCCATTTTTCTTGTTCTTAATTCATCTAACAAACCAAAGTTCCTACACACTTCTTCATTTCTAACTATCATATAATTAAATGGCAAAAAACATTAACACAGTGCTAAGGTTGCCTGCTGATAGCTTGTTCCCTTTCAGCATGTGGAGTTCACAAAATTCAGCCTTCTGAAAACCAAGTAATATAGAATGCCCATGCAACCTTAACTCTGCTTCCTAGGAGTGGCAATAGCCACTGGGAATTATCTTCATGCACTGCAGCTGCATTCACTGTTAAATGTAATTGTTTTAAATGGTGGAGGAATAAAGTAGACAAGCTTGGGAGAGTTGTGACTGTGATATGAAGAGATCTGGGTCTGAGTCCTCCCATGAGAGTTATCTAAGGAAAGAGGTTTCATTTCAGTCTGCACCATTTCAATATAGAATTGTGTAGGATGTGTTAGTATCAGGACATTAGGGTCTTCTTCCCACTGGTGGGATATGAGAGCAGTCTGTGGATTTAATGATGATGGATAGGGAAAGAACAGAATTAGGTGATATCATGTGAGCAAATGTGAAGAGGTGTTAGAAGGGTATAAAGTGGTTGTTAAATTTTACAAGTTTGGTATTCTGTTGGGGGACAGGTTCAGTGTTGGAGCATCAGGGGTGGCTCTATGTATTTTGCTGCCCCAAGCATGGCAGTCAGGCAGCCTTCAGCAGCATGCCTGTGGGAGGTCCACTGGTAACACAGATTCGGCGGCATGCCTGCGGGAGGTCTGCTGTTAACAAGGATTCGGCAGCATGCCTGTGAGAGATCCGCCGGTCCCGCACCTTCTGCGTACCCACCGCCGAATTGCCGCCGAAGCCACAGGACTAGCAGACCTCCCACAAGCATGCTGCCAAAGGCAGCATGACTGCCGCCCTCACAGCGACTGGCAGGCTGCCCCTGCGGCTTGCCGCCCCAGGCACGCGCTTGGTGTGCTGGTGGCTAGAGCCGCCCGTGTGGAGCATAAGACAAGTGCAGGTAGTGCCTGTCCATTACAGTGAAAAGGCAGAGTGGGAACGTGTGTGATATGGGTGCATTGATCACACAGAGTAGAGTTAAGGATGCACATAAGTGTATTTTTAATTTACCTTAACTCTGTATTTCCTAGTTTTCAGATGTTTGAGTTTTTGCCCTTTAATTTCCTATTTTTTTAAAAAGAAAGAGAAATGTTGGTAGAAGTGAGTGCTCATTTAGACAGCTGTAGTCCTCATGTAGGTCTGCAGCTGATGCACAACTGTGGCCAGACAACAGTGAAAAGACCTAGTTTTTATATAGTACTTTTCAGCAATAGATCTCAAAGAACTTTATAGCATTATCCCCATTTTACAGAAAGGAAACTGAGGCACAGAGAGGTAACATGACCTGCCCAAAGTCACCCACCAGGCCAGTGGCAAGACTAGGAATAGTTCTAGTCCAGTGTTCTTTCCACAAGGCCATCCAGTTGCTATGTATGTCCTCTGTGCTCCTTTCCGCTCCTCTACGTTTCGTTATAGCAGAATGAGGATAATGGTGCTGCTTTGAAATGTTTGCAATGCATAGTTACTAACAGAGCCAATGAGAGAATCTCATCAATCTATGTCCCAAACTGTGACAGTTTTATCATGTGGCACAAAACTGTAAGTATATAAGAGAAACCTTCTTCAGCCCCTGCCCAACCATTCCCTGCAATGTGTACCCCTCCCCGCACCAACATTTCCAGCTCCCTCTCCCCTTCCCATTAAGCCACCAGCTAGCATAGCAGACAGGGCTGACTCTAGACAGCAGCATTCCAAGCATGTGCTTGGGGTGGCACTTCTCAAGGGGCGGCACTCCTATATATATTTGTTTGTTTGTTTGTTTGTTTCGGCAGCAGCACTCTGGCTTTTTTTTTTTTTTGCTTGGGGCAGCAAAAAACCTGGAGCCGGCCCTGATAGTAGAAGCCATTAACATGTAAGAAATTGCTCCTTGCTAATTTTCTGCCCTATGCTGCTGTGTACACATATCATGGGCAGTATCTTACTAGGGTGGGGGTTGCATGCTACCTTGGTTTTGTAGTCTGAGCTGCATCCCTCATTCCCACTACCCACCTCCAGCTTGGATTCCCAGGCTCAGGTCCTGCTTTAATCAGGCTGGGAAGCCATGCCCCAGGTCCATTCACTCTGGCCCACTCTTCCAAACCAGCCCAGGTCCCTTCCCCACAGACTCTGACCAGCCCCACTCCTCACCAGGAAAATGTATATACACCTCTACCTTGATATAACGCTGTCCTTGGGAGCCAAAAAATCTTACCGCATTATAGGTGAAACCGTGTTACATCGAACTTGCTTTGATCCACCAGAGTGCGCAGCCCCACCCCCCACAGAGCACTGCTTTACCGTGTTATATCCGAATTTGTGTTATACCGGGTCACGTTATATCGAGGGAGAGGTGTATTAACTATTCATTTTCTGGCTTTCAGATGTGTAAGTCTGCATTACCTTCAGTGCTCCCCCACCCCCAGATCCTAGCCCACAGGGAGGCACAGGGAGAGGAGCTCAGAAGCTCAGGGAGCAAGATCCCTCAGATTCCAGAAGACACAATGGGCAGGGAGAGGGTCTCAGACCCCTGAAGAGGGGTAGGGCTCCTCTAGATCCTAGCAAACACACAGAAGGGGAGAATCCAAGTCTGACAGGCCCAGCCCACCCTCAACTTTCTCTGCTAACCCTCATATTCTCCAATCCCTCCTCTTCTCCCCCATTCCTCCTTACCTGAGCCCAGTTCCTCTTCCCTCACATACCACTCATTCCCATTTATCCCCCTCCTCACCCCATCCCTTGCTGCAGACCCCAACCCCTATTACCACCTACTCTTGCACCCCCCTACTCACCCTCCCCTCCCGGTGAGCATTCACACGTGTCATTTATTTTCTTAGCAAAAACAGTTTCAGTGCCTTCTGAATATTCTGCTGTACTTGGATTACATCTCCCCCAAATAACTAGGGGCTTGTCTACACTACAGGATATGTCGTTATAACTTATGTCCCTCAGGGGTGTGACCTAAGCACCGGTGTAGACAGCGCTATGTCGGTGGGAGAGCTTCTCCCACAGACATGACTCCCACCTCTCAGGGAGGTGATTTTATTAGGCTGACAAGAGACCTCTCTCCCATCAGCAGTCAGCATCTTCATCAGACACACTATAGCACTTCTAGTGTAGACTACTAGCACTTTTGTCAGTACAACTTATGTCACTCCGCGGTGTGAAAAAACATCCTCCTTAGACCCTGTCTACATTAGCAAGTTTCTTCATAGTAAAGCAGCTTTTTGCACTGTAACTCCCGAGGTGTACACACTGCCAAGCCACTGCATGCTCAGAAATTGCACAGTTGTAGCGCTTTAAAAAGAACACCCCAACAAGAAACATACAGCTTTCTGTGCAAGGGCTACAGCGCTGTGGTGCCAGTGTAGACACCGTGGTCAATTACAGTGCTACGATTGGCCTCCGAGAGGTATCCCACAATGCCTGTTCTCACCTCTCTGGTCACCGGTTTGAACTCTACTGCCCTGCCCTCAGGTGACCAACCGTCATCCCCACCCCGTAAATTCCTTTGGAATTTTGAAAGTCCCCTTCCTGTTTGCTCAGTGATGCATGCAGTGGTCTCAGCGCACTTTTTGAAGTGGCCATGCCTGCTCCACGCCCCAGGCGATCCCCCACTTGGAGCAATGCTGAGCTGCTGGACCTCTTCAGCATTTGGAGAGAGAAAGCTGTGCTTCAGCTGTAGGAATTATGATACCTACAGACAGATTTCACGATGCATGACAGAAAGGGGCCATGATTGGGACACATTGCAGTGCAGGGTCAAAGTGAAGGAGCTGCAGAATGCCTACCACAAGGCATGGGAGGCAAACCGCCACTCCAGAGCTGTGCCCATGAGCAGCTGGTTCTACAAAAAGCTGGACGCGATACTCGGCAGCGACCCCACCTCCACTGCGAAGACCACTGTGGATACTTTGGTGGATTGCGTGCCAGTGGAGAGTGGACTGAGCCAGGAGGAGGAAATCTTGGATGAGGATGTGGAGGGGGACCCAGAGGAAGAGGATGACTCGGAGGTGGGAGATGCATGCAGCCAGGAGCTCTTTTCTACCCTGGAGGAGCCTAGCCAGTCACAGCTATCGGATCTTGGCAAAGCACAACCAGGAGAGGAGGCCCCTGGTAAGTGGATTTGATTTTGGGAATTGCTGAAGCGAGTTGTTGGGGGCAGGAGGGCTGCAGAAAGCAGGCTTGTCTCCCACCGCATGCCTAGTCTGAGCGGCGGAACAGCCTGTTGATTGACTCCCTCGCTTCATGGGAATCTTCCTCAGATCTCCAGGAAACTCTCATGAAGATACTGGGCAATCCGCTGCTGCAGGTTCTTCGGCAAAGCTGCTTTGTTTCTTGCCCCACTTAAGGTAACTTTCCCATGTCACTGTGCCGTCACGGGAGGTGGGAACCATTGCTGCACACAGGCGAGCCGTATAGGGGCCAGGGTGGAAGCCGCAGTCTTGGAGAAGACCCTCCCTTGATTCCCTGCTCACCCTCAGCAGCGAGATCTCTTCCATAATGATCACCTCCTGTGGAAAGTGTGGGGACAGGAATGATTATCAGACACCTGCTACAGTGCTGGCTCTCCCCAAGAGCCATGTGCCCAGTGTACAGCAGGGTCTGGGAACTGTGATTTACCCTGCCCCTACGGCTACTCACCATTTTGGGGGTCTTGTGGCTTGTGTGCTTGCCTGGGGTCAGCCAGTTAGTGAGTACTGGCTGTGTTTTAAATCACTGAATCAGTGTTGTGTGTGTTGCAAACAATACTGCTTCTGTAAAATGCTGCGTTCAAACTTCACAGAGATGACCTTGGGAGCACAGCCTCCCTTTTTGTTATCGATGGCTGAACGGCTGCACAGAATTAGAAAGCAGACAAGAAGAACTAAGGAGGACTTTCTGTGTGATGTTATGATGCACTCTGCCACCGAGAAACAGGAACCGAAGGAGTGGCAGGACAGCGAGAAGAGGGACCAAAAGGAGAATGTGGCATGCCAAAATGAAGCCACAGGGCGGCTCTTAAAGGTTATGGAGTGCCAAGCTGACATGCTCCAGGTGATACTAGCTCTGCAAACCGAGCATTTCCTCACTCATCCTCCCCTGCAGCTGCTATCACAAAATTCTTTCCCATGCTCCCCCCAGACACTGCCAACACACTCTTATCAACCTCTTGGTTCCAACCTATCCTGCGGCATTCCACTCCTCCCCCACCCCCCACAGGCCCACTGGCTCTCCGTTGTAGACTGCCACCACTCACTGCACTCAACACCCATCCCTCTGCAGTTTGGCCCTGCTGAAGTACAGTACCTGCTGCATTGTACTCCAAAGGAGAAGGTTGGATATAATCCCTGGATATACACAAATCTTTAGCCATCCTGGGACCCCACCTCTTCCTGGGACCGTCCCTTCTCCCATCCCCCTCACTGCTGATGTGGGTATTTTTTGTTTGACTCTCCTCCAGTTGTTGTTTTTTAATAAAAGAATTGTGTTGGTTTGAAAGCCATCTTTATTCTATTAATTGAAAGCAAAAAGAGTCCTGCAAAGCAACATACAATTATGTTAAACCCAAATATTGTATCATCTGCACCAATCACCTCCTAGCATTACAAGCACTGCATTCCTGAGCATAGCAACAAATATTAGTGGCTTTCAGCTTCAAATTGCTGCCTCAAGGCCCCTCTAATAGCCCTGGTCTCTGGCTGTTCAAACTCAGCCTCCAGGCACTAAGCCTCTGTGGGCCAGCCCTGAACGAAGCTTTCACCCTTCCCTTCATGCAGCTATAAGCATAGGAATATTGTCATCGGCCAGATGCAGCTTCCCACAGAGGCAGCGCCAGCGGGTTTTTAAATAGCCAAAGCACCCTCAAAAGTCATTCTGTACTTGCTCAGCCTAGACTAAAGATGTTAAAGCAGCACAGCTGTACGGATCAGCTGCACCACTGTAAGATCTCCCTTATAGTCGCTCTATGCTGGCTACATAATTAACCACTCCCAACCAGCCGTGGTAGCTATGTTGGCAGAAGAGCATCTCCTGCCGACATAGCACTGTCGACACCGACGCATCTGTCAGTGTAATTTATGTCACTTAGGGCATATCTACACTGGCAGAGTTACAGCACCAATTGAATCTATTTCCCTATGTTAAGTTCTCCTCACACCTTCTATGGGCCATCTTAATGATCACTTCAAAAAGTTTTTTTTCCTCTTGCTGACGATAGCTCATCTCAATTGATTAGACTCTGCCAGTTGGTATGCATACTTCCACCTCTTCATGTTCTCTGTATGTATAAATATCCCCTGTCTGTGTGTTCCATTCTATGCATCCGAAGAAGTGAGCTGCAGCTCACGAAAGCTCATGCTATAATAAATTTGTTAGTCTTTAAGGTGCCACAAGTACTCCTGTTCTTTTTGCGGATACAGACTAACACGGCTGCTACTCTGAAAACAGCACCAGGAGTTACTTGCAGCGGTATTTGGAGTGCTGCACTCTGGGCAGCTATCCCACAGAGTACCTCTTCTGTCGCTAAGAGTTCTGGGAAGGCAGAGGGGGTCACGGGGCATGCTGGGTCCTGGCCCAATGCCCCTTGATGCATTGCTTTCCATGCCAGCAATCCCTGTGCTTCCATCCGCATTTGGCGCCATCTTTCAACATTTTGTGTACTGTGCGCCCTGCCTCTTTGGGCTGCAGAAATGGATCCCAAATTATTGACCAGTATGCTGCTCGCTCTGACCAACACGTCATGAGTGGCAGTGGAGTTATTCCTTAAACTACAAAGGCAAGAGGAGTGCGACATTGATCTCATCATGTGTAGTAGCTACGATACAAGATTGCTTGTTGCATTCACGGAGGTGCTGACCAGAGTGAAACACTGCTTTTGGGCTCGGGACACAAGCACTGAGTGGTGGGATCACATCCTCATGCACGTCTGGGATGATGAGCAGTGGCTGCAGAACTTTTGGATAAGGAAAGTCACATTCACGGGACTGTGTGATGAGCTCGCCCCAGCCCTGCAGTGCAAGGACACGAGAATGAGAGCTGCCCTGCCATGGAGAAGTGTGTGGCGATTGCACTGTGGAAACTGGCTATTCCAGACTGCTATAGATTGGTCGCTCACCAGTTTGGAGTGGGAAAGTCTACCATTGGACTTGTGTTGACAGAGGTCTGCAGGGCCATTAATTGCATCCTGCTCCAAAAGACCATGACTCTGGGCAACGTGACATTGCAGATGGCTTTGCACAAATGGACTTCCCTAACTGTGGAGGGGCAATAGATGGCACGCATATTTCAATGCTGGCACGAGACTACCTGGTCACCGAGTACATTAATTGCAAGGGGTATTTCTCAATGGTTCTCCAGGCGCTTGTGGATCACAGTGGACGTTTCACTGACATTAACGCAGGCTGGTCTGGAAAGGTGCAAGACGCACACATCTTTCAGAACACTGGCCTGTTCAGGAAACTGCAAGCAGGGACTTTCTTCCCGGACCAGAAGATCACCATAGGGGAAGTCAAAATGCACGTTGTGATCCTGGGAGACGTCACCTGACCTACCCCTTAATGCCGTGGCTTATGAAGCCATACACAGGGCAACTTGACAGCAGCAAGGATCGGTTCAACAACAGGGCTGAGCTTCATCTCTGAAAGAGAATACCCAATGGAGATGAATACAGCCTGAACCAATGGCTGTGAGATGTGTGAACTGCTCCAGCCAGGTGTTCCCTTCTCCACGCTCCAGTTCAGGAGCGTCTGAGGTGTTTGTGTTGAGCGTACCCGTTCTCAGCTTCGCACCCCAAGCAGTCATGCAGCGAGTGCATGCGCCGAATGCATTCCTGTTCTAAGCTCCTCACTCAAAACAGGCAGGGCTAACATGGGGGGGACGGGGACTCAGACCCCCCCCCCCCGAAAAGGTAAGCCCCTCCCGAACCTAATCCCTGCCCCACCCAAGCCTGACCCTCTCACCCCCAGGCTCCTCTTCCCCGCCTCTGCCCAGCGCCGCTCTCGGGACGCTGCCTTTCTCCGCGCCCAGGCCCCAGGGTGAGCCCCCCCTGGCTGGCCCCAGGCTCTCGGGTGCAGGCTGAACGCGGAACTTGGAGCCCGGCCCCGAACCCAGCCCCGCCCCCGAGCTGTTCAACGGGCCCAGTCTCCCAGCCCCGCCCAGGAGCTGGCTGGCGCCCCTCGGTCTACGTCGGGAGGCGGGGCCCAGCGGACACTGCTCCTCGCCTGCAGCCGGCGGGGTCGGTTCGTGCTCCGCAGAGCCCACCAAGATGTCCGCGCTGAGGGTCACCCGGGTGAGGAGGAGGAATTCGCCTGGCGGTGGGACTGGGGCAGTGCGGGCCCCAGCCGCGAGAGAAGCGGGGGGACGTGGGTCTCCCCGGCCGCGGGAGAAGCGGGGGGGGGGTGGCCCTGGGGAGGGACGTGGGTCACCGCGGCCGGCCGGCCGGCCGCGGGAGAAGCGGGGGGACGTGGGTGACCCCGGCCGCGGGAGAAGCGGGGGGGGAGGACGTGGGTGACCCCGGCCGCGGGAGAAGCGGGGGGGAGGACGTGGGTGACCCCGGCCGCGGGAGAAGCGGGGGGGGGGTGGCCCCGGGGGGGACGTGGGTCTCCCCGGCCGCGGGAGAAGCGGGGGGTGGCCCTTGGGGGGACACGTGGGTGACCCCGGCCGCGGGAGAAGCGGGGGGTGGCCCTGGGGGGGACGTGGGTGACCCCGGCCGCGGGAGAAGCGGGGGGTGGCCCTGGGGGGACACGTGGGTGACCCCGGCCGCGGGAGAAGGGGTCTCTGAGGGGAGACATATTGCGGCTCAGGAAGTGGGGGTGACCGGGGAGCGCCTGAGGCTCAGGCATGCGCACACTGTGATCGGTTCTGAGGGAAGGTGCAAGGGTCAGAGCCTGAAGTGGAGGCCCCGCCCCTGCAGATGTGTGTTGTGGCTCACATGGGGGTACAGGTGGCGGTGATGAGAGCCTAGGATGAAGCAAATGGGGGTGGGGGAGGAAAAGATTCTGGGGCCAAGGCGGGGGCTGGAGTGACACCAGGGGCAGGGAGGGGTGGGAGGCCGCACCTTGAAGTAGGAGAGCCACCAGGGCTGAGGGAATGGTCAGGTTCAGGCAAGGGAAGGCTCATGTTGGGGGATGGAAGGCAAAACAAAGGAGATGCTGGGGTCCAGGGTATATAGGGGGAAAACTGTGGAGAGGAATGTGGAAGACACTGGAGTCCATTGAATCATTAGTCACTGAGTGTGGGGAGAAAGAGGACAGAGCTGAGGCTTAGGCTGTGGGTGTGTATTTGTGCGCCATCCTGATAGAATGCACACTGCTGTTTGACCAAGTCATTCTTCTCCCCCTCTACTCCTGGCTCCAATCAATTCTGCAAGAAGGTTTCACTCAACTGGCCTCTTGCTCTTCTCCGGGGTGTGGCTTTTAGAAATGACCAGGGCCGGCTTTGGCTTTTTTGCTGCCCCAAGCAAAAAAAAAAGGGGGGGGGGCGGCCGGAGCGGCAAAGCAGGGGAAAAAACAAAACCACAGCGGGGCCAGAGCGGCAAAGCGGGGTGGGGGAGACAAAAAAAACGGCGCGGCTGGAATGGCAAAGGGGGACGGGGGGAAACTGCAGCACAGCTGGAGCAGCAAAGCAGGGGGAAAAAACCCAACAACAACATAAAACCACGGTGGGGCTGGAGCGGTAAAGGGGGGGGGGGAACAGGGCGCTGGAGCGGCAAAGCAGGTGAAAAAAAAAAAGAAAAAGAAAACACGGTGCAGCCAGAGCGGCAAAGCAGGGTGGGGGGAACAAAAAAACAGCGCAGCTGGAATGGCAAAGCAGGGAAGAAAAAGAAAAAAAACCTACCACACAGCCGGAGTGGTAAAGCAGGGTGGGGGGAAAACAAAAAAAACGGCACGGCTGGAGCGGCAAAGCAGGTGGAAAAAAAACAACCTGCGGCGCGGCTGGAGCGGCAAAGCGGGGGTGGGGGAACGGCACGGCCAGCAAAGCAGGGGAGAACAAAACAAAAAAAACCTACAGGGCAGCCGGAGCCAGGGGACTCCCTGTGCTGCAGAGTGCGTGCCCGGTCTAATGGGGGGAAGGGGAGGGAGCGAGGGGGGAGAGAGAGAAGGGGGGCAGCCAGGGCTTCAGGGGGCGCTCACCCCGTGGCCCCGACCTCTGTGCCGCCTGCCGGGAGGGCTCCGAGCTGCTCCGGTCGGTGGGGAGGGAAGGACGCGGGCTGCCCTTCCAAATTTGCTGCAGGGCGCTCCCCTCCTCTGCCCCCTACAGGGCGGCCAGAGCAGCAAACAAAAAAAAAAGTCAGTGCTGCCCTAGGATTGGGCGGAATGCCGCCCCTTAGAATCTGCTGCCCCAAGCACCAGCTTGCTCAGCTGGTGCCTGGAGCCGGCCCTGGAAATGACAATGCTTTCTAAAGCTAAGCCCCGTGGAGCAGGTGCACTGGAGAGTAAAGAAATGCAGACCTCTGGAGTCCTTTCCCTGTTCTGTGTTTCAGCGTTCTGAGACAGATTAATGTTTGAACAGTTCACGTGTTAAACTTCCAAAATGCTGTTTCTCTGTCTTTTGCTTAGGGTATGGCTACACTTACAAATCTGCAGCACTGGTAGTTGCAGCGCTGGTCGTCCAGCTGTGCAGGGCCAGCGCTGGTGTGTGGCCACACTCACAGCTACCAGCGCTGCAGTGTGGCCACATTTGCAGCATTTGCAGCGCTGTTGGGAGTGATGAATTATGGGCAGCCTATCCCAGCATTCAAGTGGGAGCAACGTGCTTTTCAAAAGAGGGGGGTGTGGGGCAATGTGACAGGGACCGGGGGTGGGGGAGAAGAGAGTGGATTTTTGGAACTGACACTGTGCAAAATCAGAAAATTTTCCCACCCCCTTACTGTTAACTGCAAACAGCCTGCATCCAACATACTCTGCATCCAACATACTCTCTTTCCCCCCTCTGCCCCCTCCCCCCGTTTCTCTCAAGCAAAGCAAACACTCAACCCCTGTGAATGAGACAGGCAGGGGGTTATCTCATTTCATTGTTAACAGTAGTTACAGATTGATGACAGCAAACAGGAGCTGTGTTTGTTTACATAAGCAGCTCCCGTAGAGCAGCTCCAGTAGCAACTGAGCTCGGGAGGTTCACAACAAAACAAAGAGAGGCTGCATAACAAAACAAAGGGAGTAATTTAGTTAAACGCATTCTGGGATACATCCTTATACCCTGGAGGCCAATAACAGCGCTGGTGTGTGGCCACACTTGATGACCAGCGCTGCAGCACCAGCGCTGCAATCCTTATTCCCCATGCTGAGTGAGGTGTACGGCCAGCGCTGCAGCCAGGGAGTTGCAGCGCTGGAAGTGCCCTGCAGGTGTGGCCACTTACTAATTGCAGCGCTGGAAAGCCTCCACCAGCGCTGCAACTCGCCAGTGTAGCCATACCCATAGTGTTTAACAGCATGTGTTACACAACCAGGGGGCTCTTCTGTTGGTGTGGGAAATGCTAGAGGAGTCCAAGAGACTAAATTCTTGGAGGAAAAAAATAATGAATAAACATAACTTCTATCTCATAGAGCTGGAAGGGACCTTGAAAGGTCATCGAGTCCAGCCCCCTGCCTTCACTAGCAGGACCAAGTACTGATTTTTGCCCCAGATCCCTAAGTGGCCCCCGCAAGGACTGAAATCACAACCTCAGGCTCAGCAGGCCAATGCTTGCTTCAGACTGAACAGAAGTGATCACTAATAAGAGAACAAAGCTTTGGATTTTTTAAAATATCTGACAAGGAGGTATCTTCTTAAATATACATCTCTAATTATATATTTTAATTTGAGTCATAGTGCTGTAAAAATAATTTATGCTAGGTCCTAATCACTTTCTGTAGAAAATAAAAATACAGTTCTATAGAAGAAAATAAATTGTACTTGAACTAGCAGCTACGTACCACCCTCAAGCCAGAAAATATTTACTCCAAACATGAGTCAAATACACTGTTAACCACAAATACCAGACTTTATTATAGCCCTGCAACTCTGAAATGCTAGGTAAATAGATGGTTCTTGCAGCTGACTACAATGATCAACAAATGTAGGTATTCCAGGTTAGCAAAGTAAACAAGTTCTGTAGATGAGTTCCCCTCCTGGCCGTAACTCTCTTTTTATACCAACTTGACCACCTCTGCTGACTGTGGCTGTGGCAGTGTCATGCAGGAAGAAAAGTCTCTTGCCATTTAGTGTTTTACAGATCAAACCTAACATCTTAAAGTTCACCTCAAAGCTAACAGGCAACAAATGCAGATCATGGAAAGCTGATGTCCTGTACTTGCAGCAAGCAGTGCCACATAATAAGGTACTTGCCAATTCTGCTTCAGCCTGTAGGGGTATGTCTATGCTGCAATGTAAACCCAGGGTTAGTGGGACTTGAGTCAGCTGACCTGTGTAGAGAACCTGGGGCTTGAGCATCTATAGTTATTCTTAACCCTACATTAACAATTTTCTAGCCAGGACTCAAACCTTGGACTCCAGCGTCCACTCTGCAGCTCACAGACCTGAGTCAAACCAATGATATTTCATACTCTCTAGTGCCCTCCCAAAATGTGGCCACTCTAACCCTTTGTGTGTGGTGCATTGTGGGACAACTTTACTCCCCACCCTGCACATTACAGGAAATTTGAACAGCCCATCAATATATCTTGCCTAGCAACATGGAGGAGACCCCTTTTCAAGTAATTTGCTTGCATGTGCTTTCACTCTTTTTGTCAGGAAGAGGGTGGAGCATCTAAGAGGTGCTGGTGGACATTTTGGTGGCATTTTCTGACTCACCAAAGACACATGACAAATTTTATGATCGAGCAGAAGGAGGCAGAGGAGGAAGAGTATGCTGGGATGGCAGACTCGCATTAGCTGTTACTGCTCAGTACACTCAATATAGCTGCTTATGCTCCCCACATAGACCATGCTTCTGGTGTAGGACCACAAGCACTGACTGGTGGGATCACATCATCATGCAGATCTGCGATGACCAGCAGTGGGTTCAGAACTTTCAGATGAAGAAGGCTACATTTCTGGAGCTTTTTGAGCCGCTTGCCGTGACCCTCTGGTGTAAAGACAGCTGCATGAGGGAGCTTTTGCCATCTAGAAGGAGGTTGCTATAACTGTCTGGAACCTGGCTGCCCCATACTGCCTCAGGTCTGTTGCCAGCCAGTTTGATGTTGGAAATTCGACTATGAGTAAAGTGGTGGTGGAGGTTTCTGAGGCAATGAGGCACATGGTTTACTGCAAGGTGATAGGCATAAAAATATTCCTGAATTAATTGCTGGCTTGGAGAGAATGGGGTTTCCTGACTGCACTAAGGCCACTGGTGGGACTCATGTCCATAGTTTGCTCTTCTTCTCCTCCTGTCCCTGGTCCCAGAAACATTGGTCTGAGTCTATATCTGAGAGATTTGTGTGTAGGCGGAATAGGGGATTGGGAGCAACCTTGAGTCTGAGCCTGGGCTTACATTGTTGTGTAGACATACCCTGGGTTGACTTAAGGTATACCTCTATGTAAAATGCATTGTAATACTCCACTACTCAGCTTTGTCTTGATAAGGAAAAAGGGTCAGTATAGGGTCGGCTTAGCTAAGATAGTTTTGGTAAATCTAAACTAAAGTTGACTGCTTTTCCTTGTGTAGATGCAGGGTAGTATGTTTAGCATGATTTTAGCAGGTCGAGTTATTGCCTAGGTAAGAGCTAAGCCCAACCCAAAGTTAATCTCTTTTCCTAGCCTAAACAAAGCCATTGGATCCCCAAAGGCATGAATGACTGCCGCAAGGGCTGCATCCAAAAGAAATGGTTACAAACTCTTGGCAAGATGAAAATTAGAAAAAGCCTTTCCAAAAACAGCCGTCCTGATATAATAAAGTATACCGTCCTAGTCAGTGACATTGCAATCAAGAAAATTTGAAGGATCCAAGTCCCTAACGTGTTTCAGATCTGTCACTTAGACATTTTTAGACAATTTTGCATGGTTCTGTATATTATATCAATAATCATAGCAGTCATTTGGCACACAGACAGAAATATGAGAGTATTGTTTTTCTGTAAAATTTTCCATGCTTGTTTGTGAAGTAATAAACTCTCACATTTTAACTGAATACACTATCCAAAAGATAAAGCCTCCAATAATTCATAACTTCCTACTCAGAGTGAGGACTTATAACATGTAATCAAATAATTTCTTACAGAGGAATGAATTAGGGAACTATTAATAACTTGCTTACTTACCAATTCAAGACGGTTATGCAACATTCAAGTATACTATAGCTTGCTTCTCTTCTCTTGCCATCTGAAGTTGTCTTCCTGTATCTACTTACCTTCAAAACTGTCCCATCTATTTGAAAAAAAACCCAAAAACCTCAGAAAAGATTTTTTCCTTGTGTATAACTCTTAATTGCTCTCTAGCCACCACTTCTATTTTAACTTGTAATTTTTGGGAGGCAGTTTTTATAGAAAATTTGATCCAGTGGAACTTCATTTTGTATCTTCAGTCTGGTTGTTAATCTAATTTTGTGTCCCACCATGTTTCTTCTACCATCAAACGAGCAATCTGCTTTCTTCCGTTCTGAGATTTGACAATTGTTTGCCATAGTCTCCAATGAAGTTATTGTAGTGTTTTCTGCATTAGTTTCATGAATCAAACATTTTAATGCTGCATACTATGTGCCTGTTATGCTGTTTCCAGACATCTAACAGATCATGTGTTATCTTCTATACTTATCAAGAGAATGATGGACCTTTTAGCCAAAACAAAATCTTTGCTACTAAGAAAGTGTCTAATTATGGCATTATATAGTCTTTAAAGATGACTTGTCATTACTATGTCATTTATTGAAACACTATGATATCTTATGTTCAGCTTATCTTAGAAATCAGTGAAGGGAGGGACCTCTTTGGAAGGTGAAATGCTGTGCTGAAAGTAACTTACATTTGGTCAAATTTGTTGTTCCATATTGTCAGGGTTCCCTCCCCACTCTGAGGTACAGATGTGGGGACCCGCATGAAAGACCCCCTAATCTTATATTCCACCAGCTTAAGTTAAAAACTTTCCCAAGGCACAAATTCCTTGCCCTGGGATGGTATCGCTGCCACCACCAAGTGAGTTAGACAAAGATTCAGGAAATGGACCACTTGGAGTTCCTGTTTCCCCAAAATACCCCCCAAGCTCCTTCACCCCCTTTTCTGGGGAGGCTTGAAAATGATATACCAACCAAATAGGTAACCAAGGTGAGCACAGATCAGACCCTTAGGTTTTTAGGACACTAAAAAACCAATCAGATTCTTAAAAACAGAACTTTATTATAAAGAAAAAAAATAAAAGAAGCACCTCTGTAAAATCAGGATGGAAGGCAATTTTACAGGGTAATAAGCTTTAAAACACAGAGGATTCCCCTGTAGGCAAAAACTTTAAAATAAAAAAAACCAAAAAAACAACAGGAATAAAACTCCCTCTTAGCATAGGGAAAATTCACAAGCTAAAACAAAAGATAATCTAACGCATTTCCTTGCTATTACTGACATCTAATATTACAGAAATAGTATCATTTCTGTAAGAGCTGGATTACTTGATTGGTCTCTCTTTGTCTCAGAGAGAACAACACATGCAGCACCAAGCACAAACCTTCCCCCACACATTTGAAAGCATCTTCTCCCCTTATTGGTCCGTTTGATCAGATGTCAACCAGGTTATTTGAGCTTCTTAACTCTGTATAGGTAAAGGAGGGATTTTATACTACCTTTAGCTTTATGTTCATGACACATATGTAACTGTATTCTCAAGGGAATGTTCAGTGGGTTTAATAGTGTTTGCAAAGTATGCTCTTAAAAGTCTTATGCAGTTGACTTTTACACAAAGTCTGAACACTAAACTACCAGTTTGAGGACCAGCTCATACTTACTTTGCTGGATTTACCAAATAATTTTCACTGTGCCTGCTTCATTTGATCCAGTTAACTGCTGCTCTCCCATCTTCACCCCGGCTCCCTCCAAAAAAAGAAAACCCCTGAAAAATATTTTTTCTTTGGGGAAATATTGGCACTATCTCATCAGTCTTAAGCAGAAATTGCATAGTAGAATCTTGTGGTGGTTAAGCACTGTACTTCTCTTCACAGCATGCCTTAAGATATAATAAACAATATACCTCCCACCACCTAAGAAGCAAAGAATGCAAGAAGCACAGAAGTAAAATGGAAGGGGAAAAGTCAATGATCAACTTTAGAGAGGAAAATAAAGTCCATATTTACTGCTGAGTCACAAACTTCTGGAGCAAAGTGACCATAGATCACTAGCCATCTGGGGCAGTAGTTCCTTACAAAAAAAGCAAACAGAAAATAGCGCATGCTCCATGAATTTCTGAGATTGAGATTTTCCAAACAATATATTCTGGCAAATGCTGATTTCTAGGCAGAATATTATTAATACATGTAAAAGCTTAATTTAAAACAGGATTAACAAATGCTTATATTACACTTCCCCCACCCTCTTTTCAAGGCCCCAGTGCTGCAACATGTAGTGCATAGTTGGACTGCTGAACCCACACACAGTCCCACTGAAGTCTTGGGTTCCATGCAGACAAGCAGTCTGCCCACGTGCTGCACATTGCAGGATCAGGACCTAAAATAGCCAAAACTTTTAAAAACACTTGTAATTATTTTGCAACATTTGATGCAGTATTTGCTTAGAAAGATGAATGTATGTCTGTATTTAAATTTTAATGTGTTATAAACCAATCCAGTAGTTCTTAAGGCTCCAAGAAGCTTTGCTTGTGAGCATGTTAAATAAATCTCATATTCCTTTATTTTAAACAGGTTCTTCGAAGCATTGCTCAATGTGGCTGGAGATCACAATCTAGTCAAGCTGCTGAAGCGTCACATCACATTAAATCTGGAGCTGGCTTTAGTTTTGGTAAGTACTCTGTGGGTCTGAAGCAATGTTGCTCAGCAGTTTATATCTAAAATTTGTTACAATCTGGAGAAAGTAACTGTCCTTCAATAGCTCAAGAATGTGTTCCATATTATTGCAATGCAGGGTGATGCTGTAGTTCAGGTTGAGAAAACACTTTCATACAAAAGCCCTATTTTCATTGATTATTCTTTCTTTTAAAAAATATTTGAGACAAAATTCCTTTCTTGGTCAGGTCAGAAAACCTGTGTGTGTGTGTGTGTGTGTGTATGTATGTAGAGTTGGATTTAAAAAAACAAATCTCAACTTCTTTTGGAGTTCTTCAGTGGTGGAATCTTTCTATCCTTGAATAACTAACTCAAATGGCTTTCTTTTGAAATACAAATAGTCTTAAAGGAGCATGAAAACTGTTATATTTGAAAGAATATGGTTTAGATATAATTTAAGTTATAACAATTTAGATTTTCAAAAGTCTGCTCAAGTCACTTTTTGTAACTGTAACTAACTACATGCAGAAGTGTGATTCTCTCATCTGTTCATGTGTAGTTTTTCATTAGTAATGAGAAAGATCTAGTAATGGCTTAGTTGTTCTGACAATGTTTTGGACCTGTAGTTTGTCTCTTTGAAGTGTCATACATCAAGTTTATATGAACTCTTTAAATAGAGGCATCCTTTAACTTGAGATTAAAGCAACTCCACAAGGGATTCCTGTAACAGTATAACAATCTCAACTTTTCAACTTACTATCTGTCCAGTGATTATGATACATTGTAGTCTAATAACATAATAAATACAAATCATTTAGCAGATGTACAAGTTCATCCTATATGAGCACATAATTATAACTGAAGTGTCGTTATTGGAGAGGCGGGAGCTAGATATTTGGAAGAGTATGAGATGTACTGCTTTGAAAATACCGGATTTCTGCTGCATTGTTAACATTAAGCTGAACTGTGACTGTTCAGTATTTGATTCGCTGAGAAAGCTTGACGGTCCGTGCTGGCTGGGTCTGAAAGACTTGGCCTGATAGTTGCAGTTTTGGTTTCCCCTGCCAAAGCTGGGTATATAGGGAATATATGATGAGACCATAACTGCATTATACCCCACTAAAAAAATTCTGGGTTTGCTTGAGCTATTCTGTAGCAAGATATTGCTCCCAGTATGGCTCAGCTCTTTTCACACAGGACTAATAGACACTCAGCAGAATGAAACCTAGGTGTAATAACAGGTACTATGAGACTGCCCATCCTGGCCTTGCTGCCAGTTCTGTCTAACATCAGCCGACTAGTCGCCTTGCAGAATTTACTCCTTAAGGTGCAAGGCATGCCATATTTACCCTTGTTTAAAGATGTGTTTAATCCCTTGAAACAATGTCTTAGCCCATGGCATCCCATTTGGACAATTCTATTGAGGAAACTCAATATCACCCTCAGGACACATACTAGGTGGCAAGGACAAGCTTCAAACATAGCCAGTGCCTATATCGTGAGATATCCAACACTCCAACCCCTAAGTTTTGAATTTCCATGTTATCTTTGGGTAAAGTTCAGTTGCTTCAGCGGTGGAGTGATCACATGTGCTGCTAATGACTAGAAGTAGCTCTTTTGTGACTCCCCACTTTGCTGCTATTGTCAGTTAGAAAATGTAGGCCACATACGTGCAGGCTTTATCCATTGGCAAGCCTGCCCCTCGTGGACTTGGACAATGTTTTTCTGTCTGGTATTAAATGTTTAAGATACTTGGACTAACACACTTGATTTGATTGTGTAGATGCAATTGCAATAAATATTTAGTAGTTGGTTGAGCAACCGCCAAAGAAAAGATGCCTGGAACGTCTGTATCTTCTGTGTAGCAGACTGTTGCTTAAAGACAAGGCCCTGTATTCTGTGCAATATATCAGGAACCTTGGAACTAGGGGGCAGGAATCCACCAAGCCCTCACTTTCCTCATCCCCCTTCTCTATTCCAGTCAGTACAGTGTTCCTTATTCATTTTGATAATAAACTAATTTTTTTAATGTCTCCTCCACTGTGACCCAGAAAGCTCTTGGTTCCAACTGGCACCACAGTACATAGGATTATAGGTATCCCCTGGGTTCTCCAAAAGGAGTTATGTAAGATCTTTGCTGAAAGCATATTTCACACTGGTCATCATAGCCATTATGAAATGTATGTGAAGATAATGTGTTGTGTGTATATTGAAAATTATGTAAGTTAAGACAGATCACTGGAAGGCGATAAACAGATTCTAGGCAGAAAGTGGGTAGTAAACACTTATCTTTCTGCTTGTCTACTGTGTATTGTATGCCTCTGGGCCAATTCAATCAGCATAAAAAACAATGGACATATATGGAGACAGGCTATGTTTGCTGTCTGGGCCAGATGCAGGCCCAAGATAAGCCTCTGAAGAGGGGACCTTCTGGGCTAAAGGACCATATTCTGTAACTGCATAAAGGAAGTAGAAAGGAGATTAGATTTCATCCTTCAGTCTGGGAAGACAAGCTGATCTTACAAAAGGAGAGTCTAAGCCAGTGGTCACCAACTGGTCGATTGCGATCGACTGGTCGATCCTGGAGACTCTCCCAGTTGATCACAATCTCCGGTTGCTAAAAGTCCGGCCGCATGGTGTAGCAGGGCTGCTGCTAAGGCAGGCTCCCTGCTTGCTCCACGCTGCTCCCAGAAGTGGCCAGTGCAGCATGTCCCCATGGAGGGGGGGTCTCTGTGCATTGCTTCTGCCTGCAAGCACCACCCCCGCAGCTCCCATTGGCTGAAAATGGGGAACTGTGGTCCATGGGAGCTGCGGGGGTGGTGCCTGCAGAGAGGGGCAATGCGTGGAGCCAGGTTCCCTATCCCCCGGGGCCAAGCTGGGGCATGTTGGCCCCTTCCGGGAGCAGTGTGGGGCCAGGGCAGGCAGGGAGCCTACCTTAGCCCCACTGCACCGCCAACCAGGAGCTGCCTGAGGGAAGTGCCACCCAGCAGGAGCCTGCACCAACCCCAACCCTGAGTCCCCTCCTGTAGCCTGCACCCCATACCCCCTACTGCACCCTGACACTCTGCCCCAGCCCACAGCCCAGAACCCCCTCTCGTGCTCCGAACCCCTTGGCCCCAGCCCAGAGCCTGCACCCCCTCTGGAACCCCAACCTCCTGCCCCAGGCTGGTGAAAGTGAGTGAGGGTGGGGGAAAGCGAGTGATGAAGGAAGGGTGGGATGGAGTGAGTGGGGCGGGACTTCGGGAAAGGGGCAGAATAAATCCTGGGTTGCACTTAAATTCAAAAAGTGATCTTGTGCATAAAAAGGTTGGAGACCACTGGTCTGAGCCATCCTAGTTGAAAATGCTGGGAAAGGAATTTGGGGTATGCTATCTTTTAGGAAACACAGGTATGTCTTGTGAGTTAAGTTTAGGCTCCAGAAGGCATGTTAGGATTTTGTTTTGTATGTAACTATTTGTTTACAATATTCTTTGAATATTCTTTCATTTGAATATCTGTTCTTTGATACTAAACTTTATTCTTGTTTTTACTGTAAATCTATCTATCTGTGTTAAGCAGAGTGGTGATCTTGACATGAAACTAATAAGTTGGTGTGTACTGTTCCTTTGAACGTAGAGAATCTGAGAGTTCTGAGAGTTTTCAGTGGATAAGTGGATAGTTCACTCCAGAAGGACGTGTAGAGGACTTTAAGATTTGTGTGTGCCTGTCGGTAACTTGTACAGAGAGTACCAGGCCTGTGGGCCTGGAAAGCAGTGCTTGTGTTACCAGAAGCTGATGGAATCAGGGAGCTGACTCAGCAGGCACAGACAAGATTTCCTCACACTAAGGGCAGGTGGTGATGAGTTTCCTCACAACCCTGGGTACCCCCGGGAAGCATCACACCCACATTGACATTTTCAATGTTCTGCAGATCACTGTATCATCAATAAATAAGTGCATTGGAAATGTTGTTAGGTGAAAAGTGAAGGACTATGCTCTTAGGTAAGTGAAGGATAAGCCTTTTTGGTCCCCAGGAGGCAATTGAGGATGGCTTTTCTTTTTCTTTTTTCCCTGCCCTTCAGGTGGGAGCAGATCTAGGTTCCCTGTAAGCTGCACAGCAGCCTATTTAGCACTGTGCCGGTGCTCAGGGAACCTGCCTGGGGACCTGCCAGCCCCAACTCTGCTGCGGCGTGGCCCCAGGCACGGCTGGGGAAGGGGCACCTATCCTGCAGCCTCAGCCCTGGAGCCCTCACACCCCTGCACCCCAACCCTCAGCCCTAGCCCTGAGTTCCCTCCCACACTCTGAACCCCTTGGCCCCACCACCATCAAATTAATCTTGTTATGTGCACCAATAACAATATTCATTCCGCACATGGGTGGGAAAAATTAGAAGGAACACTGGAGTAGAACAGTAGTTCTAACAAGCAGTAAGACTAACTGTAGTGTAGAATTAGTGACTAAAATAGTTTGTTTTATAGAGCTCAGTGATGAACAGAGAGAGTTTCAAGCTACTGCTCGTAAATTTGCTAGAGAGGAAATCATCCCTGTTGCTGCACAGTATGACAAAACTGGAGAGGTAGGCTTGCCATATTTTTGTGGGAAAATAGGTGTGGATATTCAACATTTTCCAGTTCTGCAGAAATTAACTGAATGACTGATACTTTCTTTTCAGTATCCCGTTCCTCTTATAAAACGGGCATGGGAACTTGGTCTGATGAATTCACACATACCAGAAAGTTGTGGTGAGTAAGCAACTCTTTTAAGCTTATAAAATAAAAGAAATGAAGAATGATGCTACAGAGGACCCCCCCTGTTTTTATTTTTAAGGTAATGTTATGTGGTTGGTACTAAATAAACTACTCCGAATTTGAAGACGTAAAGCAGTAACAGGTATAGTCAAATAGGCAGGCTGACTTGTTCAGTGCATGATTAAAAATTCCTAGATATTAAAAGTTAAAATACACAAATACAACAGCATTCACAAACATACTAGAGGCTAAGGGCTGCTACTGGAAAAAACATACAGCATTATCATAGAATCACAGAATGTACAGCTGGAGTCATCAACTCCAGCCTCCTATGCTGAAGCAGGGCCAAGTAAACTTTGACATCCCTGACAAGTGTTTGTCCAATCTGTTTTTAAAAACCTCCAGTGATGGGGATTCAACAACCTCCTCTGGAAGCCTATTCAAGAGCTTAACTACCCTTACAGCTAGAAAGATTTTCCTAATATCTAACCTAATTCTTCGCTGCCAATTAAGCCCATCATTTCCTGTCCTGCTTTCAGTGGACGTGAAGAGCAGTTGATCAGTCTTCTTTATAGCAGTCCATAACAATTTGAAGACTGCTAGGTTTTTTCTCTAGACTAAATGTGTTCAGTTTTCTTAATATTTCATCATAAATCAGGTTTTCTAAACTTTTAATCATTTTTGTTGCACTACTCCAGACTCTCTCCAGTTTGTCTTTGTCTTTCTTAGTGTGGTACCCACGATTTGTACAGTACTCCAACATGGGTCTAACCAGTGCAGACTGAGCTGGGCAGTTACTTTCCATGTCTTATATTCGACACTCCTGTTAATATGATGATAGCCTTTTTCACAGTTGCATCACATTGTTGAGTCCAATTCAGTTTGTGATCAGCTATTTCCCCCGCCCCAGATTCTTTTCAGCAGTTCTATCAACTAGCCAAGTATTCTCCATTTTGTAGTTATGTATTTGATTTTCCTTCCTAATTACTTTGTGCTTGTCTTTACTGAATTTCATCCTGTTGATTCAGATCAATTTTTCAGTGTCCTTTTGAATTCTAATTCTGTCCTCCAAAGTGCTTCCAACCTCTATTAGTTTTGTGTCATTGGCAAATTTTGTAATCATTCTCTCCCCTCCACTCCATTATTCAAGTCATTAAAGAAATTATTGACTAGTATCAGATGCAGGACTGACCCCTGTTGGACTTCACTAAATATGTCCTCTCAGTTTGACAGCGAACCCTTGATAACTACTCTTTGAGTACAGTCTTTCTTTCCAGTTTTGCACCAACCTTATAGTAATTTCATCTAGACAACATTTCCCTAGTTAGCCTATGAAAATGTCTTGTGGAACTGTGTCAAAAGCTTTACTAAAATCAAGAGATACTATGTCTACAGCTTCCCCTCATCCACTAAGCCAGTAACTCTGTCAAAGACAAAATTAGGTTGGTTTGACGTGATTTGGTCTTGGCAAATCCATGCAGGCTATTCTTTATAATCCTATTGTCCTGTAGGTGCTTACAAATTCATTGTTTAATAATTTGTTCCAGTATCTTTCCAGGTTTTGGAGTTAGGCTGATGGGTCTATTATTTCCCGGGTCATCTTTGTCTCCTTTTTAAAGATAGGTGCTATGTTTACCCTTTTCCAGGCCTCTTGAGTTCTTGATGATAATTGCTACTGGGTTCGAGATTGCTTCAGCTAGTTCTTTACGTACCCAAGGATGAATTTCATCAGTCCCTGTGGACTTGAAGAACAGGTTAAAGACTGTTTGAATAAATCAGAAGTATTCACCTATTTTGGCTTTTCTTCACCCTTCTTGTTAATATTTATTGTGTTGAAGTATGACCATTTTTAGTGAAGACTGAAGCAAAATAGGCATTAAACACCTAGCCTTCTTGATGTCATCAGTTATTAGCTCTCCTTCCCTGTTAATTAGAGGATTTAAGCTTTTCTTTGTCTTTTTTTTTCTTCTTTCTTTACTGTATTTAAGGAGTCTCTTATTGCCTTTTAGGTCCCTTATTACATGTAATTTATTTTGTGCCTTAGTCTTTCTGATTTTGTCCCTTCATACTTGGGCTGTTCTTTTGTACTCCTCTTTTCATCCTTTCCACTTCCGGTAGGATTCCTTTTTGATTTTCCTAGCTCCTGCTAGGAAAAATAGTTAAGAGGCCAATATGGCTCTATCTTTCCTCTGCATCAGAGTAGTTTGCAGTTATGCCTTTAATATTGTCGTCTTGAGAAACTGCCAGCTCTCCTGAACTTCTTTATCCCTTACATTTTCTTCCCATGAGACCTTACCTATCAGTTTCCTGAGTTTGTCTGCTTTGTTGAAGTCCATTGTCATTTATTTGGCTGTTCTCGTTCCTTTCTTTCCTTAGATTCAGGAAATCTATTATTTCATGATCACTTTCACCCAAATTGCCTTCTCTCTTCAGATTCACAACCAATTCCCCATCAAGTCTAAAATGGCTGTCCTCTTGATTACCTCCTTCACTTTCTGGAGCAAAAAATTGTCCTCAATACATTCCAAGACTTAAAGCCAACAGGTGTCTGGGAAATTAAAGTTCTCTATTACTAGTAAGTCTTGTGTTTTTGGATATTTCTGTTCATTCTGGAAATGCGTTCTCCACCTCCTCTTCCTGATGTGATGGCCTATAGTAGACCCCTACCATGACCCCTTTTTCCCTCTTTTATCATTACCCAGAGACTTTTTCAGCTGGTCTGCCTCTTACTTCTTCCTTGACCTCAGAACGCGCACATATATATATATATATAATATAGTGTGTGTGTGTGTGTGTAATATAAATATTCTTTTTGTATAATGCAACACCTCCTCCCTTTTTTTCCCTTCCTGTCCTTACTGAACAAGCTATACCTTTCTGTACCAATATTCCAGTCATGAGACTTATCCCACCAAGTTTCTGTAATGCCAGTTTAGTCATCATTTAGCTTATGTACAACTCTCTTCCACTTCTTCCTGTTTATTCCCCAAACTCCTTGCATTTGTATATAGAAATCTAAGATGTTGAACAGTTTTCTCCACTGATTTCTCTCTTGTCGCTCCTATGACCTTACTGTAATTTTCCATGTCCCGCTACCTCCCCCCACTCCCAACACCTAGCCTTCTTTTAAGATTGCCTTCTTTATGCCTATCTATGGGCTTTGGTCACCTGCCACCTTTTGAACATAGTTTAAAGCTCTCCTCACTAGGAGATATTCTTTCCCTTCCATGTCAGGAGGACCCCATCTCTTCCTAGCAGATTTTCTTTTGTAGTGTGATTTAGAAGAAGGTACACAGTTAACTTCAGTGATTTTTTTTTTATCTACTGTATTTTCGAAGGAATCTCACTACAGTGTCTAAGTATGATGTGGAATTAATCAAGAGTGATCACTGTAGAAAAAATAATTTTGTTGCAGGCCTCAAGTCTGGTAACAATACCATGCAATCACAAAAAAAGGCACTAACCTCTGTAGGCTTTAGAGGACTACTCAGGCTGACTGTGGAAACTGGAGGTTAGATTGAAACCTATCGATTTAGGGCCAGATTCTCTGCTATGGCTGGCATCTATTTGGTTTAGTAGGGGAAATGTCAGGGAGCTGATTACTCCCCAGTTTCTCTGCCTGTCTCTGCCTAGGCTCTGGCACAAGTTAGAACAGCCCAAGGACTGACCCCAAAGGGACCATTTGCCAATTGGAGACTATTTGGAGCACATGCCTTAAATTTGGGCCAGAAGGGGGATGGGGTGAGAGTCCATACTGCCAGCTTTTGAGCTCAGAACTCTTATACTTCAGGAAAATTCTCGGCTGGCTGGATAACAACTAGAATCTGGAGGCACAAGGGTCCAGTATGGAGGGGGAGAGCAAGAGTATTGACAACAAGAAGTTCGTACAAAAATACTTTTGTCTCAGTTCTTTGTAGCTTGCTGAGCAGATCGCTCACAGAAACCCTAGAGTGTGAAATTTTATTTTTTTAAATAGTCTTATTTGACAGAACTCTAAATTCTCATGCCTGCGGAATTTACTATTTGGATAAAATGTGATAAATACAGACTATCCAAGGGGATATGTTTTTGATATTTCCTTGAATTTATCTGTATTAAGAATTGTTGCATGCTTTGGCTGTAAACTATTTTTGGTAAATAAACTGTTTAACTGTAGGTGGACTGGGCCTTGGCACTTTTGAAGCATGCCTTATTACAGAAGAATTAGCTTATGGATGTACAGGGGTCCAAACTGCTATTGAAGCGAATTCCTTGGGAGTAAGTTCCTTGTTTTTTTTCCTACTATTTTTGACTAGAGTTTATAGAATGCTGTTCACTATTTTAAAAGAAGAAATCTTCTCTTGTAGCAAATGCCAGTCATCATTGCAGGAAATGAGCAACAGCAGAAGAAATATTTGGGGAGAATGACTGAGGCGCCATTGATGTGTGTAAGTGTAGCTGCTACTTTATAGAATGCTTATGGTCCATGATATCTTATTTTGTTTTCTTTTGAAGAAAATGTAAAGGGATATGTACTTAATCCAAATAGGTACTTAAATATAACTAGACATCACAATTTACTGTAATATCAGGGATAGTAAGTGGAACACATTCAGTTAGCAAATAGAAGTTATTTGGAGTATAGTCATCCAGGAATCCTAACGTAATTGTCTCAAAATCTAACTTTTCTTTCAAGAAGAGGCGTAGCGGGTGGGTGTTCGGGGGGGAAAAAATCACATTTGTGTAATCGGAGGCAGATTTCAGAAAATAATTAAAAATATATCCCAACACCTACGGGCATAAAAACAATCTGAAGTACTATAATCTCTCAGTAGCTGCTGTATCTAGAAAATGGGGAAGATTCAGATGTCTACTTCAAAAAAGGCTGCATAACTAAGCAGCCAAAAATAGAGCATTACAAAAGAACAGGATAAACATAAAACATCCCTTTGCACTTTTAGCTCCAGATTTCAAAGCACTTCACACTCTCATATGTGGAAATTAAGGCACAAAGAATGTGTGACCCTGGACAAGGGTCATGGAAATGTATCATATTAGAGTTGAAGTATAGAAACCAGATTGATAAATATATATGGGCCGTTTGGTAATAGTGACCATAATATAATTAAATTTAATATCCCTGTGGCGAGGAAAACACCACAGCGGCCCAACACCGTAGCATTTAATTTCAGAAAGGGGAACTACACAAAAACGAGGAGGTTAGTTAAACAGAAATGAAAAGGTACAGCACCAAAATTAAAACCCTTGCAAACTGCTTGGAAACTTTTTAAAGACACCATAATAGAGGCTCAACTTAAATGTATATCCCAAATTGAAAAACGTAGTAAGAGAACCAAAAAAGAGCCACCATGGCTAAACAACAAAGTAAAAGAAGCAGTGAGAGACAAAAGGCATCCTTTATAAAGTGGAAATTAAATCTTAGTGAGGAAAATAGAAAGGAGCAAAAACTCTGGCAAATGAAGTATAAAAATATATTTAGGAAGGCCAAAAAAAATCTGAAGAACAGTTAGCCAAAGACTCAAAAAATAATAGCAAAATTTTTTTACGAACATCAGAAGCAGGAAGCCTGCTAAATAATTAGTGAGGCTACTGGATGATCGAGATGCTAAAGGAGCACTCAAGGACAATGAGGCCATTATGGAGAAACTAAATTAATTCTTTGCATCAATCTTCACAGTTGAGGATGTGAGGGAGATTCCAAAACCCAAGATCTGAGCAACTGTCCCAGATTGAGGTGTCATTAGAGGAGGTTTTGGAATAAATTTCTAAACTAAACAGTAATAAGTCACCAGGACCAGATGGTATTCACCCAAGAGTTCTGAAGGAACTGAAATGTGAAATTGTAGGACTACTAACTGTAGTCTGTAACCTATCATTTAAACCAGCTTCTGTACCAAATGACTGGAGGATAGCTAATGTGACACCAGTTTTTTAAAAAGAGCTCCAGAGGTGAACCCGGCAATTACAGACCAGTAAACCTGACTTCAGTACTGGGCAAACTGGTTGAAAGTATAGTAAGGAACAAAATTATCAGACAAATAGTTTAATATAGTTTGTTGGGGAATAGTCAACATGATTTTTGTAAAGGGAAATCATGCCTCACTAATCTACTATAATTCTTTGGGGGAGTCAACAAGCATGTGGACAAGTTGGATCCAGTGGATATAGTGTATTTAGATTTTCAGAAAGCCTTTGACTAGGTCCCTCACCAAAGGCTTGTAAGCTAAGTGAGCAGTTATGAGACAAGAGTAAAGGTTCTCTGATGGATTGCGAACTGGTTAAAAGATAGGAAACAAAGGGTAGGAATAAATGGTCAGTTTTCAGAATGGAGAGAGGTAAATAGTGGTGTCCACCAGGGGTCTTTACTAGGCCCAGGCCTATTCAATATTTTCATAAATGCTCTGGAAAAAGGAGTAAACAGTGAGGTGGTAAAATTTCCAGATGTTAAAAAAAACTACTCAAGATAGTTCAGTCCCACGCAGGCTGTGAAGAGCTACAAAAGGATCTCTCAAAACTGGGTGACTGGGCAGCAAAATGGCAGATGAAATTCAGTGTTGATAAATACAAAGTAATGTACATTGGAAAACATAATCCCAACTAAACATATAAAATGATTGGGTCTAAATTAGCTGTTACCACTCAAGAAAGAAATCTTGGAGTCATTGTGGATAGTTCTCTGAAAAAATCCACTCCATGTACAGTGGCAGTCAAGAAAATGAACAGAATGTTGGACATCATTAAGAAAGGGCTAGATAAGAAAACAGAAAATATCATATAGCCAGTATATAAATCCATAGTACGCCCACATCTTAAAGACTGTGTGCAGATGTGGTCGCCCCATCTCAAAAAAGATTTAATTGGACTTAGAAAAGGTTCAGAAAAAGGCAACAAAAATTATTAGGGGTATGGAACGGCTGCCATATGAGGAGAGATTAATAAGACTGGGACTTTTCTGCCTGGGGAAAAAAGAGGACTAAGGAGGGGATATGATAGTCTGTAAAATCATGACTGGTGTGGAGAAAGTAAATAAGGAAGTGTTATTTACTCCCTCTTATAACACAAGAACCCCAGGGGTCACCAAATGAAATTAATAGGCAGCAGGTTTAAAAACAAACAAAAGGAAGTATTTCTTCACACAACACACAGCCAACCTGTGGAATTCTTTGCCAGAGAATGTTGTGAAGGGTAAGACTATAACAGGGGTCAAAAAAGAACTAGATAAATTCATAGAGGCTAGGTCCATAAATGGCTATTAGCCAGGATGGGCAGGGATGGTATCCTAGCCTCTGTTTGCCAGAAGCTGGGAATGGATCACTTGATGATTACCTGTTCTGTTCATTGAGTCAGGGGCACCTGGCATTGGCCACTGTCGGAAGACAGAATACTGGGCTAGATGGGCCTTTGGTCTGACCCAAAGTATGGCCATTCTTATGTTCTTATCTATTATTGAAGTTTTATCAGCATAGCAAGCCAATTAGTCATTCAGTTGGTTGGATTCATTTGGCTCTGTGTGGTGGTGTTTTTTTAAATACTTAGAAGACAGCATTAGTAAGTAGCTTTTCAAATCCAAATCCCAAATGTGGAAATTTTAGTTTTGGTGGTCCAAGTAATTTAGCTTTATCAGTGGTGTCTCATTTATCACAAATTTGCAATATATGTATTTAGTATTCTTATTCATCACACTGGCTTATTGTGAGCGTCCACCCTGTCAGATCCTAGATAGAATAGAGCACCCCTAATGTTGTGGTATCTTTAGTATCAAGATTTGCTTTGTACTGTATCCAAAAGATAAAACTAAAGTTTATATGTGAGCCCCACTTTCCTGATGATCTTTATCAATAGTCGTCCTTGTAAAGGCTTCACCAGGTCCTTGATGGGATCTATTAGGAAAAACTGTTTAAGTTTGCATGTAGAGAGTGGAACGTGAGAGTAGTGTGTGTGTGTGTGTGTGTGTGTGTGTGTGTATTACATACTTGACAGCCCGTTGTGTGTATTTGTATTTGTAATGATAGACTGATTGTCAGAGCATAAGTTACTTCTTGCCAAAAAACTATGAATGCCATCTCAGTCAATGTTATTTCTGATACTATGCTACATGGAGGGTGGAAAGACAGCATTTCTTTAACAGCTAAACGAAGACATGCCTCATTGTGACACAGAGGCTCATTTGTGCTTCACTCTGTCAGCAGCCCTTGTCAAGCCTGACATACTCACTGTACCTAACACACTATTGTCATATCTGTATCTAAAAGGTGGCATGTAAATTATCATTAGAAAATAACTCACCGATTATTAACATTTTTGCATGGTGTATGTAGTGGATGTGTATAAAAAATTCTGAATGTGCACCAGAATTATATTCTTAATGTGTTTGGCACATAATGCATAAGCACTGACTGCCTTAGACAAAGCAATGTGTATTTGATTCTCTGGCCAGCTTGGTCTTCAGGCAGACAATGAAGGTACATGTTTGGTAAACAAAGCTATCAAACCAATTGCAGGAGGAGGTAGCATGGCGTCTGTGCCCAACAGGAGAGAAGCTTGGTCTGGTTTTACTTTTCAAAAAATACATTTGCAATGTATTTACTTGTATATAAAGATGGGGGCTGATCCTCAAATGGTAAGCAATTGAATCAAATGATAATATACAATACTACTGTATTATAAGATGGTATAGAGTGGAGGTCTTCTCTGAAAGCGAATGACACACTAGTGATTAACATCATTGTGAAATGTAACACTATATGAGGAGATAGGGGTACATAATGATATTATGCTTTAAAGTCTGTGGCCAAATAGGGAGAAACAGGCTTTCTTCCAGACAGGAGAGAAGGCAGCTATTTGTCTCCTATGTAAATTAAGCATGGCTCAATCAAAACAACGCAAGCCCTATTTATGTACAGGGGGATGGGAAGACCAGAGGAAAGAAAAAACAGCATGAGGTCATCCTGCCTCTTGAACCAAAGTAATTGAACTTTGAAAGATACAAGCAAAGAAAGAAGCCATCGTTGGCATCCATCACTAGACAGACACAAGCGAAGAGAGTTCTTGCAAGCTGAGAAAGATGGGCCCTCAATGAAGGAGGGAGGTAGAGTTGAAGTCCCTGGGAATTGAATATAGGTGAGAAAGCTGATTAGACAAAGATCCCCTTGTGCTTCTGTGGAAGGTCCTGACTGAGAGGAAGTCAGCCATGGCTGGAAAAAAGGAAGACTGGTGAGAGAAACCATCTTGAACAAATCCTGTACCTTGCTTGCTTAAGTTTGAGACTTTTCAGTTTGTTTGTAACGCTTTATAACATTATTCCTTTTTCTTGGCACCAGTTAGCCTATGTCCTATTGTAAATAGATTTGTTTTATTTTTACTATAAACCAATTCAGTGCTGTGTTTAAAGGGAAAGGTGTATTTACCCCAGTTAAGTTAATAAGTTGTAATGTGCTTTAATGTCTTTAGAGGAACAAACAAACCTTATTATTTCTCTGAACTGTCCAAGAGAGGGCTGGACATTAGAGCACATAGTTTGGGGAATAATTGGTATTGGGAGTGTGTTGGGGTCACCCTGCAGGTATTAACCCAGGTTGGTAGAAAGCCACATAAGGGTGACTGGCGTGTTGCAGGCAGGCTGCTGGGGTCAGAGTTGTAGGACCCAAGCTGCAGATAGACATAGGTACTCAGGGTGTGACCTGCATGTTGTTGCTGACCGTGAATGTCATGGCTTGGAGTTATAGCAGCAAAGCATTTGAGGCACCCAGGGTTACAGGGCAGGCGGTTACTCAACCCCTCACTATTCTGGATTGCATCCTGAACCCTGTGACACTCTGTACAATTGTGTTTTTTTGTACTCATTAGAAAATTTACAAATACTGGACTAAGGTCTACTCTCTGACACACTGGTATACTCTTCTGTATCAAATAAGGAGCTTTCACTATTCAAAATTATACCGGTATTAGAGTCTAAATTTCTTTCTGCTGTAAAGGTGTAACACAGACTGCATTACAAGGTTCCCTGTGTTCCATCGGTAGTGTGACTTAAGCATATCCTCTGGGGACCATATCCTAGAGGTGAGAGGAAAGTCCATTAATTTTTAATCCATGTGTTTTCTGCCAACAAGGTGCCATTTTTACTAGTGCACAATTGCTTACATCACTGGATTGAGACCACCATTTTTTTTTAATATAGGCACCTAAACATCAAATATAAACTTTCAGTCACTACCAGCCTGGGCTGGATTCAAATTAGCAGTTTAAAAGTGAGGTGGTTTGTAGTCTGATAATTTTAAGAGCCATTCAACCCCGAGTAAAGCACTAATACTATGTACAGACTGAATTATTAACAATTTTTACATTATGGTGCATCAGGGATATAAAGATAACAGGGGAGACTTAAAAAATAAAAATAAATTGAGTTGCTGCCCACATCACTTACTAATTTCCTATTACTTCAAAAAGTAAACTGCACAATATGCCTTGTCAAAATTTTCCATAATATCTAGTAAGTCACTCTGGAAGTTTAAACCTATTAAACATACTTTTGCTTTTTATCTACTTTTTTTGGTAAGGCTTCTTTGAATTCATTTGTGGAAACACATTGTGTGAGATGAAAAAATCAAGACCATTATAAGTAATAGTTTGGTACCTCCACAGTGTGATAATGTATACAGTCCTCTTCATTAAATGAAGTGATTTTTGTTACTGAATGCCTTGCCTCTTTTTTTTTTTTTTTTTTTTTTCCCTTTTAGGCCTATTGTGTAACAGAACCTGGAGCAGGCTCTGATGTGGCAGGTATAAAAACGAGAGCTGAGAAGAAAGGAGATGAATATGTCATAAATGGTCAAAAAATGTGGATCACCAATGGTGGCAAAGCTAACTGGTACATTAACTGCTTATTAATCTGCTGTACAGTTTCAATGATTTTATGTTCAGCCCTTCACCATGTTTTATATATAACAAAATTTCCTCTGACTAAAATAGGTATTAGGCTCTCTTTTATGATCCCTCTTCTAAATCTTCATGTTCATTACATTATATTTTGAGCTGTGATCAATATATCACTACAGAATTTTGCAGCTAACAATACACACTTCAGTGCCCCACAAGATCTACTAAGGAAACCACCAGATAACAAAAGTTCTGAAAATGTGTTTGATAGCAGCATGATTTAGAAGCCACTCAATTCTATCTATTTTTAAAGGGAGGAAAAGTACAGAGGATGACTTACTTGCACAGTACTAAAAGAACTTGTCTTATTATTCGTTACTCTGCCTTGATTGTATACATGGTCATTGAGCATAGTTCTTTCTTCTAGCCACATATGGCTAGAATACACTTGTCACTTCCCACACAGATGGTTATAAAAAGCAGTTACATTTGTGTGGTGTCTTAAAAAGAATACTTTCCGAGCTATCCCCAAATCTAGATGATGTTGCCTTGAAGTCTGAAAAGAGCATTTTTTTAAAAAAAGTACAGTTCTCTCATCCTGCCCTAGTTTAATATCCTGTACAACCCGCTTCAAAGAAATCCGCTTAATGGTTCAAGATCTTTGAGGAACCATTTAATAGCACCTAGCATCTGTCTTATGTCATCAATGAATACTACAAGGGTGACTTATTAAATTTGTTGCATTTTTCTTTTAGAAATGAGCTTCAACTTAGACCTAGAAGAATAAAATTAATCCCCTCCATGGGATCATGTGATAGTTCTAAAGGTTTTCACACAATCACCTGCTCCCCTAATCCTTGATCTGCTATGAAATGACCCATCTCTGCAATAACTTTTTCATAACATTCCTAAAGATGGTAACTAATATAATAAAAATGTACATTACACTATGAGGAAAGGGTCCTTTGTTATCAACTGTTTGTCCCGTGTAATTTTGTTGGCACTTAGATACCACAGTGGTGGGTGTACTGGAAATGCCTCAGTAGAAATATTTCCAATTTAAAGCCGGCTGTCTACTGTTCATGTCATCTACCAGAAGAAAAGAACTTAATGCTTCCGTTTTAGAATCTCTTGATAGGGTTAATGTTATATGGTACTTAGTATCTATCTTTAAAAAAGTGTCTGTTTAGCTCTTAATCGTGAAGACAGGTTTGAGTCACTCAAGTTACTATGTGTTTGCACTAGGTATTTTCTGTTAGCTCGTTCCAATCCTGATCTGAAAGCTCCTGCCAGCAAAGCCTTTACTGGATTTATTGTGGAAGCGGACAGCCCTGGAATCCAAATTGGAAGAAAGGTGGAGTGTATATGCATAGATATTTATAAGCGAGCTACCTGGGGTATTAGGAGTTGCACTGCTCTGCTCAAAAACAGTAATGTTAAAGGAGAAAGTACTATGACTTGAATGCTTTTTAACGTATTAGGTACACAACATAACTGCCTAGCACAAGAAAACATTTTTGTACTCATTGCTATTTCTATATTCTGACTAATTTTTAAAGATGTTTGAAATAAATTAGTGGTGACTTACTAGGTCCATCATATTAGTATTATGGGTTTATTTCAAGTCAACGTGAGGCTTGGTCCCCTGGATGGCTTAAAAAAACCAAAAGCCTGATTTGATCTTGTTTACACTGGTATAACTCTATAAATAACTATGGAGTTACACCACTGTACATAAATATGTTAAATCAGAATTGGTCCTAAGACCTCTTTTTCTTGCAATCAGAGGACTTTCTTTGTTTTGACGGCCGATCTGTGTGTCTCTGCAAGGAAGCATGACTGGTGGGAGTAAGGAAGGAGCAGCTTATCTGCAAAACTCCACACCTTGAGTTCTGTCTGAAAAGATTTTACCTATTGGTTCAAGTAACACCTAACTATTGAAAATGAAAAACTACTTTTCCTCTATATTTTACTGTTGTGTATTTGACATAACTTCATGTATAGTCAGTTTCATTGGATGCTCTGCATAGAGAGCCTGTCTCTTTTTCTTGTTTATGTGGGTGTTTAAAAAGCAGCAGGAATGAAAAGGAAAAATGTGATTACACACCTGCAAAAATTGTCAAGGAGATGGAGGTGGGGGGAAGGAGAATGACTGACTCATGGGCTAGTGTGGTACCTGAAACCATTTTGCCAACTTGATTGGCACTTGAAATGACCATTTAATTAGAAGAGGAACATATGTCTTCTTTCCTTTCCTGACTCCCAGCCATGGCTGTTCTGTCTCTTGAACAGCACCACTATGCAGCAGGTGGAGCCATGCTACAGATCAAATTTGTTGTTTTACATTGTGGAGCGGTATCCTAAATGCTTGTTTACTGATTGCTCTATTTCTTGGGGGTGATCAAAGGGACTTTGTCATATCAACTTAAATCTGACATTTATATTTTTTTATTTTTTCAAATAAATCCAAAATTAAGTCAACCTTGTACAAAATAAACTTCAGTAGAAACATTTTTGACTTTGTAACATTTCAATAGACTCTCTTTCTGAAAGAACAAATTCTCTCAAAGAGCTTGTCACTAAAATGTTTTGTTGCTAGTGCATGAAAACCAAAAAGTGAAACTGCTTTAGAAAATGGCTGTAAGCAAAAGGTGAAACTAGTGATTTTCATTGTGCTTAGAAAAATAAAGGGAATAAAAAGCATAAGGAAAAGAATGATTTTTAAAAAAAAATCATTGTTTTAATAAACTCCTTGAGTGATTTTAGCGTAAGTAAAGAAATTGTTTTTGGTTGCTTGTTTATCAATGAGAAGTAACTCTTCAGGATTAAAACCACCAAATGCAGTTATGTCAAGGCTGTTTAAATTTTTGCTCTCAAGAGAGCTAATCTGTCTTTTGTTTAAAAATATGGTTTATAAAACAAAGGGCAGTGTTTAATTGTAATGCAAATAGGCATTTGCGTGTGGCGTTACCCAATATGCACGTCTAAGTGCTCTCCGGTGTGTTTAACTTTGAAAACCTGGTTTTAAAAAATCTGTTTCAGTTTCTTTTCAGGTAAATCAAAATTTAGAAAACATCATGCCATGGAAGTATTCAGTTACAGTTATACCTTTTGTAAACTTCCTTTTCAGGAGATGAATATGGGTCAGCGCTGCTCAGATACAAGAGGTATTGTCTTTGAAGATGTGAGAGTGCCCAAAGAAAATGTTCTAACTGCTGAGGGAGTTGGTTTTAAAATTGCTATGGGAGCTTTTGATAAAACCAGACCTCCAGTAAGTAGCAGAAATAAGGTACTTTAAAAAAAAAATTAAGGTAAAAGTGGAGAATTCAGATTTTACTATGTACTGTGTTTGAACTATACAGGTAGCAGCAGGTGCTGTTGGGCTAGCACAGAGAGCATTGGATGAAGCTACGAGGTATGCTTTGGAAAGAAAAACCTTTGGAAAACCAATTATAGAGGTACGTTAAGCAAAAAGTTACAAGCCACAGTTTCGTAGCATGTGCTGTTAAGATATTCTATTTTCGTAGGACTACTTTATATTATGCTTCTGCCCTCACTCTGCTTTTTCAAATGGGAAGGTAGAGTTGAGCGCTCCATATAAAACCATAAATAAAGTTAACCAGGTACTAAGTCCAGAAACTTTTTTAAAGAATGAATTGGTAAATGGTGATAGGTCATTTGAAAGCAATGTGCTGGGGCTGAATTACATCAACCAGATACTTCAGTTCCTTACTTATTGGGCAGGGAGCTGCAGGGAAGAAAAGACTTGATACCAACTTTTCTTTTTGATGTAAAGCAGGATGCAAACCCCATTAACAATGTAGCTAAACAGTGCAGTTCAATGCTAAATTTTATAATTAAATAGGTTTTAATTTTTAATTACTTGGGACTATGCCCCGAGCTATAGGTGTGAGATTCTGCCATCCCATAGCATATCTCTGAACAGAATTAATTCCATATACTGCTTTGCCCAGAATATTAAAGAAGCTACATTGTTTCTTTTGTATTCCCTGTAGAATCCCAACTAGGCAATATTAACTTGCTTTTATTTTAACAATTGTAGCACCAAGCAGTGTCCTTCATGCTGGCTGAAATGGCAATGAAAGTGGAACTAGCTAGACTGGCTTGCCAAAGGGCTTCTTGGGAGATTGATGTGGGTCGCAGAAATACTTACTTCGCGTCCATTGCCAAGGCATTTGCTGGTGACATTGCAAACCAACTAGCTTCAGATGCAGTCCAGATTTTTGGAGGAAATGGATTTAATAGTGAATATCCTGTAGAAAAACTAATGAGAGATGCCAAAATCTATCAGGTAAGTAAAACAAATAACTAAAATATTACTATAGGGGTTGCATTATGTCTATAAAATAAGCTAGTGGTTGCTTGCTTTTAAAATTGACTACTAAATAATATTTGAAAAGCTGCTTTCTCCCTGCCCACCTCACTTCTTTTGTGTGCAGGTTTTGCTTTGCATCTTTGGAGGTAGGATGCATCTTCTAGGTAGACTGAGGAAGGAGGCTGGCTAAGAAGTCAGATTGGGACTCTGTCACTGAACTTGTTTTAGCCAAGGTTAAGCAGCATGTCGTCGTAGCGCTTCGTTCACTCCATTTACCCCTATTTTGGAGGGAGCTGGGATGATGGATTGGAAAAAACAGTTCTGGGCTACCCCAGGAATGAGGAAGGGGAGGCAATTTGGCTTTAAGAGCGGCAAAGTAGTTTCCAAAATCAGTGATGAGCCTTGGCATGTATTATCTGAAACTGAAGTTGATGGCAGTCACTACTCTTTTTAGCTCTTAGAATTACTCTTGAGATCTGAGAGATGTGCTACTTGTGCCTTCAGTTTTTAGAACACTCTGATATTATGTGGATATTTTTATTCTGGGACTTGAGTGTCTCTTTCCAAGTAAGAGCCATCTTTCTAAATGCTATCTTAAGTCTGAATACAGAAATGTTGGCATAGCAAGTCCGCATGTAGGCTAAAACACCATTCTTAAACTTGGCTTAAACATGCTTTGTCCTGACCCCACACTACATGGCCAGTACTTAAGCAGCCTGAATTAGTTTTAATGAAACATGGTTCTCAGCTCAATTCAGATAACTCTTGAACTAAGCAGCAACATAAAGGGCTGTGTGTAGTAAAAGGAAGGCTGCCTCTGTTAGCACCTTGTGGTATAGCAGGTATCCAGTGTTGTCTTAGAAAGCTCCTCTGAAATGCTGCTGTGGAAGTTCAGTGAGGCTCAAGTTCACAGCAGGGAGCAGCACCTGGTTAGGCAAGGTAAGAGGAAGCAGAGATTGAAAGGAAAGAAATCAAAATGTAGAGAAGAATATAGACTTTAATCCCCCACTTCAGTCTGTTTAAGAACGAACAGTTTTTAAGGAAACTGAAATTATACAAAACACTTTATAAATAATCAAACCTGTAGGCTATTTTAAAAGGCTTTCTGAAGTGGAGATTGAATTTTCTTCTTCCTTACATGATGATCCACTGCACTTCCCTGTTGCAAAACTGATGGTAATCTTCACGCATTTGCCAAATCACATAGGCAGAAAGGAGGGACCCATAATAAAAGCATTTTATGATTACTTAAACTAAAAGCCACTTCAAGTACTCGGAGTGCTGCAGTACTAGTGCCGAGCAGAAGTTATCTCAGGAACATTATTGATACTTATTACTCTTCTAAAGGAATGATTGTAAAAGAATTCCTTTGCACAGACGGGGGCACAGTACTTTATTCCTAATACTATCAAGTGCAGGAATAGGAGCAACTAAATAATTCTAAAAAAGAGTTGGTTCTTTCACCACGCAATGTGTTTCCTAGGCCACAAAATATTTATCCAACCTAACTGTGAAGATGCTGGCAAGTTCTAATGATGCAGAGTTTAGAAACCATGTTCTGTGACTAACTATCAGTGTAATTGGTGGGAAACTTTTCTTTGCTGCTCCTGTTCTTTTTTTTTTGGTTCACATGAATGGTATAAAACTATTTCATTATTCTCATTAATTACTGTCAAGTATCAGAGGGTTAGCCGTGTTAGTCTGGATCTGTAAAAGCAGTAAAGAATCCTGTGGCACCTTATAGACTAACAGACGTTTTGGAGCATGAGCTTTCGTGGGTGAATACCCACTTCGTCGGATGCAAGAGACGAAGTGGGTATTCACCCACGAAAGCTCATGCTCCAAAACGTCTGTTAGTCCATAAGGTGCCACAGGATTCTTTACTGCTTTTTCATTAATTACTATAGTCCTGAAGCTGTTCTGGTTTCCCCTTTTCATATGAGAAAAAAGAAAGGAAGCTGCAACCTTATTCTGTGTTTAGTACAGCACATTTCTATACCCTCTGCAAAACCTGAAGACGTGTGTTCAGGTAGAATGCTGTTTAGTTCTCTTGTCCCATGTCAGCAATCCTCTTTAACTTTTCCTCTACTTTATTTTTCTCTGATATAGGGAAGCAAAATGGGAGGCTTTCATCTTTGAGTTTATTCCTTGGTCTGGATTGAGGAGCCATTTTGTCAGTGTCCTTTGGGCAGCTCAGTTTTTCCACAAGCAAGCAATGGATAAGGCAACTGATGTCTGTAATCCTAGGCTCTGAAATTCATCTTCCAGTGATGCTCTTGAGCTTTCTCTTGTGATTATTTGCCAGTCCATGAAGTGTGTAACATTAATTCCAGAAAATGGACAGCATTCATCTACAGCTGATAGACAAGGTCTACATCCTTCAGAAAAGTGTTACTCTGGTAGTGAGATTAGTGTCTCGAGGCTTTTTTAAAAAGGGAGATTCTGTCTTGGACTATTCAAAATACATGTAATGGTCCAGATTATCCCCTGTGGTGTGGCTGCTTCACACCATAGTAGTATCCTCCAGCAGCACAAAAGCAGGTTTAGACTAAAGAGTATGTGGCTGGGACTTTCCTGTGACCTCTGGCTGCTCAAACAGCCTTTCAGGTCCATTGGTAGCTGGTGAGAGTTAGAGCAGCTTCTTAGCTTCTCTGACTCACACAAGGGAACCAGCTCAAGATAAGAGGAGCACAACTATGGCTTTGCATTCCCCAAGTTTAGCTGTGGCACACACAGCCAGCCAAGGATTGGGGCCCAGATCTTGTTCCAATTCCATATATATATGTGTGTGTGTGTGTGTGTTTCCTTTGCCAATGAATCTATAAATAGTGTTATGGGACCATCTATTGGAAGGAAACAGGAAAGAGTTCTGAAAATCCAGCCCAATTACACAAGTTTCAGACAAAACATCCTCCCTTCCAGTTCTTTACCTTCTCTACAGAAAAACACAGTCCACTCAAGCTCTGTCCCAGTACCCTCTCTGGTCTCTGAGTGTACCCCTTCAGGTTCAGACATCATTTCTTTACCTTTCCTGGACTGTAATCCCACAATTTTCCCACTCTTAGACTGGGCCCTGGACTACTGTACCCTGTGATGCCCTGTGTATAAGCTAGGCTTACCCAGCAGGTCTGACTGGGTTTAACAGTTCTTCCCTTTGAGAGTCTGTGATCAGTGGTGAATATTGTGACCACACAGCTTGTTAAGAACAGGTTTCAGAGTAGCAGCCATGTTAGTCTGTATCCACAAAAAGAACAGTACTTGTGGCACCTTAGAGCCTAACAAATTTATTTGAGCATAAGATTTTGTGGGCTAAAAACAAAGTATTGTTAATTTCTAACAGTAGGAACAAAGCATAAAAGAAAGGATTTTAAAACAAATAATCTACCCATGTATCTGTGTTACCTGAGATAACATCTTACCATCCTCTGTTTATAACCTAAGCAGACCAACCTTCAGACACCCCAGCAGGTGCCTATGTTGGTGTGGTTTCCCCAAACAGCTCCCCAGTCTCTTTATAAACTGATATTGACCTTTTGATCTTCTTGTGTTCCCGAGTCTCTTTCTGTCTAGCATTGTCTCTTAACTACCACAAAGTGGCTACCAAACAGTGACTTATTTTGAGTCATTGTTTTCCTTTGTTTGTTTTTCCTGACATCTCACCCTCCCCCATTACTAATCCAACATATTCATACAGTAAACGTTGCCAGTAACTAGGTCAACATACAGTATTAATAGAGGAGATCCATGTCCATCGTAAGCTCTTCAAATATTTTTACTGTGTAACTAGGATGCCTTGGGTTTGTAAAATGGTTTTAGGTTGTCATCTTTATAAATGGCCTATTAAGTTTCAGAGTAATGTCTTTTTATATCAGTCACAACATTTATCTGAGAAATCTATCCAGGTGTTTGATTTGATGTTTCCTAAAGGGATCAGATTCTAGAAGCTCGTTTCATAGAAAGGTTCAGAGGGAATTTCAGTGCTGTTCTTCTTCAAGTAGATGCAACCATGTATTCCACTTAGAGGTGTAGGTGTGTGTGTGCCCAATTTATCAGAGCCATTTTGCCTAGCAGTACCCATAGAGGGGCAGCGCTTGCACCTTGTAGTCATAACCCCTCCCCTGGCTAAGTTGAGACAGCATTGCCCTGGCCCCCTCAGTTCCTTCTTACCGCCTATGGCTGGAGTTGGAGCTCTGTGAAGTTAAGACTACACAATCTCTCACTATATTAGAGTATTTTTTTTCTAGTTGTTAGGAGTATCCTTAGTGTTTGTTCAATTCACATTATTTGTATTTAGTTAAGTATTCCCCTGAGATGCCCTCACCAGGGTTTAAACATTGTCAGTCATGTGGGGGAGCGATTCCCAACAGCAGTCTCCACACGTTGTGCTTGGGTGAAGCCCACATCAAAGTGCAGTATTCAATCTGCAGATCATTCACAAAATGGACTCAGATGTCTAGAGATCTTTGCCTAAAGCAGCAGCTACTTGAACAGGCCATGCTTCGGCGCCGGGGCTCTAGTCAGATTGGAGGTCACCCTCTGGTTCTGAGGGTGCTGCAGGCTCTGGAGCAGGCGCCTCTCCAAAGAGACTGAGGAGCTGTTCCCCATTTAGTGCACCGAGGAAAAGACTGCATAAGACCATCCCACGTATCATGGGCATTCTTCTGCCTCCCTCAGGAAGAGCACAGGGTTAGTGCTGGCACGCAGGATGGCGCAGGTGCCTCTAACCCAACGTTTCTCAAATGCGGCCACTGGCCATGTGGAGCCACCAAGGGCTTTTCTTGCGGCCACAGCCTCCTGGGCTGTGATGGGGGAGGAGGGAAGCAGTGGCCCCTCTCACAGGGCCACCAGCGGGGGTTGGGCCTTGCCCTCCTCTGGAGACACAAATATTGGAGGTGCAGGCAGCTGGTGCATTCCCCACTTTCCCAAGGGCGGGGGGACAGGCTTCAGCTGCAGGGCTTTGGGCTTCAGCCGCGTGGTAGCAGGCTCTGGTTCCAAGCTCTGGTCCCAGGCTCACCGCCCACGCCATCATCCCTCGGCCCCAGGGCTTAATTTGTCCCAGGACTTGCCGGGGCTGAGTATGTCTGCTGTGAAAAGTGATATTAACAAACATACAAATATCACGTTTCACAGCAGCAGACTTACTATCTATCAAATTTAAAAAAAAAATCCCCAAAAGGCAAAGGAAATAACAACAAGACAAGAACACGCAAAGCATCTTATTTGTGTTTCTATTCCGTTTAGGTCCAGTAAAGAATAGAGAACACTGTACATTTTTATTTATTTTATTTATTTTTATTACTGAATCTGGAAAAAACCTATATAAATTACAATGATTTGGACATGTATATATGCATATTTATTTGTTTTTCCTAAAGTTAATTAAATATTTTAGGAAAAATTGTCAGCAAGAGTTGGTGGCTGCACTCTGAGGCCACCAAAAAATTTGTTGTGAGAATCCCTGCTCTAACTTATCCATGGTGCTGAGTAGGGAGGTTAGAAATCCTGTACCATCAACTCTGGTTCTGGATCCACAGCATCCATTGAGTCCAGTATGGACAAGGGCGATGCCAACACCGATTGATTGATTCCATGTTGGCAGCATACCAGGAAGCTACAGACCCTCCTCTGCCGTTCCATCCTGACCGCTCCCTTGGTCAAGGACATTGCTAGGGCTTCATCATTTATAGCTCCATTGTCTGAACCCTCGGGTCTGTTGTCACCACATCCCGATGTTCCTCTTCCACCAGGTTCAGTGCAAGGGACATCCTTGGCACTGGGAAACTCCTCGGCACCATTGCATTTAGCACTGTCAACATTACTGTGGCAACTCTCACCACCCTCCACTTCATCACCGTCACCTGCTTCAGTAATGCCACTGACTTCGGGGTCGACACTCCTTCCAGCACTGGCATACTCAGTGCCTTTGATACGGCTTCATTCATTGGCACCGGTCCCTGCCTCGTTCTGGGCAACAAATGAATTAGACTGGTTACTCGCTCCCTCAGGATTGGCTCCACCTTTATACCTGAAACCCAAGGCTTCTCAGCACCGAGGCTGGGATCTTCGTCTTCCTGCTCTCCATCACCTGACCCACATTGGGGACCATTTATGGAGCACTATGGGCACCAGGAGAGGCACTTGTCTTGCAGTTAGCAGAGGGGCCCCTGGCCCAGTGCCTGCTGGCCTCTAATGCCTGAAATCTCCAGAGAAGTATTTTGGGCCTTTATCATCAAGGCTATTTAGTGGCCAAGACATTATTGCAGTCCATGCTGGATGTCATAAATGCTTCGGCCAGAGTTAGGGCCTCTGTGGTGACCAGGAGAAGAATGTCCTGGCTGCAGAATTCAGGCATTGTTCCCGACATGCAGCAGGCCATAGGGGATTTGCTCTTCAATGGCTGGGTGGTTTTTTTCACACAAATAGATGAGATCCTGCCCTCCTTCAAGGATTTTAAGGCTACCCTATGTTCCTGAGGGGAGTATACACCAACAGTGAGAAGGTTTCACTTCAGTGGTTAACCACAGCAACAGTACTATCTGCAGTGCACCTTTGGGCAACCTTTTGCTCCCTTGAGACAGCGGGATTACCCCAGAAAGGATCATACATCCCAGACGAGGCAGTCGAGTCCATGGTTTGACCAATCGACACACCTCCTGCTGGTGCCCCCCAAGTGCCCATTTTGACTCTGCTAGCCGATCGCTTGCCTAAGGTCCAGAATCAACTTGTGGACCATCTCAGCAGGAATTTTCCCCTGAACCATGAGTGGTCTCTAAAACCCTGTGTTCTGCAAGTCATCTTTGCAGCGTGTGGCATCCCAATGATTGACCTGTTTGCTGCAAGGGACAACAGGAAATGCCATCTCTTCTGCTTTCAAGGTGGCCTTAAGGACACCTTCCATCTCATTTGGCAATTGGCTCTCCTGCATGCTTTTCCTCTGATCCGGATCATTCCACAGGTCATCCTCAAGCTGAAAGCAGATCGGGACAGGCTCATCCTCATTGCCCTGGCATGGCCGAGGCAGTGCTGGTTTTCCGACCTCCTTGCACTGTCACTTTGGCCTCCTGTATTCCTTCCTCTCCATCCTGACCTGCTCATGCAGAACCACGATCACACCTTGCATCTGGCACTCAGCTCCCTCCCTGCATCTTATGATGTGGCTGCTCTGGTTGAATGATGAGGAAGAGTGATGTTCTGCAGCTGATCGATAGACCTACTCAGTAGTATAAAACCGTCTACTAGGATGGCCTATTCGGCAAAGTGGAAGTGTTTTTCAATGTGGTCATTGGCCTGCGGAGTTCAGCTGACACTAGCTAGTATCCAAGACACCTTGGACTATTTGCTACGTCTTCAGTTGTTAGGCGTACACTTAGGTCATTGAGGGTGCATCTAGCAGCAATCTCAGCCACTCATTCATGGAAGATCTGTGTTTTCCAAAGTCATGGTGGAAAGGAATCCTTCATCTCCACCCGCTGGTGCAGGAACTGGTTCCCTTGTGGGATGTTACCACCATTTTAGTGACTCTTATGGGACCTTAGTTCGAGCCTCTGACATCCTGCCCCTGTCTTCTCATGTCAAAAAACTGCCTTCCTCGTGGCAATAACATCTTCAAGGAAAATGTGTGAATTGCAGGCAGAACCTGCCTGTGATGGCAGAGCCTCCTTACACACAATTCTCCAAAGACAAAGTGACGTTTTGGCTGCACGCAAAGTTTGTGTCTCAAGTGGTCTCTGTTTAATTTAAACTAAGCAGTATATTTGCTTGTGTTTTTTTCCTAAGCAGCATTCATCTCCAGAGGAGCAGCGTTTTCACACATTGGACATCAGACTATGTCTGACCTTCTATCTGGACAGGACTACACCCTTTCAGGCTTTGCCGTCTCTGTGTGGTCTGCAGGCAGTACGAAGGGGCAGGCAGTTTCCTCGCAGCTGATCTCTAAGTGGATAAGTTCCAGCATCATGACTGCATATGAAATCTCTTTGGCTATGCTTCCTCTGCGGAGTGTGAGCTCATCCTATGAGCGTGCAATCTACATCAATAGCATTCCTAAGTGACATCTCAGTATTGGATATTTGCAGGGCTGCCACATGGTTGTTGATACATACATTACAAACCCTTGTGCCCTTACCATGGCATCCAGAGCAGATGAACCCAAGCACCTTTGGGAAGGTGGTTGTGCAGTCCTTGTTTAAATAGACTTTGAGCTACACCCCCTACAGGTGCTGCTTGAGTCACCTAAGTGGAATACCCAGCAGCATTACTTGAAGGAGAAATGGTTACTTACCGTAACTGTAGTTCTTTTGAGATGTGATGCAGATGTGTATTCCACAGCCCACCTTCTGTCCCCTCTGCATAGGCATCTAGTTTCTGGGCATTCAGTGCAAAGAAACTAAAGGGGGCAGGGGGAGAGTCAGGGTGGCAATACCTCAATAGTCAAGGATGGGGCTATGGCCATAAGGTGCAAGTGCCATCCCCTAGAGGGACTGTTAAGCAAAATTCTCCACATCTAAGTGCTGAGCACACACATCTAAGTGGAATACATGTCTGCATTACATCTCAGAGAACCACAGTCACAGTATGTAACAGTTTCTTGTCTAAAGTGTCCAGAGCCTTTTAGTTCTGTAATTGCCTTGTAAGTATTTTTATTATTTAAATCTTTCTCCCAGAAACTTGGATTTATTATTGTTGATTTTATCATCAATTTTCTTTGGGACTGAAGGAATGGTAATTGATTTTTATCTGGGAAAAAAACTGAGTAGGTCTCTACATTTTCTACATTCATCTTCTCGGAACCTTATTGATTTTGATTAATCTTTTTTATAATTATGATAATATCTGTGCTTATATTTAAGAATTTTTAAAATTTTGTATTGATTTAAATTTTCACCATTGCAGGAAATTGTGGTGAGGTCAGGCAATTATTTAATGACAGTAGACGTTGAGATTCAAAAAGTTAAGCTTTATAAACTGTTAATATATAAATTGTTAATATCACATGTCAAAATAAACACAGTAAATATCCGTAAATCAAGAAATTGTATCTATTTTACTATTTATTCGCTAGTCCCTTTATAAAACACTAATTTTAAATCGCTGGATTTTGACTCTGATAAATTCTCAAGCAGTGTTTATCCTACTTTATCTGTACATTTCAGTTATTTTTGGTGGAAATATATTTTTGTCAGTTTGTGCATGGTGAAAGCTATGTTTACTGACATTTACAGATAAAAATCTAACCCTTCCAAGCCTAGTTATGATTATCCCCATTAATCTCTTTGCAGGAGTTATATTTGTGATACATCAGCTAATTATCTAAGGAATTACAGAGAAGAACGCCTCAAAGTATTTTCTTTTGTGGTTTTGATTGGTCTCCTGTTGTTGACATTTGTAGCAGTGTTTCATTGTTAAACTTTCTTTAAAAATAATAAATAGAAAATATATATTTGCTGAATTGATTGCAACATTCTTCTGAAATCTGGATTGAAGAATTTTCATTCTTCAGACATTGATCATTGGTCACATGTTTTGGAGTGATTCTAATTTCCTTCAATATTCCATCTAACCATACTTCTCTAGTTCTGGTTTCTATTCCTAATCTTTTGGGAAGTTTATGGAAAAGAATAATCCACAGTGTTGCCTCATCTGTCTGTAAAGAGTCTTTAAATGCCTTACTGTGTTTCATCCACTGTCACTTTAAAGTAAGTATTCCAGCCTCTGAAAGAGTTTATTTCAGATTTATACCATCTTCCCATTTCTGATGTATGATACCTCATATGTCTCTTGCCCTCGATTACTTTTTGCACTTTATTATTGGCCCTACTGTATCACTGCCTGATGACAGACTGCATGTGTACTTGTCCATATGCTTCATCTGCAAAAATTGGTTCTTTTGTTCAATTTCTGTACTTGATTTCATTCAGTACTTATCACATTCTTCCATAGACTGTTCTGATAAAGTTATTTCCCCCTTTCTTGTTCTCAGTTTAGTTCCAATTACAAATCTAAGTAACAGTGACCATGCTCTTATTTAGAAGCTCTCTCTGTACAACTTAAAATATAACCTTTTGTGCTTAAAGTGCCCAAAATTCTTAAGAGCCTGAAGCTTGTTCTGGTTTTCAAACATGGGGTGTTAACTGAACCCTTTCTTGTGATATTTCTTAACAAGACTTGTAGGTTTTTCATTGCTCGGATAATGCTTTGCAGTTATATACTGCCTTCCTTCTGAGAATCTTGAAACACCTGGTGGTGAAGATAATTATCCTATTATGCAGTTGGTGAAACTGAGGCTGTGTGACCTTGACCAAATCTACACAAGTCTTTAGGAGAGTTAGGAACTGAAATCTTAACTCCAGTTCTGTACTTTAACCACTGAATCATACTTCATGTCTCCCATCATGCCTCTCTATTTTTGTGTACTGCCAAAAAGGATAAAGACCAAAATCCTGATTTCAATCCTAGCACAAAGAGCTTCATAGTAAATGTTTCATTTTGTTGCCAGCACACAGGCTAAAACAGAGGGGTGGTTTGAGCAACAGGAGAAAAGGGAAGAGAGAACACAGTGCCAGAAAAGATACAAAAATGTGGGCTGAGAGATGAAAGAACACAGTATTACTGGGGGGAGAGGCATTGCAAACCTGATAAAATGAAGACAGAGACAACAAAAGAAGTTAAGAAAGTAAGGGGGGAAGTGGCCATGAATAGTTTGGGTAAAAAGAACAGCACTGCTTTACATACTTGTGAAGCTTTTAATTTTTGTATGTTGTATTGAAACTGATCTTGCTATTTTTAAAAACTGGCAATGTAACACAATAATGTAATGGTATCATAATTCTTTTCAGATCTACGAAGGAACAGCTCAGATCCAAAGGCTGATCATAGCACGTGAACATGTTGCCAAGTTTAAAAGTTAAGCAAAAGCATTGATGTTGGCTGTCAATTCCTTCATAAAGGAAAAGAGGGCTTTAATCTTTTTCTTGAATGCAGTTTAAAAAGAAAAAAATAAGAACCTTTCCTTCACACTTTTGTATGATGTACTTTCTTAAACATTACTTTTATACTTTCTTTCCCCTCTGTCCCAGTACAAATTTGGTATTTTCTAAAGCATATCTTTGGCCTCCAATATGTTTTTTCAATAGTACATTTTTTCTCCTTAGAAGGGTCCAAACTTGCACACATTGGAGTACATTGTAATTTCATCATTGAATTCCGTAGGAGCAGACTTGGACCTAAGCAAAGAAATAATATCAAAACCTTTAATAAAAAAGCTATTACTCTGTTTCCTCAGAGATCATGTTCTGCTTCATATGGTCTCCAAATCAGTAAGTTTCAATTTCTTCTGTGTACTTACAACTTTGAGTTCTACAAACTTGCACTTTCAGAATATTTAAAATTAAGTATAGGTGAATGTTTAGGCCCTGCTAAATTATAATACTATGTTCTGACATCAAAACAGGGATTATTGTTTTAGGAAAATAATATCAGAGCAGCTGAATTATCACTTTATTTTACTTTACTTGTAAATTGTCTATACATGTATGAACAAAACCTGTTTTTGTTTATAGTGGCATAGCATAACATGAAATTTGCTTTACTTGTGCACCATCTTTCATCTTACTCATCTGAAACCAGTTCTGATGACATATTTTTCTTTTGTTCTGTCTATTTGGATGCATGTATTTTACCTGCTGTGCCTTAAAAAAAGCTATCATATTGTGTACAGTTTAAAAAAAACAAACCTCATTCTCCTCTCTCTCCTTCCTAAAATAAGACTTCATTTTATGGATAAATACTGTGAACAACTTTTGGGAACTAATGCTATGCGCAATAGTAGTTTCATTAACTACATATTTTTTTATAGCAGAAAAACTGAACAATGACCATTCAGATTCAGATTTATTTTAGTTTCTTTGAACTGCATGCATTCAAAATCACCATAAGGGTTACTGAGACACATTTTTGGTTATAGTATCCCTATTAAACATAAATATTACCTCATAAATTCAAGTATGATGATTGATAGAAGCAGTAAATCATACAATGCAAAGTTTTTCCTGTCATGTTTAATAGTAAATGATTGAAAAGTTGTTTCTGTTAGTCATAGTGCTGAATTGCAATAATAAAAAACTACTTATTCTCAGAAAACAGATGTGCACTACTCATTATTTTCAAATGGGGACCAATTTCCTTCAAATAGACTATGGTAGAAACCTTGTGTGGCATTATTGGTAATAGGATATTTAGATGTGACATTTTAAGTTACTTGTTCAAATCAGGTCCAGCCCAGAATTAGACAATTCATTTTTAGTCAATCTTTGTGAATGAGTTAATAATTATACTTAATTCCTATCTGGTCATTATCCATGACACAGACTACTGCAATGGACCATCTCAGTCGAGGCCATGGAAATCTCCCTCATAGAGGGACTAACTCACCTCTTCCAAATTATCATTGATACTTAGTGGGATTTGAGGAGGGGAAGTTTACACTGATACTGTGCATGCTATGTACCTATTTTGGGGATCCAACTAACCTCAAGCATTACTTGAACAGCAGTCAGTATCCAGCCACTGGAAGTGAACAAGTATCATGTCAGTTTCCAGGACGGTCAATCGTTCATGAGAACTAAATTCACATTTCAAGTTTTATTCTCTCTGTTCTGTTTCCTAGTTGAGGGTGAATCATTTTGTAGTGGGAGGTTTTTGTCTAAACTTATTTCAATAAGTATTTAAGGTGCCACAAGGCATAAATTTTGTTTTTGGGTAGAACTAGCAAAATGCTTATCCTCATAGACGTCTTGCTGAAGGAAAACAGAAGTGCTTGTGCACATGAAAGCAGAACCATAACTATGTAGCCTACATGAAGGAAGCCTGCACCTGGTATCTATTGAAAAAAACATGCACTTGAAAAAACTTTATTTTTCATATTGTGATTCTGCTCCTATTGAAGTAAATGATAAAACACCAGGAATTAGGCTGCTTGTCTTGTAATGTACTGGTCTAAAGTGTCACTTGTGCAATTTCACTTTTTACATGTATGCTGGGTTCTCAGCTGCTCAGGCTTCACTTGTGAAAAAATGCATATTTTATCTATCACTGTTAGTCCAAATTGAAGATAAAGATCCCACAGATCTACTTGAAAAGAATAAGGGTCAACACTTCCCCTCTCAATTTAAAAACAAATTCTCATCTGGAGAATGCTGTTTGAGCTATTTTTGAGTGTTTATGGCATTGACTTTTTGCCTACAGTCATTGCAGTGACCATATCTAACGTATGTGCTTTGGGCTACTTGGAGTACTAAAGAAAAAAAAAATCTGTTCTACAAAAAGCTTGATAGTCACTCCACTCTTTTAAAGAAGTCAAATTAGAAAGTTTAAAATGTCACTTTTGCACTTACATTCTAAAAAGATATGATTCGGATGAAGTGCACTTAAATGTATACAAGCAAAAGTTTCCTTCCAGTGTGTGTGCAGTAGGATAGGGAAAGAACACAGAGAACCCTTAAAAAGAAGGAAGCATAATCCTTCTCCCAGCACTGGGGAGCTCAAGAGTGGGGGGCCAGCTCCAACTGCTTGCAGCAATGCCTTCACCCACTGTCCAGCATGTGTGAGTGGTGCTATGGCTGTGCTGCAGTGAAGGGGGGAGGGATAGCTCAGTGGTTTGAGCATTGGCCTGCTAAACCCAGGGTTGTGAGTTCAATCCTTAAGGGGGCCACTTAGGGATCTGGGGCAAAAATTGGTCCTACTAGTGAAGGCAGGGGGCTGGACTCAATGACCTTTCAAGGTCCCTTCCAGTTCTAGGAGATTAGTATATCTCCAATTATTACCTTTTTTTTTATTATTACCTTTAAGGAGTAGTAAAACCCATTGTTTGCCACATTCCCAGTAACACACCAGCACCCAGGAGACATTAGGTCTTTCAAAGGGATAATGCTTCCTGAAAACATCACTAAGGTGGTGGTTACTCCCACTAACATGGCTGAGTCACGTAGGAGGTATAATGAATCCAAAGAGCCAAACTCTACCCTCACTTGCATCCTGTGCTATCTCAGGTTTCAGAGTAGCAGCCGTGTTAGTCTGTATCCGCAAAAAGAACAGGAGTACTTGTGGCACCTTAGAGACTAACAAATTTATTTCAGCATGAGCTTTCGTGGGCTACAGCTCACTTCTTCGGATGCATAGAATGGAACACATAGGAGATATTTATACATACAGAGAACATGAAAAGGTGGAAGTATGCATACCAACAGGGAGAGTCTAATCAATTGAGATGAGCTATCAGCAGGAGGAAAAAAAAAACTTTTGATGTGATAATTGAGATGACCCATAGAAAGTGTGAGGAGAACTTAACATAGGGAAATAGATTCAATTAGTGTAATGACCCAACCATTCCCAGTCTCTGTTTAAACCCAAGTCAATTGTATCTAATTTGCATATTAATTCGAGTTCAGCAGTCTCTCTTTGGACTATCTCAGAGATTGGTGGGCTTATGTAGGGTGAAAGGAAGGCAAGTATCTGGCACTAAATATGTCCAGAATGTGTTCTCTTGAATCATCTTCTCCATTTGAGTCAGTCTTTAAGCTGCCTCAAAAGAGGATTTCCACTGTAATATATTAGGTGGACAATGTCTTAATTCCTGTGTGCTTTTCTTCATTTCCTAGCCCTAGCTTTCATAAAACCATAACATTAATTTTTGCAAATGGGAAGTTTTGGTTCCTGAAACAAGCTATATGGATGCATATGAAATATTTGTAACTTCAGACTCCCTCCTCAGAGGATGTAATTAGTAAATGCACCAATTCAACATATCAGGTGATGGGCCTCTTCTCCGTCAACTGCACTTGCAGTTCTGATTGCATTTGAGGGAGGGTTGTGCTCCCTGCATTCTGGCATCCTGCAGGAGCTTGGCTTGCCTGCCCTAAGGCTGCTCTAATTTGTGCTCTTTGCCATGGCTTCCAATAAGCCCTTGGGAAGCAGAGACTAGTCATAGTGCAGCATGCTCTGGCCACGCTCCCAGTCCAACTCCTGCAGTGGTGGCTGGAAACAAGGCCAGTGTAGAGCTCCTATGCTATCTCTACAGCAGCTGGGGAGACCTGCTGTGACGTTATTGATATAAATGGGAACCATATAGAACATGGGTTGCAACCAAGGTCCTGTGGTGGCACCAAATCCTAAGTAAAGGGGGTCATATAAGGTGTCTAAGACCAGGTTCTGGGTTGCTGGTTATGATTATGCTGTCTGTATGTCTGTGTATCATTTTGTAGTTTAAGTATAAGTATTGGCTCTGTAATGTCTATATTTTGTATTATGCTCTGCCTCTGGGAAGTGTCCCAGACAAAGCTGATGTTAGCCCGGCATAGCTGGCTTGATGGCCCATTAAAGGGCCATCAGCTACACAATTGACCCATGGAGAGAAGGCAGACATGCCTTGTGACTCAGCAAAGTATGCAGGGACTGGCCCATGTGACTCCAGACTCCATATTTTTGCTGTAAGTTTCCACCGTGAGGACAAAGGGATTCTTACACCTGGAAAAGTCTATATAAGGCTGATGCATCATCTCCATCTTGTCTTCAATCCTGCTTCTGACCTCTGGAAGGACTTTGCTACAAACTGAAGCTCTGCACAAAGGACTGTTGACCCATCCCAGCGGGGGATGTTCCAGAGACTTAATCTGAACCTGCAGTTTACTCCAGCACTGCTGCAAGCCTGAACTAAGAACTTTGCCATTACTGTATGTAATTGATTCCATTTAACCAATTCTACCTCTCATCTCTACCTTTTTCCCTTTGTAAATAAACCTTTAGATTTTAGATTCTAAAGGATTGGCAACAGCGTGATTTGTGGGTAAGATCTGATGTGTATATTGACCTGGGTCTGGGGCTTGGTCCTTTGGGATCGAGGGAACCGTTTTCTTTTATTGGGGTGTTGGTTTTCATAACCATTCATCCCCAGGACGAGTGTAGCACTGGTGGTGATGCTGGGAGACTGGAGTGTCTAAGGAAATTGCTTGTGTGACTTGTGGTTAGCCAGTGGGGTGAGACCAAAGTCCTTTTTGTCTGGCTGGTTTGGTTGGCCTTAGAGGTGGAAAAACCCCAGCCTAGGGCTGTGACTGCCCTGTTTGAGCAATTGGTCCTGATTTGGCACTCTCAGTTGGGTCCCGCCAGAATCGCTCCGTCACACCTGCATAGGGGTTATTCTCAGGAAGCTGTTTCTGCCCACCTTAAGGCCCCTTTACACTACCAGAGTAATATAAAAGGAGCCTTAGTGTAACAGAGTTGGGCTCCATCTCTACATTACAGTGGTTGAACTGCTCCAGTGTATATATTTTTGTACCTTTCTGCATCCTTGGGATTTTTTTAAAGTGTTCTCAGTTTGCAGAAATTGTAAGAATCAAAGAAATAAATAGAATAAGGCAAACTATAGAGAACTGTTAGCTAAATACCACTCTTTCCTACGTGTGGCTTTGCTTAGGATAATAAACATGCAGAACCTGGTGACTATTAGCTGTTTTATAAAACCTCAGGGGACAGGACATGCTCAAAAAGGGAAATGGCAAAAATGTTACTAGGGAAAAGAGCAGAAGGGAAAAAAGGGATCCCCCCCCCCCAAGGCAAGTACACACGAAACAATGCTTTCTCTCACCAAACCAAAAAAAAAAAAATGTCCATTATCATTTCTGGGAGAATCTCTTCTACGGGGACTTGATTCAACTTTTAACTTAGGTAGCAAAACAGGCAAAGGAACAGGAAAATCAGATGGTGGTTGTAGAAGACCATTCTCCACATTTTAACCCTCCTAGGTCTTGCTCTCCTTGTCAATCCTTGCTTTCCTAACCATGGTATATTTGGTAGATTTACCTCTCAGAAGTCTAGACAAACCACACCATCAATCTAAATGGTGTTAATAGCTGTAACATGTCTGAAATCCATTTCTCTGTGTGTGGTTTAAAAAAAAAGGGGGGGGCACGTTAGGACTGCTTCTTCCCACTTGGCTACACCATACATTCTTACAGCATGCACTCTAGTGGAAAATCTGTGTGATTTTTGGAGTGTTTACTTGTCTTGTTGGAGTGACTTATGTGACCTCGTTTATTCGTGTATGTTCAGCATGTGAATTCTGTCATTTCTATCAGTCTATACTTAGAAATAACTTAACTCTGGGAACTGCTGAAAAGGGCAATTTTCTGAGAGATTTTGTCACCAAGAAAGAGTTTTCATAGAACTCAATATCAATGCACCTCTCCTTGATTTCTCAGACATATTCCTTTCTTTCTTTCAGTAGCAAGCCACCATCTGAAATTTAATATCCAAACCCATGATTGGTGCTTATAGAGGACTTAGGTTATTTTTTTTACTATTATTATTGACCGGAGCATTTGATGGAAGGCAAAGTCTGGCATGCAGGCCATTTATTGTTTCTTGTAGCTTTTTTAATCTAATTTAGTTATTGTAAATTGCCAGTTTGCTAACTTGGAGAACATCAATCCTGCAACATATTCAGGTGATGCATACAAAGAACTATAAGACTGAAAATTCACATTCAAATATCCTCTTTTTCTAGGGATTTTCTCCATATTACACCATATTGTTATACACTGCATTTCATCCTTAAGTATCCCAAAACATTTTACAAATCAAAATAACCAATATAAATTATACACTGTGACACCCTCTACTCCATATTCACTTTTATATAATTATGATACGTTTTGTACAAAGCATGACTTGTGAGGTATCATTTAGAAACTCAATCTGCTGAACATCATTGTCCTATTAAGATGTGTGTAACATCACTGGATGTAAAATTATGAGATTTTGCTATATGACTGTTACTGAAATATGTTGTAGTTCTAGGTAACACCCACAAACTAGTTTTTCAGAGACAAAACACATAGCAACCCCAGACAGGTCAATAAAGTCAAGTGGGCTATCATTTAAACAGCCATTCTTCAGCAATGGGGAAGTGTAAACAAGAAATTCACATTTCCTCCCAGATATGGTGCAGATCTCACATATAAAGGGGACTGTTTATCTACCCCATAGTGGGGGCCAGGGATATTCCTAAAAGAGAGGACGTGGGTATAAAAATAAAGGACAGTGACCTTCGCAGGACCTTCATCTCTCCTCTCCACCTTATATTGCTCTGCTCATACTATCAATGAATACCTAAAGAAAACTAAGGGCAATGGTCCCAGGCTGAAAGGAAATCCAGCCTGAGAACTGTGAAGTGAGAATTGCCTGCAGTATCTAGTGTGGTGAGAATTATGTTTGCTTCAAATCTTATTTAGCTTGGTAAAGTTTAGGAATTAGCTTGCAGTTTTATCTTTTTTTTCTTTTGTAACCAATTCTGACTTTATACCTTTCCACTTATAATCACTTAAAATCTGTCTTTTTCCTATTTAATAAGCTTTTTATCTAAACCAGTGTGTGTTTGGAAAATCTTTACTCAGGTCAACAGGACTGGTGTATATTAATTACCCATTGTTGGAATGACAGACTAAATATGAGCCTGTACAATCCAGTGGGCTATTGAACAGTACAAGATGCACATTTGGGGCGGGGAGGGGAGAGCGAGGGAACTGGGACTCAGAGATATGTGGGTGTCATCCCGTGTGGAATTCATGGATGGCTGGGCATAGCATTCATGTGCTCAGCTGGGAATGACTTTGCCAGCTGGTAGCTGTGATGAGCAGAGCCTGCAAGGGCTTTCTGTTTACTAGCAAGGCAGTGTAAAACATCCCTAAGGGGAGACACCAGTTCAGGTTGCAGTCTGTAGAATATCACATGCACAGGATCACATCTCCCAGTTCTGAAGTGCAATCACCTCAGATGTAGAAAATAGTGAGTGTTGAGTAGCACACAGACTACACAACCGTTTAGGTTAGGAAGGGCAAAACACCATTTCCAGTTGACACTTCAAAGAGAACATAGTTAATCTTGTTTTGTTTTGAGCCAAATCCCTACTGTATGCACCTTTTCTGATCTAGAGTTCTAGATTCTAATACAAACATGTCAAGTTGTACAGTTTGCTGAGGAGTGTTTTCTGTTAGGGAAGAACAATCTCCAAGCAGACTACACCAAGTTTGAAAAAACTGTAGCAGCAGGTCCTCTTCAAGCTTTCAGTACTTTACATAGAAATGCTCACCTCTCATTTGATTCCACTCCTCAGCTAGAAATTCCATATAAAATGACAGCAGATTTTCTCAAGTGCCTGTTCCTTTAAGGAGCTACAGCCAAGAGAAAGACTTACTCCTTTTGATACCTGTAATTTAATAAGTATTAGTTTTGCAAACAATCTAAATGTGGTGATACACAGTCTGCTAAACCACTGGCTGTACCTCCTTAATGAATAGGAACCCAAGAAAATCTGCCATCATCCTATATTAGGGAGACAAGGTGGGTGAGGTACAGTAACTCCTCACTTAACGTCCTCCCACTTAATGTTTCGAAGTTATGTTGCTGCTCCATTAGGGAACATACTCGTTTAAAGTTGTGCAGTGCTCCCTTATAACGTCGTTTGGCTGACTTTACAAGGGAGCATTGCACAAGTTCCTCTTTGCCTCCTCCTCCTCCCTCCTAGTGCTTCCCCTGCCACCAAACAGCTGTTTGGCGGCACTTGGGACTTTCTGGGAGGGAGGGAGCAAGCAAGCGGGGAAGCTGCCCTCCCTTCCCCCGGCAGGCAGGGCCACCTGGAAAGCAGGGGCTAAGGGGGCCCCAGGGCCCTGGCCTGCAGCTCTAAAGCCCCTTTCGGAATGCGGCCCTGCATTCAGGGCTGGCTCCAGGCACCGCGCAGCAAGCCGGTGCTTGGGGCAGCCAACGGCAAGGGGCAGCACATCCAGCAATTCGGCGGCGGGTCCCTCAGACTCTCTCGGAGGGAAGGGCCTGCCGATGAATTGCCAACGAAGAATGAAGTGGCGCTGTGGAGCTGCCGCCGAAGTGCCGCTGATCACGATCGCAGCTTTTTTTTTTTCTTCCGCCGCTTGGGACGGCAAAAACTCTGGAGCCAGCCTTGCCTGCATTTGAAGGAGAAAGCACTGCTTCTCTCTGGCCTCTGGCTGTTCAGCTGCCCTTGCTCCTCCTGAGTCCTCTGTCCCGTGCTCGCAGGGCCGCATTCAAGCTGCAGGCCAGGGCCCCCTTAACCCAGGGCCCTGTAGCCCCTAAAGCCCCTGTGTTCTGGGTGGTCCTGCCGGGGCTGGGGGGGGGGGAAGGCGGCTCCCAGAATTGCGGCCATGGGGGCAGTGCTGCACTGTGCAGCCACCTGCACACCCCCTGCACAAAACAGGAGCTGCCCCAGCTAAGTGCTCTGTACCTCCTGCCTGCCCCAGCCCTGAGCCTCCTCCCGCACCCCCACCTTGAGCGCCCTCCCACACCCTAACTCCCTCCCAGACCCTACACCCCACACTGAGCGCCCTCCCGCACCCTAACTCCCTCCCAGACCCTGCACCCCCTGCCCTGAGTCCCAGGGGTAAACAAGGGGCACCTCCCCACCACAGTACAGTACTGCACAGTATATAATGCCTTTTGTCTGCCACAAAAAAATGTCCTTGGAATCTAACCCCCCGCATTTACATTACATCTTATGGGAAAATTGGATTTGTTTAACATCGTTTCACTTAAAGTTGCATTTTTCAGGAACATAACTTACAACATTAAGTGGGGAATTATTGTAATATCTTTTATTGGATCAAGTTCTGTTGGTGAGAGAAACAAGCTTTCGAGCTTACACAGAGCTCTTCTTCGAGTCTGAGAAATGTACCCAGGGTCATAGCTAAATACAATGTGAAACAGATGGTTTAGCATAAGCAGTTAACACAAATTTCAAGGGATGCTTTAAGGTGAAATGACCCATTAACACCCCTCTACTCATAGGGGAGGAAAGATGTGGGGGGTTGTTAGTGGGTTATACATTGTTGTAATAAACCATAAATCCAGTGTCTCTATTCACTCCATGTTTTTGTAGTGTTTTGTAAAGTTATAAGTTTAAGCTTCCAGGCTTGTCTTTTGAAACTGTTGTGCAGGTTCCCTTTGGGGATGAGGACTGATAGGTCAGATGTAGAGTGATGGCTTTGTGAAAAGTGTTCACCTGCAGGTGATGTGGTGTTTTTGTCTTTTATCATTTCCCTGTGTGAGTTTATTCAAGAGTGTGGTGCTTGTCTGGTTTCACCCACATAGGTATTATTGGGACATTTAGTGCACTGGATGAGGTACACCAGATGTTGTGACAGGCATGTGTAGGACCTATGGGTATTGAAAGGTGTGTTGTGTGTGGGGGGGTGTAGATTATTGTAGCGGTGGAGATATGCCTGCAGGTTTTGCATCTATTCTGGCAAGGTCTTGGGCCATTTTGAGTTGGGGAGCCAGTGGGGAGCTGTTTCTGATGATGAGCTGGGAGAGGTAGAGGGTTATTAAAAGGCCAGAAGAGTAGGTTCAGGAAAGATTTCTTTCAGAATGGGGTCCCCATTAAGTATGGGTTGTAGTTGTTTGATGGTCCCCTATATGGGTTCCAGAGTGGAGTGGTAGGTGACAACTAGGGGTATGCAGTCAGAGATGGTTTTATTTATTTATTGAAGCAGATTCTCTCGGGGTATTTGGGTGGCCCGTTCCATGGTGCAATCTACTTCTCTAGTGGGGTGTCCTTGTTCAGTGAAGGTGATTTAGAGCTAGATAGTAAAACCATGGACTGAACACCTCCCAGCTGTGTTCCCTTCCTCCCTCCCCGTGACAGCAGGGGTGTTAAGAGATCACTTCACCTTGACTGGTCCCTTGAGATATGTTAACTACTTATACGAGACAATCTGTTCCACCTTGTATTTAGTGCTCCTGGAGGAATTCTGTGCCAAAAAATTAAAAATTATGGACACAGTATTTTAAAATTCTGCATATTTTATTTGTAAAAATAACACAATATAATCACACTAGTTTCAGTTATTTTGGTAATTTATTTCAAAATACTTGTCAGCATGTATGTCTGTAACAAAGACAACAAAAAAAAAGATTCAGGACAAATAGATTCCTTAGTAGGCATATTAATATAGAACTTTGAGTAATAATTAATTTAAAGAACAATACAGAAACATATTTCCTGCATTCCTCAGAAGCAGTGCAAAGACTTGGGAGAGTTAGGATAATTGAGGAGCTGAGAGAGAGGGAAGTAATTGCTGGGAAGGAACCTGGTTGTGAACTTGGTGGGTTGTTGAGTGTGGGTGGGAGAAGTACGGAACAGGTTTTTTGGGTGTGTGTGGAAGGACTGTTAGGGAGTCTCCCCTATGTCGACCCTGGCTGACCCCTAGCCTCTCTCATTCAGTCAGACACATCTGCCCCAGTCAGCCACCATCCCTCCCCTGGTCCCCATGTGTCTCTGCACCCCCCATTCCCATTCAGCCCATCCCACTCTCTCCCCTCCCAGTAGTCCTTCTGAACCCAAGTCTATGACCCACCCACCTATGTGCCCTATGCTATCCATCCGTCCGTCCCTCCAATTCCTGTGCCTCCTGACCTGGACCCATGGCCAGGGCACTGTGAGGAACACAGCCTCTTCTCCTTCCCATCTTTGCTCCCACCTGGGAGTGACACCTCTCTTCTGGTGCCACAGCAGCCCCTGGTGGACGAAAGACAACTGCAGCACTTGTCCAGCAGAATGTATTTTCGGGGACAAAAAAAATTCTGGTTGGGCCCTGAATTCTGGGGTGCAGAGCAGCTCAGAAGTCTCCTACGAGTAATTTAGCTGTGATGCTCTGAGTACATTTCCCAGACCTGCAGAGGAGCTCTGTGTAAGCTCAAAAGCTTGACTCTCTCACCTACAGAAGTTGGTTCAATAGATATTAGCTCCCTGACCTTGTCTCCATAATATCCTGGGACAAACACGGCTCCAACGCTACATATTACCTTATATGGCATTTCTGCCTGAGGAATGGAGTGACTTGCGGGGCTCCCGCCTATGCACATAACAAGTGATTCCCATTGGTCAGCTGAGCTGCCAGGCTGTTTTATGTTCCCCCTCCCCCAAGCACCGAAAATTAAAAAAGCGGGGGAGGGGGCGGATTAGTGATTGAAACTAAAAATATTTGTATTCCTTAGAAGGAAGCCACAATCCCCCCCGAAAAAGCCTCCCTCTCGCTAACACCGCGGCAGCGCCGAGCAGTGTCCCGCCCTGGGCGGAAGGCGCTGACGGTACGCTGGGGCAGCGGGCCGGATAGCTGGCACTGCTGGCGGTGCGCTGGTGCCACCCCGGGGCCGCTGAGCTCTCTGCGCCGGGCCCAGCGCGGATGCGGGCGCGCGTCGAGTGAGGCCGGCCGACGCCGTGCGCAGCCTCAGTCTCCTGGTCCCTCCCGCGCGACCGGCCGGGGCCTCTCCATGCGGGGCCCCCTATGAGCCCCACCCACGGGGGCCGCTCACTATTGTGCAGGCGGCGCCGGTCAGCCGGGGTCCTCCTGGGGCGGGCAGCGCGTGCGCACCTAAGCGGAGTCGGGTCCTCGCCAATCAGGGCGCGCGCACGGAGCCGCTGGGGCTAGGAGGAGCTCGGCGGCAGAGTAACCAGGCTGCGCAGGCAGCGCCATAGACAGCTATGGCGGGGTCTTGAGAGGCCGGCGGGGGCACCGCCTTCTCCCGCTCAACGAGTCGCGACCCCGCCCGTAGGACAGACGGTTGGTGGCGCGTGCGGCGGAGGCTGCTAACATGGTGGGTGGCTCGCTCCTGCCGCGTGGCGCGGGCTTCTCCGGGCGGTCTCCCTCCCCGTCCCCCTCCCCCTCCCCTCGCTGCTGGCCTGGCCCGGCCCGGCCCGCCCGTTTCCTGCCGGCTTCCGCTAGGTCGGGTCTCAGCGTCCGGCCGGGGCACCGGCCTGCGCCTGGCGAGCTCGGTTGGCTCCCGTCGCTCCTGGACCAGTTGGTTCGCTGCAGCGCGCGGGAGGCGTCGCCCCGCGGTGACGGTTGTAGAGCCCGGCGCCCGCTGCCAGCCTAGCGGGGCCCGAGCGCGCGGATAGCGGGGCGGCGGCGGCGGCCGTTGGAGTAACGTGGCCGGGGGGGAGGGCTGCGCTGGGGCCCGGGCTGGAGCTGGAGACGGGGCTGGGGGGATTGTCCTCGGTCCCGGCCTGCGAGGGACTCGGGATGGGTCACTGGGCAGTGCCGGGCGTTGCGGAGCCGGCAGGGATTAGGGGCTGGAATCTGAGCGCTGAGCGGAGCGATCCTGACCTGGACGCGGGGCCGCGATGAGCACGAGGCCCAGGCCCAGCCACGAGAACCGTCGGCGACTCGCTGTTAACCCGTCTGCCTGGATTCGCTGCAGAGCGCCCCCTGGACGGCCGGGGGGCGGGGGGGTAAGGGAGGGGGTCGGTTTTTCTAAATAATTTTTAGTTTGATTAATGTTTATCTGGGTTAGTGAAAATGTAAACTTGTCGAAGTTTTTATTTATTCACTTTGCTCTGTCAAATAAATTTCATCGGAAAGGAATAAAGTAGACGTAGATGTCTGTTTAAAAGAAATGAAGTGCTGACAAATATTGAGCTTCGACAGGTGCACATAACATGAATTAATTGTTCTCTCTCATCTGTTACAATCAACTTAAGTGTTACTTGTAACAATAATCGGTTTATTAAAAATCAGGTACCGAGGTCTCTTTAGATTGATAATACAACTTAACTTTTTGTTTCTTTTTTAAAAAGGGAACGCCACAAAAGGATGTCGTTATAAAACCTGATGCACCAAGCACGTTGTTTTTGGAGAAACATGCAGATTACATAGCTTCTTATGGTGCAAAGAAAGATGATTATGTAGGTATTTGCTTATTTCACTATTGATAATACTCTGATAAGTGATATATTTTGCCATTTCCTGCACTGATAGGAGTAGGTTGGCAGGTGATGAGTTAGGAAGTTAGTTATCTTTTTGTCTGAATACAAAGGGAAGGGTTAAAAGATATTGTTGTTCTGAGGGGTGGAGATGGTGCTTTTCCTTGGTCAATGATGAGACTTGGCATGTATTATCTGACTCTAAAGTTGAAGATCACTGCTTTAGCTCTAGAATTACTCTGAGACCTAGGAAATGTGATCTTTTGTTTATAAGGATGAATTTGTGTTCTAGTGCTATGTCTTCCCAAATATCACGTATGTCCCATAGTTGCCTTTCTACCTGCTATAATGAGCCTCAACATCACTGGATTTAATCTGGATTCTACTAGAAAAGGTACTATTTTGAGACTTCCATATTGTTTTAGGTGTAGCCCTAAATTCAGTGTATTACAATAATCTAGTCTGAGGGTGAAAGGGATACAGATAACTGCAGAGGTGTTCATCGGAGAGGCAAAGTTGCAGCTATCCTTGCCAAACATAGACAAAAAGAAGCACTCTTGTCTGCTGCTGCTATTTGTATATTCAAAAGCATCTAAAATTCCCACAGGACCCTTACATTGGAATTCAGGTAACACAAGTATATTTCTCCTAGCCAACCAGCATGTGCTTCTGTCTTGTTAATAGTGAACCTTAGCCAACCAATCCTATCTGGTTTTATGAAAGAGAGACAGTACTGTTATCAGTGAGATCAGATCCACCTCCAGAGGCAGTGCAGAAATGAGGGTGATACACCCTCACTTCTTTGCTGTAGAGCCCAGGAACTGGGCTCCGGGCTCTCTATCTCCCCTTCTGCCTCCCCTCGGCCGCAGCTCTGGGTCCAAGTGCTGAGCTCGGGGCTTCCTCCTGCAGCGTCTCTTGCCGGGCTGGGGGTTTTCACTCCTGGTACCTGCAGCTGGGGCAGCCTCGGCTTCTGGGCTTGCCCCGCACATGGCTCTGGCGCCAAGCCCAGGGCTTCCTCCTCTGTGGGCTTCTGCTCCTGACGGCTGCAGTCAGGGCGGTGGAGGGGACAGATGGCCTGGGCTTGGAGCTTCTGTCCCCTGCCACTCCAGCCAGGGGTCAGGGCTTCCATAACACATGTGTGCGCGCGCACACACTCCTCGTGGCTTCTGCTGTGCCTCTGGTTGTGGAACTCAGGACTTTTGCTCCTGCCATCTTGGCCACTGGGCAGCTCTGTCTTGGGGCTTCCCCCCTGCTGCCACTCCTGCCGGGCTTCGGGGCATCCCAGACTCAGGGCTCCTTCCACTTCAGCTCCCTCCAGGGCTCAGGGTGACCTGGTAGGGGCTTCTGACCTGGGGCTTCTTCTGGGGCTGGGACACCGATTTTTTTTTCTGGGGAGATCCCTAAATTGGCCAGGCCCCCTGCCTTAATCTGTCCCTGGTGTGGACTAGCAGCTAGGAACCCCTGGTTGGGGTGCTCCCAGCAACACTGAGGGAGATCGAGCCCACCTCCACCTCTGGGAACTTCCTCTAACTGCAGGAAGCACAGAAGTAAGGGTGGCAATTTCGGGATCTTGCTACAACAGCTTTACAAAACCTCACCACCTCTGCATGCTCCCTCCCCCCCCATTATCCCATTTTGAGTTAGGAGCCCCACAGTTAAAACACCCTGAAATTTCAGATATAAACATCTAAAATCTTTAAATTGATCAAAACCCTCTAGCCATGAAATTGACCAGAATGGACTGTGAATTTGGTAGGGCCCTATTTATAGCTGTGGATTGGGTTTTTTTGTTTGTTTGCAGTGTAGATATACTTTGAGAGGTCAGGATACAGTGGGTTTTCCATGGCAGGGATCCTGGAAGCCCTGAGAACCCTGGTTCCCTGCTGCAGATACAGGAGGTAAGCGCTTATTACAGCCAGGGCTTTCAGGTCCTGACTCCGTGGCAAGGAGCCTGGAAGCCTTGCATAATGGGACTGCCCTTGAGTGCTGGGAACCTGGTTCCCAGCTCAAGTAGTCCACGTGGCTTCCCTATCTGAGATCCTCAGACCCTGGGACCCTAGGCTCCACAACAACCCACCAGGAAGTCTGTGATGCAAGTTTGTCAAAGCAGACTTGTTTTGAAACACATCTGGTTCAGTTAATTGGCTTTTTCGACAGAACTGTTTTGTTGGAAAATTCCTGATCAGCTCTAATTATTGAACCTCATGTGTTTCCTTGTTTTGGTCTGGCTTGATTTTTAGTGTTCCACTTTCAAGTCCTCCAATGGTCTGGCCTTAACCATTGTGCCAGAAATACCAAAACATGAGGAATTTTCTCTTGGGAATGAGTACTTGCAGATCCTTTCAAATACAGATATACTTTAACAATCCTCAGTATACTGGAGGCATATCTTGACATGCTATGGGGTCAGTTCTGGGAACAAGGTTTAAGTAGAAAATGACATAGTTAGTTTAGCCATGTGATGTGTGTTACAATATTGGGCAGGCTTATGACTTCAGCTGGGCATATAATGTATAATTATTTATTAAATTAATCTCTTATATCCTGCTCATAGTAGTACTGCGTAGATAGTTTGTAATTCTATTAAAACTTAATCGAATTGGACAGTCTAGTCAGTTAGTACCTTTTTCCAAAGTAGTCTGTAGCAGTTGTGCTTGGGGTTTTTTAAGCCAGTTATAAATATCTGTATATATTTGATATTCATAAGGCTACACAGAGAAAATGTACAGAAAAATAAAATTAGATCTTTAAATACGACAGGTCTCCCAACAAGATGGTCTCAATTACGTTTTAAAGTGTGGTGCCTCTGACTGAAACCTGCCTTCTCTTATGCCATGTGTATGGTCTCGCTCTCCTGCTCACCTGTAGCAAGAAAATACATAAATTACTATGGAATTTTATAATACAGTATGAAAAATCATAGGTAATGCTGATCAAGAAAGATGTTATAACAATATATTAAGCTACAATAAATGAATTTTTCTCTTCCTGTTACTCCTCTAAGTTGCTTTGCTTCAGTTTTGGGAAATGGCAATTATGTACTTAACTGAATGTTAGGCTGTTATTTTGAGGGGACCATTTGGTTTAGTAACTTGAGCAAAGGACCAGAGCCAAGAAGATTGTAACTTATGATCTGGTCTGAGCTACTATCTTGCTGCATAAATGTGGGCAAGTAATTTGACCTTATGCCTCAGCCATCTAAGATGGAAAAATTAAGTAAAAGGCAGAAATTCACTGACTCAGTTGCAGTATCTTAGCCAGCTTAGAAAGCTTATATTTCTTAAGTAAACAACTTAGAATAAAGTATAACTTGGCTTGTTGGTTGGATGGGGAGGATTTGGTAATGGCTAGATCTTTAGTTCAGAGAACTTTGTAAATTCTGCAATTCTGTACGTTACACTGAGCCCTGCAAATCCACAGGTATCTGCATTCCGTCTGCGGCTATATGCATCTACAGATGCAATTGTATTGTTAACGTCTTTGCAGATCGGATGCGGATCCAAATTTTTGTATCCAAGCAGGGCTCTACTTGTTTATATATCTTTGTCTGCTTAAGAACTAAAATTTTGTACTACTTAGGAGTACTGTATGTCGGAATATTTGAGGATGAGTGGTGTCTACTGGGGACTGACAGTAATGGATCTCATGGGACAGCTGCAACGAATGACCAAAGAAGAAATTCTAGCATTCATCAAATCATGTCAACATGAGTGCGGTGGAATAAGTGCCAGTATAGGTCACGATCCTCACCTTTTATATACCCTTAGTGCTGTCCAGGTAAATATATAGAAAAGAAAATATTGGAAGTAAGTGAAAAACAGCTGCTTAACTTAATAAATTAATTTGACTGTACTAGATACCACCAAGGTATTTCATTTTTCTGCTGGCACATTGAAATGCTTTATTTGAGCCTGATTTGTTCATTAGAAAAATTGTTAAAACTTATAGATTTAGTTCTGTGAATTCCCTAATAAGTTTCTTGCAAGTTAGATGTGTATAATGCACCAAGTTGGAAAGCACAAGGTGCAGCAGCTTGTCACCTTCAGGCAGTGATCATGTGCTTCATGTGCACACTTCTAACTACGGTAATGGTTGATTATTTAAAGAATTTTAGAATAGTCTGCCTAGTTTTCAAAAAGGCTACAAGAATTATGCTGAATTGTATCAACCTCTTTTCGGGAAAATAAGAAGGCACATGTATAATAAGGATATATAAACCCAATTTCTTCAAAGCTAGTAGAGATGAATGTTTCCCTTTCCCCTTTGTGTGTAGTGCCTGAATTGAAACTTTTAATTGGGAAGCTTCTGTTTTTAAAGCTTACTAGTACAGCAATACAAAATTGAAAAGTAAAACATTGATGTAGATTTTTTTTTTTAAGTTGTAAGCTATTAAACACTTTCTTTTGTGGTATTGAGGCCTCACGCACAGAGGTTGACCCAAGTGCATCTTGTCATTCTAAGCCAACATATACCTTAGTATTTTCCCAACTTGCCTGCCTACTCAAATTCAGCTAATAATGTAGAGCCTTCTTTCAAAGTGAAGGTGTGGTCATGTATCTGCAGCTGACAGGAAGCCATACGTTAGAGATCCTCCTGATTACACACTACCTCCATTACAGATCTAGGTTCTAACTACTTGTAGAGTCAAGTTTCCTCTGCTCTATACCAAAAACTGTTACCTAGTCCAGTTTTAAACACTTACAACAGGGGTCGGCAACCTTTCAGAAGTGGTGTGCCGAGTCTTCATTTATTCATTCTAATTTAAGGTTTCACGTGCCAGTAATACATTTTAACGTTTTTAGAAGGTCTCTTTATATAAGTCTATAATATAGAACTAAACTATTGTTGTATGTAAAGTAAATAAGGCTTTTAAAATGTTTAAGAAGCTTCATTTAAAATTAAATTAAAATGCAGAGCCCCCTGGACTGGTGGCCAGGACCTGAGCAATGAGAGTGCCACTGAAAATCAGCTTACGGGTGCCGAAGGCGGCACGCGTCATAGGTTGCCTACCCCTGACTTATAAGAAGTTAGTGTAAAACGGCTTGACAAGCTGGGACCAAATGTATGTAAATAGCATTTAAATACTCTTGCATCATAGATCATTTTCTAGGGAAGAAGTGTTGTGGGTTGTAATCCTTGAATAGAATGAAATATAGAGTAGATGTGTCTGGTAGTGAGAGATGGGGCTCAGGAGTTTCGCAGGTCAATGATGAGTCTTGGCATGTATTACCTGAATCTAAAGTTGATGATTATCACACTTTAGCTCTAGAATTACTCTGAGACCTGAGGAAATTGCTGTGCCCACTCTTTTTTTAGTTTGAATGAGTACCAGCTATTTGTGAGTAGAGAGCCACACTTCTGCTTATCATAAATTTGGGCACAAATTATTCTCAGTGTCTTAATTGGTTACGACACATTCTGGACCCAGTTTGGGTCTATCCACGCTGGCCAGCCAAAAGATTTGTACATAGGGTTCCCAGCCCAATATAGAGAGGGAATAAGTCTTGAGGTCCTTCTGATTTATTTAAACTCCTTATGCTTAATATTGATGTTACTATAAGATAATAAAACTACAACAGATTGCAGCCTAAATATAAAAATCTACACTGAGAATTAAATTTGCAAATTTAAAATAGTCAGGAAATGCAAATCTATGGTTCTTTTAGCAATGCTAAACTAACCCACCTTGCACATACTGTATTCATTTATGTTGTACATTAAGAATTCTAAACTGCTAATCCAAAATAATAAGTGCAGGTTACCATCAGAATCTTAATTTCTGCTTTTCCTGTCCTCCAACTCTCTATTATGTTAACATTGCTGTCCTGTGTTTTTTTGTTTTGTTTTGTTTTTTCCAATTTAAAAAGCATATTGCAACACTGGAGTTATGCAATGCTCTGTAAACTGCAAAATATAGATTACTGCAAACACTGTAGCTGGAATTATGGAGTTGCTAATTTGTTTTCTGCAACTCCATAGGATTTAAATTGCAATCAACAGATAAAGAGAACTTAGACCTGGATGAAATTTTTCAAAATTTTGTTGAAATTCTCCTCCTCTCCACCCCCCCCTTTATAATCCTGCTCAAAAAAGCTCTTGGAAAAATCTCTATGGAATGAATCACTTGCATTATTTCCTATAATATGATTTAACTAAAAATTTCATAACTTAAAATTCTTCTCGCTATTACCAAGCATGTGCTTCTTATTGAGGACTAGTCTATACTTTTAAAGTCTGACAGCTCTTAAATTGTGATTTCTTTTTTGAATTTATATTTGTAAAAATGTGCCCATCCAAAAGCTTTCTGCACCTTTCGATTACTTAGGTATACATGCTACTATAAGCCCAGAACATTCTTATCTCCTAACAAAATTCAACCATAATCAGACACTAATAAATCAATACCATGTTCCATGATGCTAGCCGAACTCAAATGACTGTTTAAAAGTTTAAAGTGGAGAAAGAGATTGTGTTGAGACCATACATGGACATCTTCACCTTAATTTGGGAATTTTAAAATTTTATGGAATCAAGCTTCTAATGTTGGGTAGGTTGCAGTTAGCTGAAGCTTTCGTGGTAGTTAAAAATTTTAGTGATTTATGTTCATCATCAATAAAATGAAGTTTTGTTTTAAGAAAACTAGGGCTCTGGTTCTCTGGTAAATTCTAGGAAACTTTACCCTTCTAGTAATTGATTTGAATCATTTTCGTTTTGCAGATTCTTACCTTATATGATAGTCTCCATGTTGTTGATGTAAATAAAATTGTTGACTACGTAAAGAGCCTGCAAAAAGAAGATGGATCATTTGCTGGAGACAAATGGGGTAACATATCTTCAAAATCTCATGGATGGGTTGACGTATTTCATATAATGAAGCAGTTAAGAATAAATTGCTTTTTTTTTTCACTATGTATTATGCATGAACTGCATTTATTTCCCTCACTGTAAAAAGGAGCCATTGTGTAACAGCCAGTCACGTCATTGCTTTTCTAGATGACTCAACTTACAGAAAAATTGATATAAATAACAAAAACTGATCAACCTTCATAGAAGCTTCTGAAAGCTCAAAACTTGTTAGAGCTTGTGATGGGAGAGTGCCTTCTCCTATGATTCAGTGTAATTTGTACTAGATATTAATCTAGTGGTTTCTAAGTTGTGGTATATATTTAGTGTAAAAGGAATTACCTCTCTGCATAGTAATGACACAAATCTGTGTCTGCATTCACAGCTTCTAAAAATATTGATCTCATTTGATTTTTATTTTTAAAGGGTATGTTTATTCACCTTTTCTTCTATTGACATTTTAAAGTATTCTTTTATATAAAATATATTTTAATATTTCAGTATTGTATCCTGTTGAATATCAGTTATAACAAAACCATTGTTTCATTTTTCAGTTAATAAAATGAACTGATCGAGATATTTCAACATATGTAAATCCATAAACATCAATTTGCAGTTGACAAGCTACATGTTGGTATTAAAATGGTCATCCATATTCAGCACCAACTTTTACATTGCAACCAGTTTGACATAATATAGTAATAAAATGCACAGGCAGGGATATGACACATACTAACAAGAATGTAAATTATCAGATCGGATTACTGAAATGCACTATAAATGAGGCTACCATTGAGGAAAATTCAGGAGCTAAAGCTAGTACAGAATGTGGTTACCTGCTTGATTGGTGATACAAACTACAACAAGGATATTATATCATTTCTGAAAAACTGCACTCATTCCCTATTTGCATCTGGGATACAGTTTAAAGTGTTGACTTGAGTTCTAATTACTGAGGTCTAATCAACACTGGGAAAAGGATTACTGGTATAGCACACGCCGTGCACACACACACCACCCATGTATGCACAGTTGCTGGTATAACTATCGGTTCCGTTAGCAAAATAACATTTTAAACAATATAACTGTAACTACACTAGGGCTTTTTTGCCACTATAGAAATGTCATAATCACTCCTCTAAGTGATGAAACTATACTTGCAAAAGTTTCTAGTGTAGACCTTGCCTGAGAGACCTTCTTTCTTGATCTTTGCCTTCACACCAGCTGAAGACCTTGGGCATTGTGGAGACTGGTGTCAGGGCCGGCTCCAGAGCCCAGCGGGGCAAGCAGCCGCGTGGGGCGGCCCTTTCCCGGGGGGGCGGCAGGCTGGGCCGGCGGACCTGCCACAGTCATGCCTGCGGGAGGTCCACCGGAGCCCCGGGAGCAGCGGACCTGCCGCAGGCATGACTGCGGAGGGGACGCTCGGCCCACGGCTCCAGTGGACCTCCCGCAGGCATGACTGCGGACGGTTCGCTGGTCCCGCGGCTCGGCTGGACCTCCCGCAGGCATGACTGCGGCAGCTCAACCGGAGCTACCGGACTAGCGAACCGCCCGCAGCTGCGGGAGGTTCAGCGGAGCGACCAGCGGACCCTCCCCAGTCATGCCCGTGGGAGGTCCGCTGCTCCCGCGGCTCGGGGGCGCCTCCCGGGCATGACTGCTTGGGGCGGCCAAATTTGTAGAGCCGCCCCTGACTGGTGTTGATGTATTCTTGTGGGTCCACTGTTCTTTAGCTTGCTTTCTCCAAAGTTCTGAGTCTTTGTAGCCTTCAGATTATGATGTTGAAGAGCTGAGTGTGTGCAATGTGGGTAATTTACTGGTGAATGAATCTCTTTGTTGACATTGTTCAACCAGTTCTCTCTCTGTTCAGTGCACATATTGTGCACTGGGTGCTTTTTATAAACTGAAAAATAAATAGCATATTTGCAAATTTCTCTTAACTGAAGTAAGCCTGGATATTTATTTGGCAACCACTAAGGGTACGTCTTCACTACCCGCCATATCGGCGGGTAGCAATTGATTTCTCGGAGTTCGATATATCACATCTCATCTAGATGCGATATATTGAACTCCGAACGTGCTCCCGTCGACTCCGGAACTCCACCACCGCGAATGGCGGTGGCGGAGTCGACGGGGGAGCCGCGGACGTCAATTCCGCGCTGTGAGGACGGGTAAGTAATTCGAACTAAGGTACTTCGACTTCAGCTACGCTTTTCGCGTAGCTGAAGTTGCGTACCTTAGATCGAACCCCCCCCCTAGTGTAGACCAGGCCTAAGTGATCAAAGGATTATTAATTCATGGTTATATACAGATCATTTTATATTTGTTTAGTGTGATCCTATTGGGAAGTAATGTGAATGTATTGGCTAGTGGAGGAAAATATTGGTATAAAGTATTACTGTTTTCTATTTAATATTCAGAGAAACACCCATGTTTAGTGACTTACTGTGTTCTTTTTAATAGCATGCATCCTCTGTGTGCATATATATATGCACACATATATATATATATAAAAATTTAGTTCTCTGTAGTTATACTATTTTTCCCCTCCTCTTTGTAGGAGAAATAGATACCAGATTCTCTTTCTGTGCTGCAGCAACACTAGCTCTTTTGGTAAGTTCTGCAATAAGGGTGGATATTAGATATAAATATTTAAGTTTTCTGTAGATGGCAGATGAATGATGCTACAGTAGCTATACGTAATTTACTTGGTGGTAGTATAAAATGTTAAAGGGACTTTTCTGACTTGCAGGGAAAGCTAGATGTTGTTGATGTGGAAAAAGCAGTCGAATTTGTTTTGTCCTGTATGAACTTTGATGGAGGATTTGGTTGTAGACCAGGTTCTGAATCGCATGCAGGGCAGGTAAGTGCTGTTGCTTGCACATTGAAATATTTTAAATTAGCAAGTAATTCTCAAATATCTAGTTTTTATAACTTTCTAAAACCTGTCAGCAACGCAGACTGAAGCACTTTTGTCACTTCGTAAATGTATGTAAAGAACTTTATTCCTTTAAATGACACAAGTACAGAATTGATCTGTTAAGAGGTCTAGGAGCTGAATTTTTCCCCTAAAAATCCATATCCGAACCACAATTTTGTATAGTGTGAATTTGTTTCAAACATCACAATGGTGAGTTAAAAATGTAGCTAAAGTTCCAGAAGAGAGACAAGCATGAAGCTGTTCAAAAAGTAGTTAGCATTCAGATTTGTTAGGGAGGAAATATCTCAAATTTTGTAATATGATTAGAGTACAATTTTGAAGTCATCTGCTTTTTCTCTGTTAGGTTAAGCATATCAGAACTTTTTGTACTTCACTGGCTTGCACATTGATCAAATGTCTTGCCTTCTGGTAGCAAAAATATTTGTTTGGCCCGATGATAGTTATAGTTCAGGTGGAATTGACTGTAGATTCCACTCTTATCTTTTATTCTAAAGTCTGATATGTTGCAGAGGTAACTTGGTTAACTTCTTGATGGTGCTGGTGAATTTCTTTTAAGGTGACAGGCTAGCTGGAGGTAAGGTGAAGGGGTACTAGAGCTCATTAAGAATGGATAAATGCCAAGGAAGATGACCTGTATGACTTTCTCTAGAAACTTTACATGTAACTTAACTTTGGATGAAGTTGATACCGACACTTACTCCAAACCTCCAGTTGATAGAAATTACCTTCAACACATTTTAGTACTATTTCAATATGGATCTAATCACAGTAATCAGCTGTTCATTTTCCACAATTGTGCTGAGCATTGTAATTTGGAAGGTTTTACTTGTTTAAATGAAAATATAAAAACTACTCAATGTAGAGAAACTTAATCATTTTTGAAACATACAACCTAAACGTGTCATAGTCCCCCTCAAAATAGTTTTTTGTTTTTTGTTTTTTTAATTCTAAATCTCCTCTAAGGTCCTGCATAGATTAAGAAAATACCTTAACATTCAATCTGATTTTTTTTTTAGGACGCTACAAATTACATTTTGCTTTTAATGATAACTAGAGTACATTAGTAAAATGTTATCTTATGATTTTTTAAATCTTATCAGAACAGTGGAATAGTATGTTCACTTTGTAAACTGAACATTTAATCTTCTAACTTGCTTATTTTAACTATTAGCATGATGTGAAAGAATGGAATCCTGTTTGTGATCCTCCTACATTTAGTCTGTTACATGCTACTTAGTTCTTAAATACACATGAACTTTATGTCTGTAATTTTAGATCTATTGTTGCACAGGATTTCTGGCTATAACAGGCCAGTTGCACCAAATAAATGCGGACTTGCTGGGCTGGTGGCTTTGTGAACGACAGTTACCCTCTGGGGGTCTCAATGGAAGGCCAGAGAAGGTATTTGATTCACTTTTTAAAAAACTTTTACTCTGCTTAGTGTAGAAGCAGAAATATTATTTTTCTAATTTCTGGAAAATATCATGGACCTCCTTTCAAATGCTGTTGCAGAATTTTTCAAATGTTTTTACTCTTAATCTTGATTCCCTTGCTGTATCATCCAGTATGGGCCCCTGTTTAAGAGGATGCAATGTTCTCAAGATACCTTGCTGAATCAGGGCCTGGATATATTGTGATGTTTTAGGAATGCTGTATACTACAGGATTTATAAATGTTCGTTCATTAAAGTAACCAGAAAAATACTTTGGATTTATAATTTTTGTGGGACTTGTGTTGTGTGTCCAACAGTTGAATAATGTAATCTGGAATAACTGACTTGGAAGTGGAGACTTCTTAGCACTAGTTTTCTTAATGGATGCAGCAGACAAATGCTTTCAAACTTGAGAGTTTTTTTGTTAAATTATTAGTTGATACTGTCCTCGTAGTCTCTCGTCCCTCTTAGCCATGAAAATGAAAATACCATTTAAGTGAGTCTCTTCTTCAGAGCCAAAATCCTGTCAGAGACTGGCAAGGTTTCAAAAGCAGCAGAACACTTGTGATTCTCCTGCTGTGGGGGAGGAGGAGGAGGAAGGGCATCTGCGAATAAGCTGTGTGGAGGAACTCTGTTCTCTGCCCAAGAAACAGTGCTCCAAAGTTGTACTCTGCTCAGTGATGTTTTGATGATATGGCTAGTTTTCACAAAACCTAGTGTTACTACTGCAACCCATGTATATAAAAAACATAATACTCTACTAATATATTTATTTGCCAGTTACCAGATGTATGTTATTCATGGTGGGTGTTAGCATCCCTGAAGATAATTGGTAGACTACATTGGATTGACAGAGAGAAATTGCGCTGCTTTATCTTGGCATGCCAGGATGAGGAGACTGGAGGATTTGCAGACAGACCAGGAGATATGGCAAGTTAATTTATATGTACATTTTAGGTTGAAATTCAAAGTTTACAGGTTTGCAAAAGGCTTTATTTTATATATAATAAAAGGTAGTATACGAGTATGAACAGGTTAATGCTACCTTAGCATATCTGTTTCCTTGAGGGAGCATGTGACAGTCTTTGATATCTGCTGACTTATCCCATGCTGAGAATTCAGGACCCTTTCCCTGTTTAAAGCCCCAGCAGATGGCTGAAAAAACACTTTGTTGAAAAGCAACAGGCTAATAAGATTGTAGGCTGTATTGCAGTTGTGACTGTTACATTTTAAAATGCTACATTAAAAAGAGAAGTAAAAGCTAAAGATGTTTCCTTTAAATAGCCTTGTCCAGTTAAATTTGGTATTTTTTTTCCAGTTAAAAGTGGTGTTGGAAAACATTAAGAATATATGCTCTTGATATTTATAGCTTAGAACAGGGGTTCTCAAACTTCATTGCACCGTGGCCCCCTGCTGACATCAAATAACTACATGACCCCAGGAGGGAGGACTGAAGCCTGAGTCCACCCGAGGCCCACCACCCCAGCAGGGGGGGCCAAAGCCCAAGGGCTTCAGCCCGGGCAGGCGGCCTGTAACCTGAGCCCCACTAATCAGGGATGAAACTGAAGCTTGAGTCCTATCACCCATGGCTGAAGCCTTTGGGCTTTAGCTCCAAGTGGTGGGGCTTGGGCTTCAGCCCCAGGCCCCAGCAAGTCTAACACCAGCCCTGGCAAACCCAGTAAAATGAGGTCTTGACCCACTTTGGGGTCCCAATCCACAGTTTGAGAACCCCTGGCTTAGAATTTAGCGAAGACAAATGTGTCAGTTTAAACAAAAAGCATTAGGTAAACTAAAGATGAAAGTGAGCTACATGAAAATGGAAGGTGAAAATAGCATTTAAGATTTCCCATTAAAAATTGTCAGTATATTTAAAGTCAGATTGCAATCTGGTCATCAATAAGTGTTGTAGCAGTTATTGTGAAAATTGAATACTGCTGCTATTAAAGCTAAATTCTCTGTTCGCCTTGTATTTAGCTGTGAGACTGAGTACCTTTCCCGGACGTGAGGAAGAGCTCTGTAGTTAGAAGGCTTCTCTCTCACCAGCAGAAGTTTGTCCAATAAATTATATTGCCATACCCACTTTGTCTCTCTAATACCCACAATCGTGAGTTTAGTTAGTTTCTCACTCCCTTATTTGCTATAAATATATTCACAATAGTTAGCTGTTACAGCAATTCCTTGTTCAGGCTTGTCTTGTCTTAACTTGGGCCTGCCCATGTCTGCTAAGTTAGCCCTACATGTGTAGCAGGAAGCTTTTCTTATGTCTCTAAGGAGAATAAGAGAGCCACATTAACTTTGGGTCCATGCAGGGGCCTGTCCAGCCCTCTGTGTAAATTTAGAGCAGCCTCAGAGGTCCTTTAGCTTACATTTGGCTTTTAATGGCCTATGTATGGGCCTTAGAAAGCAGAGAATAGCCAGTGCTGTGCATTCTGGACATTCCCATGATGTGCCTGCTATGCCAATATCTTTAGGAAGGGACAGTCTTTTAATTGTTTTGTTCAGTACATTAGGGCCCTGGTCTGAGACTGGGCTTTTAGGCAATATAATACTAATATGTGGGAGGCTGGTAGCTGGATCAGTGTAGAGCCCTTAAGCCAGCTGTAAATTGGCCAATGAGGCCTCCTATGCAGATGGTATAGGCAAGGGGCTTTTCCCACCTAATTTATTGCTTATTTACACTGCAGAGCAATGTAAGGAGCTCTAGTTCACAGCTTACTAAGTCCTAAGGGTTTGTCTTTAGCGTAGAGTTAGCTCAGGCTCTTACTTGAGTATTGGCCACACACATAATCCTGTCACCTGAGCTAAGTGGTGCTCTCAATTTGGGCTAGCTGGCACAGTTGGGGGTGTAGGTTAGAGCCCTGGTTTCTGTTTTTACTAGGGCTGACAATGCCCACCTTGCAGTGAGGATGCAGGCTACATCACTGAAGGCATACCCTCAGCCTAAGGGTTTAAGTAAGTAGCCTTCTATGTTTTCTGTGTAGGGATATGCAAACTGTATAGCAGCCTTCTGGGAAATCCGTTCCTTATCTCATGAAGGAATCTCTAAATCTCAGAGAATTACCTCCTACCTATGTTTTCTCTCCTATGCCCCATTTTTCCTTCTGTTTTCCCTCCAGCTCTGTATTCAGGTTCCTTTGGCCCCCTCTAAGAGCCATCAGCACAGCTTTATGTTCAGAGAGATTGCCAAAGAGCAATATAATGTTGAGTAAAAAAATATGGAGTTTATGGCAGAGCTGGTTTTAGATCATCAGGTTAGCATGTAACTTTTACATTATATATAGTAAAATCATAAGGAACTAGATTTACCATGTTGTAATAATGCATACAGGAATTGGTGGAAAGAGCTGTCAGACTTTTTCCATTATCTGCATGTGTGCTGTTAAGTTCAGGTTTAAAAAAATTTCTGGTGGCAACAAACATCATTACTTCAAACATCTCAAAGTTGTATCCTAAATGTATACAATTTGAAGCTGGCTATTTTTTTCTTTTAATGTGTGTGAATATTTACTTCTGATATTTTAAAGTAATTGCATACTAAAAACCAGGAAGTTGTGCACTTCCATTGTTCTCTGAAATTAAATATTCAACCACCATTGAGCTTTCTCAGTCTCTTCTAGCAACTCAATCGTCTTACTGTCTCACTGTAAACTCATCCAAAGGGTTTTAGTTTTAGTGTATAAATTCTTAATTTTTTTTTCCAGGTGGATCCTTTTCACACCTTATTTGGAATTGCTGGTCTATCATTGTTAGGAGATGAACAAATTAAGCCTGTCAGTCCTGTTTTCTGTATGCCTGAAGACATCCTTCAAAGAATAAATGTACAGCCTGAACTTGTGAGCTAGACCTTACAGAAGCAAACAGTTGCTATGCTCAGCTGCTTTGATTTTGTTGGTTGAAACTCATCTCAAACATACTTGCATATATTTTTCACTTTAATGTGTTTACATCAGTACAGTAAGAAATTATCACTGTACAATAAACCTTGTCACTTTGTCTGTGGATTGTGTCAAAATGGCTTGTTTAAATAAATTATGTGGATGTTATATGTATTGCAGGTTCTGTAACAGATGAAGAAACATTTTTAGATGCATCTAAATATGTGGACCCGTGGGCTCTGTTTGTACACTAACTCAAAACAACAGCATATTAGTCACAGTAATAGAGTACTTGAACAACTTGATTTTTTTGTATTTCCTACAATATCAATCATAAAACATTGTCTTGATAATATAAGCATGTATTGACAGTGAATTGCCCTGAGCACTGTATTTAAGAGAAGCAGAGAAAAGATACTACTAGTTAGAACACTTTGATGTGAGTGGACACCTGTGCATTTAAAACATCCTGTTTAGGATATACCATCATTTTTATCTAATACTGATAATTTTCTTCTCATAGCAATTGATAAGTGTAAAGGTTTTTGTTCTCAGCAAATACAGTTGTTACCCACCAGTAAAGTCCTTTATTAAAGAAAATATTTTTACTACTGGAAATACAATATCATTTGTGTTGATTGTAGATTGAGACTTGCAGGTAATAAGACTTGCAGGTAATAAGCATTCTACAGATCACCTCTCTACAGTAGTATGACTTGCCAAATGTGCTGCTAATTGAAAATTTGTCATTGATATGAATTACTATTTCATTAGCACTTGAGAAAATAGTTGTGAAAGAAATATCAAAAATAAAAGTAGCTATGAAATATTTTTTCTGAAGGATGAAATTGTTTTGTCTTCATTGGAGTGCTTAAAGTGCCTCTATTTTACATCTCATAGCATTGTGTGTTTGCATCTGGCCACCATGTTCTGACTGAGGAGGACTAAATGAAATTCCAGTTGGATCATATTAAAGGTAATTGTGAAGGAAAAAGTAGCCTTTAACAGTCTCCAGCTTATTTATAGTTAAAGATGTCCTAAAAATTTTTTCAAAATAGTTCTCCATTTTTTTAATAGAATGGTCAATGCAAAGCACTAATCCTTACTTCAATTGGCTTATTTTAAGGTTATTTTTCTTTAAAAGCCTTTTTGCCAGTCAAACTATTTTTTTCTAAATTAACGGATGGTTCTTTTAGATAAGACTACTGGTAAGAAAAGTTTTACAAAGCAAACTAGTATCCTAATTAGTCATTGTTTTAAATATATTTTCTTGTCTTCCACTTTAATTACAATATTATATAGAATTTTTGGAAAGATTCTGGTACTGTATATTGTAGTTAATCCAGCAATGTGTATCACTACACATATTCATTTGTAAACTGAATGAGAGATAATCTTCCATCAATAAAGCATCCAGTGAAGAAAATTAGTTGTCCTTTACAACATGTGGAATTTAAAGTACTTAGTTTCAGAGCAGAGTGCATTGGTATCATTAACTACCTCATTTTATCTTGTTAAATGTTAAGATTTTCAGCTCACTTTGTGGAATTACAGTAAGATATTAGTACTGTCTTTGGTGACCGCTTGTCTTTGCATGTAGAGATCCTTTATTAAATGTTTTCACACACTTGTTTCTATAATGTATTGATATTTTTACACAACTTCATACTGAAGTATCCTTCAGTGCATGTATTGAAAACACACAATCATTCATTGCAGCATAGCTACTAATGTCCTAGAACTACAGTAACAATTTTGTGATAAGAAGGAAGGTCCTCTCATGGATCAGTAACTGGTTAACACCAGAACCAAAGGGTTGGATAAATAGCCATTTTCAAAATGTAGAAAGGGAAATAGTGGTATTCCTCAGGGATCTATATTGGAACCAACATCTTGATAAATCATCTAGGAAAGGGTAAACAGGTTCCAAAATTTGCAGACAATACAAAATTGCTCAAGATAGTGAAGATCAAAGCTGACAGTGAAGAGTTACAAAGAGCTCACAAAACTGGGTGATGGGGCAAAAAAAGGCAGATGGAATTCAGTGTTATGTGCTATACATACAAAATCATGGTGTCTAAATTAGCTGTTGCCAATCAAGAAATCTTGGAGTCATAGTGGATAGTTCTCTGAAAACATCTGCAGCAGCAGTCAAAAATGTTAGGCACCATTAGGAAATGGATAAATAAGACAGTAAATATGACACTTTATAAATCTATGGTTTTCCTACACCTTGCATGTGGTGCAGTACTGGTTGCCTCATCTTAAAAAAGATGCATTAGAATTGGAAAAGGTACAGAGACAGGCAACACACATGATTAATGTTATGGAACAGCATTATGAGGTGAGATTAAAAAGATGGACTCTGTAGCTGGATGCCACCTAGTGCTCGTTAGGCTCTTCTATGTGTGCTGGGAGCCATCCTGTTTTCCATACAATGGTGAGTGCCTGTGGTGGGTGAGGGGAAGAGGCAGTAGGGAAGGAAGCCAGATGGGATTGGACAGGCAGGGGGATGTGGGGGAGAGGGGTAGGGGATAGGAGGAAGGGGTAGCAGACTAGGGGGAGAAGTGGGAACCAGCATGCGGTGTCCCCTCAGCAGCAGCAGGGGCTCCATTAAGCAGGCCCATCAAACCCCCACCCCAATGAACCCCACCCACCCTGCACCTGGACCATGCTGATGAGCCTCCCCCACCCAGATGCCTACCCCCCCCGAGCCCCAACCAGATGCACCTACACTCACCACTGAGCCCCCACACCAGACCTCCCCTGCTGAGCCCCAACCACCTTCACCTGGATCCCCTTGCACAGTCCCATTGCCCCCAAACCCAGAACTCCCCCTCCGCCCCATGAGCCCCTGTCCATCCAGATCCCTCACAGCCACCCCACAGAACCCTCTCACCTCAGATCTGGATCCACCCCACACTAAGCCCCTCTGCACTGGGATTCCGCTGGGCTGAGCCTGCCTGTCCACACCCGGTGCACCTGGCACAGAGAGGCAGGCCCAGCCCTTGTGCTGTGTCAGGGTGAGGTGCAGCCTTACCACTGAGTACCTGTCCTGGGTGTGGGATGGGCTGCAGGGTGATCTCTCACCTGCATGCAGCCAGTGGCCTGTGCTCCCCACTGCCATGCTTGAGTCTCCACATTTATTGATAAATTTTGCAGAATTAAAAAATATTGTGGGCAGAATTTTTACTTTTTTGGCACACAATTCCTTCAGGAATAAGGAGGAGCTGCTGAGGGCTCTCTTGGAGCAGGTGCTGCCTGTCTGAAGTGAGTCCCTAACTCATGAGAACCAGATGGGCTAGTCTCACTGAGGAAGCAATAACCTCTCCTTAGGGCCCCCTGTAGAAAGCAGATGGGGAGCTGGCCAGCTGGTTGACCCCAGAAGCCTCCAGAGGGGAGGCTGAGGGGAAAAGGCCATTTGCCTCCTTGAAGTCCAACAATGAAGCCTGTGGGCACCGAGGGCATGGAAGAAGGGGGCTGTGGCAGCAGGGGAGGAATAAAGGAGGCCTGGTCTGTGATGGCCAGGGATTCAGAGTCCAAGGCCAGAAGGGGCTATTGCGATCATCTAGTCTAACCTCCAGTATAGTACAGACCATAGAATATCTCAAAATAACTCCTAGAGTGTATGTTTCACAAAAAAATCTAGCCTTAATTTAAAAATGGTCATTGATGGATACTCACCATGACCCTTGGTAAATTGTTACAATGGTTAATTAATTACTCTCACTGTCAACAATTTGCACCTTATGTCCAGTCCAATTTTGTCTAACTAACTTCCAACCATTGGATGGTGTTATATCTTTGTCAGCTAGACTGAAGATCATCACCACCATGTTCCCATTATGCCTCCAGCGTTTAGGGCAGTGATGAAGCTCTTCCACTCCTGTGTTTCTGGCAAGTCTTTCAATGGGTCCTCAGCTGTGCCCCAGGTTTTTCAGCTCAGCTTCCACAGCTCTTCGCCATGTTATTTTCAGGCTACCTTGTGTTTGCTTGCTTTCAGGTGTCCATCTTATTACTATTCTGGTGTTAGGATCAGTTTCCATTCAAAGCACATGGCCAATCCATCTCCTGGCAATGATGGTGCTCATATCTTCTTGGCTGCACTGTGTGAATAGATCTTGGTTTGAGATTATTCTGGGCCAAAAGATATGGAGGATTTTTCTGAGGCAGGTTGTATGGAATGAAGACAGTTTGGACATGTCATACTTTCTCATTCCCCAGAATTCTGCACTGTAAAGTAGTGTTGAAAGTATGCAGCTCTGATAAATCTTGAGTTTGGTTTTAGTGTTGTATTTTCATGATTTCCAGACAGCATTTAAATCCCTGAAGGTGTTCCTGGCTTTAATGATTCTGTTCCGGGTGTCCTGGATTGTTCCACCGTCCTGGCTGATGGTGCTGCCCAAGTATGTGAATGTTTCTACACTGGTGAAAACGTGATCCTCTATCCATACTAGTGATGGTGAGGCAATATTAAAGGTCATAATATCTGTCTTATTGTGGTTAATTTTCAGTCCAATTTGCTGGCTGAATGTGTTGAGTCAAGTTGTTTTTTCTTGTATATGGTGTTAGGTATGTGATAGGAGAGCGAGATCATCTGTGAAGTCCAGGTCTTCAAGGGATGAGAAGGGTGTCCACTTAATGCCTCTTGGCGTGTCTTCTGTTGTATGCAGCATTATCCAGTTGATGGCAATGTTGAAGAGGATTGCAGACATGACACACCCCTGATGTATTCCTGTTTTGACTTCAAAACTGAGCTCACTGTAATCAACACTGTATATAAAGTTGGAATAGAAGCTTTTGATGTTGATTATATAGAGAGGGATTCCATATGACCGCAGAATGTGCCACAGGCTGGTCCTGTGAATGCTATCAAAAGCCTTCTCAAAGTCTATGAATTTTATATAGAGCTGCCGTTGCCATTCTAAGCATAAGAACATAAGAATGGCCAAAGGTCCATCCAGCCCAGTATCCTGTCTACTGACAGTGGCCAATGCCAGGTGCCCCAGAGGGAGTGAACCTAACAGGTAATGATCAAGTGATCTCTCTCCTGCCATCCATCTCAACCCTCTGACAAACAGAGGCTAGGGACACCATTCCTTACCCATCCTGGCTAATAGCCATTAATGGACTTAAACTCCATGAATTTATCTAGTTCTCTTTTAAACCCTGTCATAGTCCTAACCTTCACAACCTCCTCAGGCAAGGAGTTCCACAGGTTGACTGTGCACTGTGTGAAGAACTTCCTTTTATTTGTTTTAAACCTGCTGCCTATTATTTTAATTTGGTGGTCCCTAGTTCTTATATTATGGGAACATGTAAAATAACTTTTCCTTTCTCCATGCCACTCATGATTTTATATACTTTCTCCATGCCACTCATGATTTTATATACCTCTATCATCATATCCCCCCTTAGTCTCTTTTCCAAGCTGAAAAGTCCTAGCCTCTTTAATCTCTCCTCATATGGGACCCGTTCCAAACCCCTAATCACTTTAGTTGCCCTTCTCTGAACCTTTGTTCTGTTACTTTTCATAGAGTGAAGATCTGGTCTCTGCATCCACGCCCTTTCCAAAAACCAGCCTGCTCTTTTCTGAGAATGCTACCAACCACCTCTGATATATATGCTGGACTATGATTTTACACAATAGATTGCATTGCACAGAAGATGAAAGAGTGATACCACACCAGTTATTCCAATCACTGAGAGTTTCTTTCTTGGGTATCTGCACTATACCCACTGAACCCTAGACTGAAGAGCCCCTTATTAAATAGCTGTTCTCCATGTAGATAGGTATAGACCGTGATCAGGTCACCCTCAATCTTATCTTTGCTAAATGAAGGGGAAGAGCAGGAACACCTGGAGTAGAGGAAATCTTCAGGAAGATGGGATGAGGGGAAGCCCCTGGAGAAAATACCGGTGCAGGGGAAGAGGATTAGGGGGGATAGATGGCGGCGTAGAGTATATGGGTCACGCAGCACAGCAAGGGGCTTGTGACCCTTGACTGGATCACAGCAGGGCCTGAGCTAGGAGCAGCATGTGGGATGAGGGGAACCTCCAAGGCGCCTCCCCAAGGGACTTTTGCATCTTGTCTGCTCGGGCAGACGGAGATCAAACCCACTCTGCGGCAGGGCCGCCCAGAGGATTCCGGGGGCCCGCCGCCGAAGTGCCCCGAAGACCCGCGGCGGGGGCCCCCCTCCGCCGAATTACTGCCGAAGTGGGACCCGCCACCGAAGCGCAGCCCGGTCTTCGGCGGTAATTCAGCGGAGGGGGGCCCCGCCGCGGGTCTTCGGGGCACTTCGGCGGCGGGTCCCGGAACGGAAGGACCCCCTGCCGGCGAAGACCGGGAGCAAAGAAGCTCCTACGCCCGGCCCCGCAAGAGTTTTCCGGGCCCCCCGGAGCAAGTGAGGGACCCCGCTCCAGGGCCCCCGAAAAACTCTCATGGGGGCCCCTGTGGGGTTCGGGGCAAATTGCCCCTCTGGGCGGCCCTGCTCTGCGGCAGCAGCTGTTTTGTATGCCCCCTCCCATGTCGGGGATTTAAAGAGCAGCCGCATAACACGCGGCACGGCTCTTATGATTCCCAAAACAAAATGTCTTCCAGGCGGCCATGGTATACTGGATTGCGGCGTCGGGCGCCCTTTCCCGTTTGCGCACGCGCAGGTTTCATATCGTCGCCGGTGCCGCCATTTTGTGTGTGGCCTCTGGTGCCGGCGCTGAGGGGATGCTGCGGGGAAGCGACGAGAGGAGGCCGGCAGGGCGGGAGGAGGCCTCGGCTTCGACCTCCTATTCGGGCCGCTGTTCGTCCTCGTCCGGGGCGGAGCACCTGTCCCGCTACCACCTCGGGCTGCTACAAACCCCGCTGAGCACGGCGGGCAGCGCCGGCGGCCGCTCGGGCGGTGGAGCGGAGCCGGCCGGCCCCCAGCGAGAGGCAAACTCCGTCGGCAGAGGCGTCACCCCAGCGCCGGGGCTGCAGCTGGTCTCTGCGGCAGCAGGAGGTGGGGAGCAGTGGGGCTGGGAGAACCCAGCCAGCCCCCCGCCCTGAGCTGCCGGGCTCGGTGTACGGGTGGTCTGAGCAGCCTAGAGCCCTAGCTGGAGCTAGGCCCGCCCTCCCGCCTGGGCCACCAGCCCACCCAGGCCAACTGCTGCTCCTGGGAAGGGGAAACGGGAATCTGCACCCCAGGGGATCAGTGTTAGCTTCCAGCATCCACGTATATCCCGTCCCGGCAACATCTCTGCCCATCCGCCTGAACAGTTAGATGGGCTGCCTGTGTCAGGAGGAGGATGCCCTTCTCCTTTTGATGGAGTTGGAACTGCAGCTCAAATTAAAGTCTCCTATGACAGCAATACTCAGATCTCCCATAATGAGAAGAAAGTGGGGCGATGTGATATTGCTGATGTTAAAATAAACATATAAATAAGAAAAAACAATTTGCTCGCTAAACCCATCAAAAATTCCTCCACTTCTTTAAAATTTGCTTCACGCTTTACTTTTAATGACCTAAAATGGTTGGGGTAAGAAGGAGTTAACAGTATCAGGTGAAGTCCTCAGCTGAGCCAATAAAACCTCTTTCCTTGCAGGAAGTAGCCTCATCATTTTAAGGGTCTGGTCTATGTAGGGTGACCTGACAGTGAGTGTGAAAAATCGGGACTGGGGTGGGGGGTATAGGAGCCTATATAAGAAAAAGCCCCAAATATTGGGACTGTCCCTATAAAATCGGGACATCTGGTCACCCTAGGTCTATGCATGCTTTTTGTATTGGTATAAATATTTTAGTTAGAGGTGTAATTTTTTAATCAAAATAGTTACACTTGCAAAATCTCTAGGTCAGGGGTCTGCAGCCTCTGGCACACGGCTCGCCAGGGTAAGCACCGTGGCGGGTCGAGCCAGTTTGTTTACCTGCTGCGTCAGCACATTCGGGGGATCGCAGCTCCCACTGGCTGCAGTTCGCCATTCCAGGCCAATGGGGGCGGCGGGGAGCAGTGCGGGTGAGGGATGTGCTGGCTGCGGCTTCCCGCCGCCCCCATTGGCCTGGGACAGTGTACCATGGCCAGTGGGAGCCGCAATCGGCCAAACCTGCTGACTCGGCAGGTAAGCAAACTGGCCTGGCCCACCAGGGTGCTTATCCTGGTGAGCTGCGTGCCAGAGGTTGCCGACCCCTGCTCTAGGTTGTGGGCACTGTTACACCAGTATAAAGTATACTGTTATGTCAGTAGAGCTTAGTTCCATTCCTTTAGGGAAGCACATTTTATACCAGTGTATCTATATCCACACTAGGGATGGTGGTACTATTTTAGCTATGCTAGTATAGTTAAAATGGTACAGTTTTATGTAGATAAGCCCTTAGATCCTGTTCCCACAAGCCCTACCTTGATGGGTCAGAAAGATGTGGTTTTCAGTTGTATTAGCTCAATAAATCTATCATGATTGAAAAGACCTATTAATGTTTTAAAACATGTAGTCTAACAATTTTTAGGGCTGTCAAGGGATTAAAAACATCATGATTAATCACTCGATAAAAATTGTGAGTAATTGCGCTGTTAAACATTAATAGAATACTGTTTATTTAAATATTTTTGGATGTCTTCTACATTTTATAATACATTGATTTCAATTACAACACAGAATACAAAGTGTACAATGCTCACTTAATTTTTGATTACTAGTATTTGCACTGTAAAAAAACAAAATAAAAAGATTTTTCAATTCACCTAGTACAAGTACTGTAGTGCAATTGCTTTATCATGAAAACTACAAATGTAGAATTATGTAAAAAAAAACTGCATTCAAAAATAAAACAATGTAAAATTTTAGAGGCTGCAAGTCCACTCAGTCCTACTTCTTGTTCAGCCAATCGGTCAGACAAGCAAGTTTGTTTACATTTGCAGGAGATAATGCTGCCCACTTCTTGTTACAATGTCACCTGAAAGTGAGAACAGGTGTTCGCATGGCACTGTTGTAGCCGGGCATTGCAAGATGTTTACGTGCCAGATGCACTAAAGAGTCATGTGTCCCTTCATGCTTCAGCCACCATTCCAGGGGACATGGGTCCATGCTGATGACAGGTTCTGCTCGATAATAATCCAAAGCAGTACAGACCGATGCATGTTCATTTTCATTATCTGAGTCAGATGCCACCAGCAGAAGGTTGTTATTCTCTTTTCATAGTTAGGGTTCTGTAGTTGCCGCATCAGTGTTGCTCTTTTAAGACTTTTGTTTAGCATATCTGGCACATAAATATCTTTTAATGCCAGCTACAAAACTTCCAAGCAAATGCCTGTTCTCAATTTCTCGTGACATTGTAAATAAGAAGAGGGCAGCATTATCCTGTAAATGTAAACAAACTTGCTTGTCTCTTAGTGATTGTCTGAAAAAGAAGTAGGACTGAGTGAACTTGTAGGTTCTGATGTTTTACATTTTTTTGTTTTTGAGTGCAGTTATGTAAGAAAAAAAAATCTACATTTGTAAATCACGACAGAGATTGGACTATAATACTTGTGTGAAGTGAACTGAAAAATACTATTTCTTTTATAATTTTTACAGTGTAAATATTTATAATCAAAAATATACACTTTGATTTCAGTTACAACACAGAATACAATATATATGAAAAAACATCCAAAATATCTCATAAATTTCAATTGATTTTCTATTGTTTGAGTGCGATTAAAACTGCGATTAATCACAATTAATTTTATTAACCGCAATTAATTTTTTTGAGTTAATCACATGAGTTAACTGCAATTAATTGAGAGCTCTGATAATTTTGCAGTTGTGTTAAGCTACTTCCTGCTAATGCAATTGAAAACTATATTCTTTTTGGCCATCAAGACAGGGCCGTAAAAGCTATGATAAAACTGCCATTGGCTTCAATGGTACGGATTTTGGTCCTTGAGGCTGAACAAGGTGGAGCCCAGCATCTGTGTTGAGCCCCCACCCACCACAACTAATTACTTTCATTTAGTATAACCTCTGGCACATAGTAAAGCTTGGAGTACTCTATATTCTGGAGCATACAAGAACACACAAAACAGGTTTGGACTTAGAGCCACACAAGCTGCATTGTGGGTTAGAGTGCTGACAGTTGAACATGTGGCAGCTTGCAGGTGTTCAGCAGGGGCAGGGCCCTGGTTTCAGCACAGGTGGGGAGGAGGGTTATGATGTATACCAGAGGTCGGCAACCTTTCAGAAGTGGTGTGCCAAGTCTTCATTTATTCACTCTAATTTAAGGTTTTGCGTGCCAGTAATACATTTTAACGTTTTTAGAAGGTCTCTTTCTATAAGTCTATATTATATAACTAAACTATTGTTGTATGTAAAGTAAATAAGGTTCTTCTTTGAGTGCTTGCTCATATCGATTCCAATTAGGTGTGCGCGTGTCGCGTGCACGGTCGTCGGAAAATTTTTACCCTAGCAACACTCGGTGGGTCGGCTGGGCGCTCCCTGTAGTGGCGCCGCCATGGCGCCGGATATATACCCCTGCCGACCCAACCGCCCCTCAGTTCCTTCTTACCGCCCGTGACGGTCGTTGGAACTGTGGAGCGCGGCTTTGCTGATCTCCACATCCCTAGCTACTCATAGTTCTCTACTGCTAATTGTGTCATAGTTTTAGTTTGGTAGTTATAGTTAGTATTAGTTATTGTATTTATAGTTAGTGTATATAGTTAAAAGGGGGGGTTTGGGGATTAGCCCCTTTCCCCTGCCCCGGTACGGGCCCATGCCCAAGGCACTGGGGTTCAAACCGTGCTCGGCATGCCAAAAGCCGATGCCAATAGGGGATCCCCATGACTCCTGCCTCAAGTGCCTAGGGGAATCCCACCTTCCAGATAAGTGCCGCATTTGCAAGTCCTTTAAACCAAGGACGAAGAAGGAGCGGGACTTTAGATTAAAGCAGCTCCTCATGGAGTCAGCACTTACTCCTGCAGCGTCAGTACCGAGTGCCCAACAGACTGCTTCAGTAAGGAGCGCCCCTTCGCCCCTGGACCGCTCCGGTACCGAGAAGGAGCCCCGGCACCGACATCTGCTTGGCACCGCTCCCTGTCCCCAAGACCCAGGAAGCAACATAGCGCTCCAACTGCTGCAGCTCAACAGAAGGAGCGCTCTTCGAAGACGGCTCGCCCGGCACCGTCCTCTGCTATGGCACCGTCGGTCGTGGCACCGCCAGTTGCGACTCCACTGAGCACGGCACCGTCGATTCCGGTCCCACAATGGCCGTTGAGTCCGGTACCTGACAGCTCCCCGGCTCATGCTGTGGTTGAGCTTGCCCTGCCTTCTACACCAGAGACCTTCTCCACGGCACGGGAGCTCATTGCCATGACGGAGTTGGCACGGCCTCAACCCCCGGCACTGCCGGTGCGGGTTATTCAATCTGTCGGGAAAACGGCCCTGGTAAGGCCGCCTTCCGTTGCCCCAACATAGAGTCATCATTCAAGATCACGATCTCGCAGACAGTCTCGATCTTGCCGTTCCCGCTCCCGGTGCCCCTCGCAGTCCCGGTACCACTCTTCATCGCGGTACTGGTCGCACTCGCGTCACCGGTCGACATCTCAGTCGCCGACCAGGTACTCTCAGTACCGATCCAACTCTCAGCACCGCTCTTGGCACCGTGTTTCCCGCAGTCGCTCTGGACAAAGGGACTCCAGGTACCGGTCGACTTCCCGGCACCGCTACGGTAGAAGGTCTCGCTCGTGGTACCGTTATGGGTCACGGTACCGCCCTCTGCTACCGACCCAGGAGCGCACATCCAGATCTGTGGTGCCACCCCAGGATCTCTCGGCACCGCCGTGGCTTTCCAGACACACATCGGTGTCCTCTCAGGCTGGTAGTGCATCCTACCAGCAGCAACGTGACTCTGACATCCCCAGCCAAGGACCTCATCACTGGTCCTTCTGGACACCGTGGGCATACCACCAATCCCAAGGTGCTCCACCAGTCGCTCCACGGTCGGTCCCATCAGAACACCGGGTACCAGAGGTGACGCTAAGCTGTCCTCCACCTACGGGCACGGATGAGGCTCCGATCCCAACTGCGGACACCCAGACTCCACCTGACGCAGAGGACGTTCCGTAAATACAGGAACCCCCACAGGACCCCTTGGTCCCGGGCCTCTCCTCTTCCTCTTCGCCTGACAAGGCGGTGGCGGGAACATCCTCCACAGGCCTTCCACCGATTGATCTCAGAGCCCATCAGGATCTTCTGAGACGAGTGGCTCTCAATATGAACCTACAAGTGGAGGAGGTCCCTGAAGTAGAGGACCCTGTTGTGGATATCCTCTCGGCTGATGCACCCACTAGAGTGGCCCTGCCATTTATCCGTACCATACAATCCAATGCGGATACCATCTGGCAGTCCCCGGCCTCAATTCCACCTACAGCAAGAGGGGTTGAGAGGAAATATATGGTCCCCTCAAAGGGGTACGAATACCTCTACACTCATCCACCTCCTTGCTCTTTAGTGGTCCAATCGGTGAATGAGCGGGAGCGTCATGGCCAACACGCCCCGGCTCCTAAGTCAAAGGAGGCTAGGCACATGGACCTCCTAGACTGTAAAATATACTCTGCCGCGGGCCTCCAACTTAGGGTGGCAAACCAGCAAGCCCTGCTAAGTCGGTATAACTTTAACACGTGGGTGTCCGTGGGGAAGTTCACGGAGCTTCTTCTGCAGGAGCCCCGCCAGGAGTTTACCGCTCTCCTCGAGGAGGGTAAAAAGGTGGCGAGAACCTCCCTCCAGGCTTCTCTGGATTCCGCGGACTCGGCAGCTAGAACCTTGGCATGAGGAGTGACGATGAGGCGCATCTTCTGGCTCCAAGTATCAGGCCTTCCCCCTGAATTGCAACAAACCATTCAGGATTTGCCCTTCGAAGGCCAAGGCCTGTTTTCAGATAAGACTGACCCCAGACTGCAAAGTCTGAAAGATAATCGCGTTAAAATGCGCTCGCTGGGTATGCACATGCCAGTGACCCAACGCAGGACCTTCCGGCCACACTCACACCGCCCTTACGCCCCGCCTAGACTGCGTCAGGACTTTAGCAGGAGGTTTGGCAGAGGAAATCGTCGAAGTCAGTCTGGCCCTCAAGGAGGCCAAAATCAGGCGCCCCCAAAACCACCAGCAGGGCCCAAACAAAACTTTTGATGGGATGCCCGAGGGCGGCCCACCAGTTACTTTCCCGGATCCTTTTCCTCCGTTTCTCAACCGTCTCTCTCATTTCCTCCATGCCTGGTCCCAGCTCACTTCCGACCGCTGGGTCCTGCGCACGGTGGAATTGGGATACCACCTCCAGTTTGTTTCAACCCCACCTTCCCACCCTCCCTCCCCGTCCCTCTTCAGGGACCCCTCTCACGAGCAATTCCTCTTGCAAGAGGTCCAGTCGCTCCTAGCTCTAGGGGCCATAGAGGAGGTACCAAAAGACATGAGGGGCAAGGGTTTTTACTCCCGTTACTTCCTAATCCCCAAGGCAAAGGGAGGTCTGAGACCGATCTTAGACCTGTGAGAACTCAACAAATTCATGATAAAGCTGAAGTTCCGCATGGTAACCCTGGGGACCATTATTCCCTGCCTGGATCCAGGAGACTGGTATGCCACCCTCGATATGAAGGACGCGTATTTCCACGTTGCAATTTACCCACCGCACAGACGGTACCTCCATTTTGTGGTCGGCCTTCAACACTTTCAGTTTACTGCACTCCCGTTTGGCCTTTCTACAGCTCCACGTGTGTTCACGAAATGCATGGCCGTAGTCGCTGCCTCCCTCCGCCATCGTCACGTACACGTATACCCGTACCTCGATGATTGGCTCATTCAAGGGACTTCCCAGTCGCAAGTGTCGCAGCACCTGCGCATAGTCAAAGACCTCTTCGGGCGCCTCGGCCTCATGATCAACGCAGAAAAGTCTACTCTAACACCCACACAGAGACTAGACTTAATCGGAGCGACTCTGGACTCCAATCTGGCCAGAGCCTGCCTCCCACAGTCGCGTTTTCAAGCAATGGCTTCCATTATTCGAGGTCTCCAAACCTTCCAGACAACGTTGGTACGCAACTGCCTCAGCCTGATCGGGCACATGGCCTCCTGCACCTTCGTAACCAAGCACGCGAGGCTACGCCTCCGCCCCATTCAAACTTGGCTAGCTTCAATATACAGGCCGCGCAGAGACAGCCTGGACTCCGTACTCACCATTCCCCAGGAGGTCATGGTCTCCCTAACCTGGTGGTTGAACCCCACCATAGTTTGTGCAGGGATGCCATTCCACCCACCGCAACCCTCGATGGCTCTGACCCCAGACGCATCATCTCTGGGTTGGGGTGCCCACCTTGAGGGCCTTCACACTCAGGGTCTCTGGTCATCTCAGGAGCTGGCTTTGCACATCAATGTACGGGAGCTGAGGGCGGTCCGTCTAGCATGCCAAGTGTTTTGAGACCATCTCCAAGGCCGTTGTATATCAGTATTTACGGACAACACAACGGCCATGTTTTACATAAACAAGCAGGGCAGAGCACGCTCCTCCCCCCTTTGTCGAGAGGCTGTTCACCTCTGGGACTTTTGTATAGCCCACTCGATCGACTTGGTAGCGTACTTTCTCCCCGGAGTCCAGAACACTCTGGCGGATCACCTCAGCAGATCCTTCCTGTCTCACGAGTGGTCGATCCGCCCGGACGTCATCCATTCGGTTTTCCGGAAGTGGGGTTTCCCCACGTCGACCTCTTTGCCTCCCGAGAGAACAGGAAATGCCAGGTGTTCTGCTCATTTCAGGGCCACTCCCCGGGCTCCCTCTTGGACGCGTTCCTGATTCCGTGGAAGAGGCACCTATTCTATGCCTTCCCACTGTTCTCACTCGTCCACAGAGTCCTTCTCAAGCTCTGCAGGGACAGCGCCCGCATGATCCTGCTTGCTCCAGCGTGGCCAAGGCAGCACTGGTACACCATGTTGTTCGACCTTGCAGTGGCAGACCCGATTCCTCTGCCACTCTGGCCCGATCTGATAACACAGAACTTCGGCAGGCTTCACCATCCGGACCTGCAGTCTCTTCATCTCACGGCATGTGCTGCTGCATGGTTGAGCCAGTCTGAGTTGCGTTGTTCTGCCTTGGTTCAGCAGGTACTCTTGGGCAATCGGAAGCCTTCCACTAGGATGATATATCTGGCCAAGTGGAAGCGTTTCTCCTGCTGGTGCACCCAGCGTGACTTAGTGCCCACGCAGGTGCCTGTTCCTGCTATTCTGGACTACCTCTGGTCCCTGAAAGAACAGAGCCTAGCGGTCTCATCCATAAAGGTCCATCTGGCAGCCATCTCCGCCTTCCACCCAGGGGAAAATGGCCACTCGATCTTCTCTCACCCCATAGTCTCAAGGTTCCTCAAGGGCTTAGAACGTCTGTATCCTCAAGTCAGACAACCGACTCCTACCTGGGATCTTAACTTGGTCTTAGCCAGACTTATGGGTGCCCCTTTCGAACCACTGGCCACCTGCTCGCTACTGTACCTTTCCTGGAAAACAGCCTTCCTCGTTGCTATTACTTCGGCGCGACGAGTATCTGAGCTTCGGGCCTTGACAGCTAATCCCCCGTATACGGTATTCCATAAGGATAAGGTATACAGCTGCAACCACACCCCTCCTTCTTCCCTAAGGTGGTGTCTGCCTTTCATGTCAATCAAGACATCTTCTTCCCAGTCTTTTTCCCGAAGCCACACACATCGCGACGGGAACAACAGCTGCACACCCTAGACGTTTGCAGGGCTCTCGCCTTCTATATCGAGAGAACAAAACCCTTCCGAAGGTCACCTCAGCTCTTCGTAGCTGTGGCAGATCGGATGAAAGGCCTACCGGTCTTATCTCAACGAATTTCATCTTGGGTGACGTTCTGCATCCGTACATGCTATGACTTGGCTCATGTTCCGGCTAGCCACCTCACCGCCCATTCTACTCAGGCTCAGGCTTCATCTGCCGCCTTCCTGGCCCACGTTCCTATCCAGGATATATGTCGAGCAGCTACTTGGTCATCGGTTCACATCTTTGCCTCGCATTACGCACTGGTTCAACAGTCCAGAGATGATTCAGCATTTGGCTCAGCAGTTTTGCATTCTGCAACATCTCACTCTGACCCCACCGCCTAGGTAAGGCTTGGGAGTCACCTAATTGGAATCGATATGAGCAAGCACTCGAAGAAGAAAAGACGGTTACTCACCTTTGTAACTGTTGTTCTTCGAGATGTGTTGCTCATATCCATTCCAAACCCGCCCTCCTTCCCCACTGTCAGAGTAACTGGCAAGAAGGAATTGAGGGGTGGTTGGGTCGGCAGGGGTATATACAGTGATGAGCTGCCAAAATCTTAGGAACCGGTTCCCTACTGGGTCTTCGGCAGCACGGCTCCGGCGGCTGAAGGACCCACCACCCAAGACCCGGTAGGGAACCGCCCAGTGAGTACACCCCCCACCCACGTCCTGCCCCCCCTCAGAAACCACAACCCATAACCCCCCCTGCCCTGCTCCTTGTCCCCTGACCACTCCTTCCCAAGACCCCCAACCCTAACTCCCCCCCAGGACCCCACCACCTGCCAAACTTGCCCCGCTCCCTGTCCCCTGACTGCCCCGACTCCATCCACCACTATCCCAACAGACCCCAGGAACTCCCATGCGGCGCCTACCCAACCCCCCCTTCCCCATCCCGTCTGCCCCCCCCAGAACCTCTGCCCGTCCAACCCCTCCTCCCCCGCCCCAGTCCTGGCCCTGGCCCTGGCCTCTTACCCCTGCCGGGGTCGGGACCGGAGCCGCAGCCGCGGAGCCCGACTCCCCGGGCCGGGCCGACACCGGGACCGGAGCCGCAGCCGCGGGGCCCGACTCCCCGGGCCGGGCCGGCACTGGGACCGGAGCCAGAGCCAGAGCCGCGGGGCCCGACTCCCCGGGCCGGGCCGGCACCGGGAGTGGAGCCGCAGCTGCGGAGTCCGACTCCCCGGTCTGGGCCGGAGCCGGAGCTGCAGCCGCGGGGCCCGAGCTGGGCTGGGTCCGAGCCGCGCAGGCGGGACCAGCCCGAGCCGGGGGTGCTTGGCTGGGGCGCATCGCCAGGGCCAGGAGGAGCCGTCCCGCCCCCTCCCCCACACGCCTGGCTTACCTGCCTGCTCCTTTTTTCAGGCTTCCCGCGAACATTTGATTCGCGGGAAGCAGAGGAAGGGGAGGAGAAGGAGGGCGGAGCGTTCAGGGGAGAGTGGGAGGTGAGCTGGGGCCGGGGCCGGGCAGACAGCTGCCCGAGCCTTTGTTAAATTTAAAAGCTTTTTAGAATCGGTTGTCCTGGAACAACCGGTTCTAAAAAGGCTTCTAAATTTAACAACCGGTTCGCGCGGACCAGCTGGAGCTCACCACTGGGTATATATCCGGCGCCATGGCACCACTCCAGGGGGCGCCCAGCCAACCCACCGAGTATTCCTAGGGTAAAAATCTTCCGACGAGCATGCACACCTAATTGGAATGGATATGAGCAACACATCTCGAAGAACAACAGTTACAAAGGTGAGTAACCGTCTTTTTAAAAAATATTTAAGAAGCTTCATTTAAAAGTAAATTAAAATGCAGACCCCCCCTGGACTAGTGGACAGGACCTGGGCAGTGTGAGTGCCACTGAAAATCAGCTCGTGTGCCGCCTTCAGCACACGTGCCATAGGTTGCCTACCCATGAGATATACCATTAAAGGGGAGGTGTACGGCCAGCCAAGTACCAGTGGCCAAAGTTGAAAGCGCTAGTGCTGATATATATACATTGAGGATCATTAAAAAGTCAACATTTACCTAATATCTATTTGAGATACTTCACATATTTTCTTGTATGTGGAATGGGAATGTTGTGTTGGCTTGTGTGGAGGTGTAGGAGCCCATGACACAGTTTGCTCTAGTGTTGTCTAAACTTCCCCTTGCTTCAATGTGCAGGATTATGTTAATAGATTAGGACATTAGGGTCAAAGATTATTTAATGGAAACTATTAAAGATCATACAGAGGTACTTAAGGCTTTTGCCTCTGGGACTAAGCTGGCCATCTTCCCCTCAGCAGGTGGTCTCCATTTTATTATTAGAAAAATAACTAACATACTGCAGCGGGTAAGTGTTATGTTTTTTAAACTGTTACTTCAGCCCTAGCCTGTATGAGTAATACTGTGGGTGCCATTTAAAAAATCGGCTGCCACTGTACAGCAATTAGTATACTGCAGGAACAACTGTTTATATGAAATATTATGGTTATTCCAGAGAGTAAGGACTAGTGAACGTCAAGTCTTTTAATGGTATTTCAGTCATAGTGTTTTGTGATCAAGATTTCTATTACATAAATGTGGTGGTGTAAACTGTATTTTTGTGCCAACCATCTGGAGATAATTTCAAGAAATCCATTAGGCATTTAGCAATTTCTAAGTGCAATGTATTGTAGACCAATGTACCATATTTTCATAAAATATAGGATATAACAATGTTTTCTTTTACAAACTCTGTTATGTTAATGCGCTTTTTTTTTAACATTTAATGCGGTCTTTGGATATGAGAAAACATATTCTTGCTTTATTTAACACAAGATGGATCAAAAAATGTAAATCTAATTTCAGATGGTTCTTTACTTTCCTATACATTGATACATTTATCTCAAGAGAACAGATTTAAAACCAGTTAAAGATCTTAAACACAGATGGCCTGCTCTTTGTTACAAAGTTACACATCACTTTGAGCTGTGAAAAATGTTACGCCCTGTGTAATGTGGTTAAACTGAACTAAGCCCTTGTGTTGACTTTGCTAGGTTGATGAAAGAATTATCTTGGAGCCGTGGATTTACTACAGCAACCAAAGAACCCCTTTCTTGTTGTAGTAAGTGTCTACGCTGCATCTGTGCTGTTGTAGTGTTTCTAGTGTATTAAAATGAGAGCAGATTCTGAGGTAAATGCACCATCATAGAATTTACAGTGCAGATCCATCTTCAAATTCATCAGTAAAATAGAAATTCCAGGAAGCACACCAGTTCTTAAATTTTAAATTGTATGACTTTGAGTTGAACCATATAGGCAGAAGAAGATAATTTAACGGAATGAGTTTTTGAATATGGTTCTTTCTCTTCATTTTTATTACCCTTTAAAATGTGTGTTCAGTATTAGGCAAATACATTCTTTTTATGACCCTTTTCAGACTTGGGAATTTTCACAAGCACTTTGTGCAACTTCAGATATTATTATTGAAATTGACAGGCAACTGAAGGTAGAAAATCTGACAAATAGAGCAGCCCCTCTATAGGCCTAGAAATCCCTCAAATATGAAATTATGCATTGTATCTGGCTTTTTATCACATAATATTAGTATAACATCCTAAGGAGGGAATTTGCTGTCAGTATAAAGTAATGACATTAAGGAGAAATTATCATATCAATATGAGTTGGTTTCCAAAATAGCATCTTACTGAAGTTTACTTTTTCTCTTTTTATACTTGGATTATATAAATATTAATATCAATTCAGCAAAGCTCCCTTGGGTTCTGTGACTGGACATATTAACCTTTCTCCATTAAGATGTCTTAACAGTCTTTTAACTATTTTTCCTTATTTATATTGCTTTTCAAACAAAACAATTCATGTCTGATTGTGTTAATTTTATTTTATGGCGTTTGTGTGACTTAAACAGCAAAGTGATCTATGCATTATCTTTTCAAGAGATGCTCTGTCTTTTTTTCATAGATTCATACTTTGGGGACAAGAGTTCGTATGCAGAAAATGTTAGCACAATGAATTTTACAAGCTCTTCTTCTGCAAGAGGACTGAATAGTGCCTGGATAGGAAAAACACCCCTCTCATCTAGTAGATCAGGTTGTAGAAGCAGGACTCCTCTCATGGGATATTCAGGTAGAGTTGATATTTTTATAGGAGTAGCTCTCTTTAAATCTGTAGCCTTATTTTTTAAAATATATTTTAACAATTTAATGTTACATAGTAACACACTTAACTTTTATGTTCATGTATTTTGGGGGGTATTACATTATATAGGATACCTAACATTGATGGATATGTACCTAAGAAAAATATTATTTTAGTTACTGATTAGTTAAATTTTCTTCCTTGCATTCTTCTTCAAAATAATTGATATAATTGGAACTCAAATATTCTCTCAAATTATTCAGTTTTGGTGTAAGTGTATGGACATGTTGGTGAGTCTATGGTAACTTCACTAAGGTAATTTTACCTAAATTTGTACTCTATATTTTTTTATCTTGTCAGACAACAACAAAATCAGCTTTGTCCCCATTACTTTTAGGAAGAGTAATTCTTACTTTTGCTAGTGCAAAGCTCTCATCCAGGCTCTAATCAGCTCCAGTATATGTATTGTTATATCAGCTATTCTGATATCATGTTGTGAAAGTGACCACTTTAAAAGTTTTTAGTGTCAGTTTTGTGCAGCTTATGTTGTGAGCGCCTTCACTCTTGGAAAAGAAGAGTTGTTTAGAGGAATAATTTTTTTTAGAAATGGAAAGTTCATAACATGAAGAAAAAAGCCAGACTGAACAGCAACATCTATGCTCTGAGCAGATGCAAGAAACAAAACATCATCTCCAAAGAACTCACCATTTATAATTCTCTGACCACCGCATACAACCCCAAATATGCTGAACAGCTCTTCAGAAGCGCCTTAGAATGCAGAGGGAACCATCTCCTGTACCTTACATACTCCAGAAGGGACCACCGCAAGCAGGAAATCATCACATGCTCCTATCTATTGGAAGAAAAAAAATCGGGAAACCTATCTGGAGATCATGCAGGGAACCTAAAACAACTATCAGAAAAAGCTGATAGGCATCCAACACAAAAATAAAGGTGGAACCAACTACAATAACTACACAGCCACTAAAACACCACCTCTGGAAGAAACTATGACACCCGGACCCACCACATGGATGCTACACAACACCTCAACATCATCAGCTTGTCAAGATTACCCCTAATTGGAATTGAAGTATCTGTACTCTCCTAGGGACTGAACTTCTGCCCCACCACAGAACCTGATACCACACTAACATGTGAAGGAGTTAGCAGCAGAATTCTTCTAGTTCGTCTCAAGGAGTTCTTTCACAACAAAGAGTGTGGCAGTAGTATAACAAGGAGGCTGCTGGAATCAGAGTGCTGAACCAGGGCTGCTTAACATACACAAACTCAGTGCATGCTTATATGCTGGTTGGAAGCCTCCAGATGAGGGAGCTCCAGCAGCAGAGCATTTTGAGTCACTCACAGTTACAGGGCAAGCAGTGACATAACCCCTCACTGCCCTGGTTTGCACTCCAGAACATGACAGCCCCTTGGACAGGGTTTCCATTAATATTAGGTGTTGAGTCTTCTGATACTAAAATTACTCTTGGGGGAATTCTGTGTCACTACACGCATGCAGAATTCATGTCCCCTGCAGATTTCTTGGCTTCCTCTCAGAAAAATGACTTCTGACGGGGAAGTAAAGGGAAGCTTCAAGAGTGATCATGTACCCCTCCCCAGCAGCCTGGGTGTGTCTTTTCGGGCATCTGGAGCAGCCAATGGAGAGGTAAATCACTGCAGGGTGGGGGGCGGGCCTGAGGATGCCTCTGCCGGTGGCTCTTACTCTTTGCCGGGCTCAGCTACTAGTCCCAGATGGGCTGAAGGCAGGGGAGGACATGACTTCCTCTTCCCCTACAAGAAGCAGGCCGGACCTGTTCCCAGAAACCCACCCAGTTGCAGGAAGCTCTGCACCCTCCCCACCCCTACCCCCATCACTCCTCAGCTGCGGGGGAAGAGCTGCTCCCCCATCTGCCCAACCCCTGAGTATCCAGACTCCCCATACCCAGGCCCCCCACTGAGCCTCACCCCCCACACCCAGAATCCCCCCACTGAGCCCCCTGAACCCATACTCCCTCCTGAGACCCTGTTTCCTGGATCCAGACCCCCACCCCTCCATCCAGACTACACCCTGGATGAGACCCCCACACTTGAACTCCCACTCTGATGAGCCCTCCCCAACCAGATGCACCCAGACTTTCACCCCACCAATCCCCCCACACCAAGACCCCCTGCCGAACTCCATTCCTCCACACCCAGACCTCCCCTTGTTGAGCCCCAACCATTTGACCTGGATCCCCCTGCAGAGTCCCATTCCCTCTACATCCAAAACCCGGCGATGAGCCCCTCTGCAGAGCTGCCCACACCCAGATTGCACCACACAGAACCCTCTCAGCCCCTTCTGTATCCCTCCACACTAAGCCTGTCCACATTTGGATCCTGCCAGGCTGAGCCTGCTTGCCCCATACCTAGATAGGGGGACAGCTTTGTCCCTCTTGCTTGCTATCTTGGTGCACCGGGCATGGAGGGGCAGGGCCCTAGGGTGTTTTGGGGCAGGCCCAGCCCTTGTGCTGTGTCAGGGTTGGGTGCAGCCTCACTGCCAAGTCCATGTCCCGGGGAGGGGAGGAGGGGCTGCAAGGTGATCTCCCACTGCCATGCAGCCAGTGGCCATGCTGGAACCCCCACATTTATTTATTGACAAATAAAATATGCAGAATTTTGAAGAATTTTAAAATATTGTGTGCACAATTTTTACTTTTTTGGTGCAGAATTCCTTCAGGAGTAACATTTTAAAAGTAATTCTTAAGCAATCCAGTCTTGCAGATGCATTATGATAGACCAGGGATTGGCAACCGTTGGCACGCAGCCCTCCAGGGCAGGGCCGGCTCTAGACCCCAGCGCGCCAAGCGCGCGCTTGGGGCGGCATGCCGCCGGGAGGGCGGCAGGCGGCTGCGGTGGACCTCCCACAGGCATGCCTGCGGAGGGTCCGCTGGTCCCGCGGCTCGGGTGGACCTCCCGCAGACGTGCCTGCGGATGCTCCCCCGAAGCCGCGGGACCAGCGGACCCTCCGCAGACACGTCTGCAGGAGGCCCACTGGAGCCGCGGGACCGGCGACTGCCAGAGCGCCTCCCGCGGCGTGCCGCCCTGCTTGGGGTGGCCCAATTCCTAGAGCCGCCCCTGCTCCAGGGTAAGCACCCTGGTGGGCTGGGCTGGTTTGTTTACCTGCCCCGTCTGCAGGTTTGGCCGATCGCGGTGCCCACTGGCCACGGTTTGCCGCTCCAGGCCAATAGGGGCTGTGGGAAGCGGCGCAGGGTGAGGGATGTGCTGGCCGCTGCTTCCCGACGGTGCTTACCCTGGCAGGCCGCGTGCCAAAGGTTGCCGATCCCTGTGAGAGACAATGTAGGCTTCACAAAAATGTACTCTGTTTCATAATGTGAGGAAACAGGAGAAGCTGTTTGGGAGAAAATTAGTTTGTGAGAAATAAAGACAAAGCATTGTCAGAAAGGAGGAGTCAGCAGACTTCTCAGGAAGGATAGATTTGTTTAACAAGCAGAAAAGTTAGGGACAGTATTTTTCTTTTTTATATATAGAGTTAAACTCAAGAGAAATAGTAGAATTAGATCTTTTGGAGTTAAATATATTTTATTTTTGGAAATAATATGCTTAGATTGTTGTGGGGTATATATAGAGTTTATAGGTGTTGCCTTGTAAGTGAAAATACTGGTGGATGGCTTTGCTTTTGTGAGCAAGATACCATTTTTGTGCTGTATGATTAGGGATCTGTGTCTCTGATGGAGGTCGCGGAAGTCACTGATTCTGTGACCTCCGTGACTTCTGCAGGCAGCCAGTGTGTCTGACCCAGGGTCACCCAAGCAGCTGACTCTAGGGCCAGCTGTTCAGGTGGCCCTGGGTCAGCCACACCAGCCACTGCTGGAGTGGCCCAAGGGGCAGCCACACCAACCGCTGCTTGGGAGGCCCCTGGCAGCAGTCTCTGGGCAGGTGGCCAGAGCAGGCACTGCTTGGGCCATCCCTGGCAGCTGGTGGTGTTGGCCCTGGGCACCCTTACCCCAGCAGCGGCAGCCCCCCCAACATCCTCCCCTAGCAGCCTCACCCCGCAAGATTTAGTCACGGGTATTTTTAGTAAAAGTCATGGACAGGTCACGGGCCGTAAATGTTTGTTTATTGCCCATGACCTGTCCATGACTTTTACTAAAAATACCCATGACTAAATCATAGCCTTATGTATAACTAGATGCTCTTGGTAGAATCTATCTGTTTCAACTCATATGCCTACATGTTGCTTGCTTTCTTCTCATCTTCAAGCATTTGTTTAAGTCAGAAGAACACAAATTGTCCTATATACAGTTTAAGCACAGAGTTTTGGTTGTGACTTTGGAAATTTTATCTGAGGCTAGGGGATGGTTATAGAATAGCTTTTGTTATCTTTATTATTGTTATTACTTAATGCCTGAGAGTTTACAGCCTCAATAGACAACATAGAGGTAAAGGGATCCTATTAAAAAAATGATTCCTCAAATCTGTATCAAGGTTGTATCACTTGGTTTCTCCAGCTTTGGCTGACCGTTCTTGGCTCATTGGAGGAGAGGAAACAATGATAAATGAAAGAAAACTTGATCCCTAGCACAGAGTGTCTGATTGCAGGTGCACAAATTTGTGTATTTATTTATTTCCACAGCATTTTCAAATTTGCTGCTTGCTTCTGACCTGCGGTGGCTTCCTTTGTTTTCGTGGACATGTTTCTCTCTGGTTCTTGGTATCAGAAGGAGTTGCTGAGATGCACAGTAGAGGGCACTGCAAAGTTATGTTATGGTTCTGAGAAATATAGAACACATGAACAGCTTTAGTTTTCCAGGAAGATTGCTTTAAGTCCTTTTTTATTGTCTTCACATTTAATGACAGAAATAGAATAGTTTACCTTTTTGTCATCCAGTGAAACCAAAATGGAATAAAATATAGAGAGAATGTATTCTATCAAAATAAAAAGTACCTCCACTTGATATTAGTTTAAGGACATAATTTGAAAAGTAGCCAGCAATTGGCCTCAGGGAAGTGCCGGGTTTGAATGCCCTCATACTCAAAAAATGCATAACATCTGTCAAAACAGGGTTAAGTCTCACCAGAAACATTATTAAATGGTAAGTTTTAGAACTAAATTTTGCACAAGTTAATTGGGAAAACAAAGTGCTTGACAAACAGAGATTGCTTCTGAAATGTGGAAAAATGACATAATAGCTATAGCACATGGGCAACTCAGAATTAAAAACATACAGTTAAAATTCAAAAAATTGCCTGCATAAAATGAATATATTTGCTTCACTGGCACATGATTAAAAACAAACCTCCTGAGATATATCTTATGCTGTACCCTGAAATTTGTCAAATATTAGCAAACAGAGGAAATTAATTTCATGAGCAAAGGCCCGCAACTCTGTATGCCTAAAACTACTCCTAAAGAGTTTGGTCAGAAACTGATAGCAGTAGTGTGTCAGCTGATTTTGACTATCCTGACACAAAATACATTATTTATAATTTGTTTCCCAAGATAAGAAAAATTATACTGGGTCTGCTGATCACCTAAGGAAGTTTTCTGAGCAAGGAACTAATGCTCCCATACATGGTATGTGTATTTATGCATTCAACAATTACTGCTTGGTTTCCCTGTCTGAATGATTGATCCTGTGTAATAGGGAGTGCTCTAAATACCCGCTGTGGTCCAAAGGAAGTGAGGGCACTGGACATCCTGCACATTTGGGCCCTGCATCCCCTTAATTTCATTTTAATTATTTGAACTCTTTCCCTTTTTCCAAATTAGAACTAGATCTGTGTCATGTAATTTAAAACAAAGAAAAAACAATTCTAATCTCTCCTCTGCCTTATACAGTAACACTGTTCTGCAGTTTTATGGATCTGTGGGATTCCTGTGAAAGAAATACTTTAAAATCTAAGACCATGAATGCATAAAATTTCCTAATCTAAAGCTGTTTCTTTTTTTCTCTCCATCTTTTCCTTTTCCTTTTCTTCCTGTCCTCCTAGCGCCATTGTTAATTTCTTCTAATTACACTATTTATTCTTTCATTAATTCAAACTACCAGTGTCAGAAAATCTGTTAAGTCTGATACTCAGTAAAAATGCATTGTACTTCAGACTTACTGTTTAGCTATTGAGCTCCCCATACTCCAGAAAAAATGGTTAATTGCACTGGGTGAAACTACTACTATACTACTAGTACTATAATGTACTACAAGAAAGGAACCACCTCTCCAGCATATGTTGGAAACCTTTTGTGTGTGCAGTGATTATTTCACAACAGAAGAAATTCAGGAGATTCTCTGGGTAAGAATTTTGGGGATCAGCTCATTAAGAGTAGAGGTCTGTGCATGGGGCAACTTCATCCCTTGCCCTATTTGTGTGTTGCATTGTTTTCTCATAGCTTTGCAGCTTCTGTCCTGCTGGCTCCATCCTCTTCTGGCAATAACCTCAAATATTCTGTTCTTTTCAGATTTATAATTTGCATTTTCTCCATCCAAATTGTATATGCATGATTATGACTAGAAGCTCTAAACTTAAAATTCCCTTACTTTTGCAACTTATTTTTTAATTTTTAAAAGAATTGCTTCTCAGGATTCCTTACAATAGAGCAGCTACCTTCAGGAAATTGGAAATGCTTTTTGTGACACATTTATGTCACAAGAGGGACAAATAGCTTTGAAGTCTACTTTACCAGTCTGGATTAAGGAATTTATGATAGAGATATGCATCAGGAGAGGCAAGGAAGTAGCAGTCTCTTTCAAAGCTCATTGCACAAGATCATTGTCTCTCTCTTGGGCCAAGAGAGTGGAGGTGTCCTTTCTTAAAATATGCAAGGTGGTGTCCCAGTCCTTGACCCCAGAATTTACAGAACAGTATAGGTTGGATATCTTAAATTTTCAATAGGTGCAGTAGCCTTCCATTTGGGTGGGCCACTTTCTCTCTCATTGGATTCTGCTGGTATCTGTAAGTCACTAATTCCTTTTTTTTTTTTTTTTTTACATAAATTGTACTAGGAAGTTGTAAATATCTGGACATACGTGCAAGTTAAAGGTTGGGTTTCACTCCTTTAAAATTTCTTCAAGTGCTTCATGTAAATCCAGACCACCTCCTTTTCAAGTTGGCTCTGGTAAATTAAAGACCGTTGTGCCTTATTTTCTGCTAAATTAGCATATTTGAAGAAATTTCTACATTCTAAGTTTAATCTGAAGCGTTGAGCTGGCAGGACAGGTATGTACAGTGAGCTGGCAGTACTCAAAAAAATTAAATGTTCATTCTCTGTCTTCTGGTAAGAGAGGCACTGTGCAGTGACGGAATAATTCAAAGCGCACGCGGGGGGGGGGGGGGCGGGGAGGAGAGAGGTAAGACATTTTACCTTTATGTAGCATAACAATAATGAAATATGAGAAATGAGGGTGAACAAGGCCAGAAGATGACTTTGTATAATTTATCACTGAAGTGTGTCTTCTAAACGTATGCATTTATTTTTAAAGACATATTTTGGCAATTTTCCTTAAATGATGTGTCTCAGTGGTCTGAGCACATGATTTGTAATTACTAGACTCCCATGAACTTCAAGTCTGAATGCTGACATAGAGGGTTTAGCCATTCTTGGCTTCAGAGTTAGATTAAATGAGTATCATGTAGTTTTCTATGTGAAAATCTTTTGGATACAACATTTGGAACTGAGTCCCTGCATTTTCTGCATGCATATTAAAGATTCCATTGCAGTTATTCACACCAGTGAAACCACCTCTTCACGGGCCTATCTTTGGCTCTTAAAGGCATTGAGCAACAGCAGCCCTTACCTGCTCCAATAGGGCAAACTTAAAAACATACAAAGTCCCAGTGAAGGAGTGTTCTAGTAAAATGGGGCTGACCCACAGTGCCACACCTGGCCACAAGGCAGTGCACAGGGTGGCCCTACCTTTACAGTCTCTCACCTAGTTACATCCTACTATCAACTGCTCTGGTATATTGATATCTCAAATGGGCCATGTCATCAGTATTGTCCCTGCTAGGGTTGAGGAGACTTGCCAGCACCTTGGAATTTATTGAACTAAAAATGTCTGGTAGCAATTGTCCACCTAAATGTCCCCATTCCCAGTCATTACAGGTACAGGTAGACAAATTAAAATCAGTTCAAATACAAGGACCCAAGGGTATATATCTACAACTAGGCTCAATGTGGACATTGGAGACTACAGGAGATAACACAAACTAAGGAAAGACACTAGGTCTCAGATTCATTCTAATCAGTTCAAGATCAGTGGTCAATAAACTTTTCAACATGATCTGTTCTGATGAGAAGTCTGACCTGGCTTGCATAGTTAAGACCTGGTTTAATGACACACATAGTGCAATATAGGTCAAATTTACACCACTATATGGTCCAATTTACACCACCCCCATCACCCCCACCCAGGCTAGTCTATGTACCAGCTCTCAAACTTTTTCATCATGTGGATCACATCTGAATAGAGTATTTCATAGACTATTTCCTTTCCTATTTAGATTGTGAATGTGTGGAACACATCATCTCTTACTGGTGATCAAATAATATCCCTGTGGGAACTACAGCACGTGATTATCTGAAAAGTAATGTTGGGAAATATTTTTAGTTGCTTTTAATGTGATTTAGTGACTGGAAATGACAAATAGTAGCTCAATGTGATCAATTAGCAACCCACTTGTAACCAACAAGTGCTCCATAGACCTTGACTGTGCTAGGTGAGAGGTGGAGCAACAAGGTTTTCAAGCCTTAGATGAAGTGGAGATTAAGTCAGTAAGACAGACTTCTTCAAGTCTATGGGATACTACTGCCTACAGAATTTAAGTGGCACAAAATGAGATTGGAAACCAATTAGCTACAGCACAAAAAGATAATCTCTTTTTTATAGTCAGCAGACCTATTCTTATTTGTTAACCAGTTTGTCAAGCTGTACTGTCTTCACTTCAGTCATCCTCCGAACCAGCACTTCTTCCTGTGATTAGCTTTCTACCTAAGTACCACAGTGATGGTCCTTCGATACCAGGATAATATTGTATAGTGCTTTAAAAATGACAAAGTTGCCTTGCAGATAAGATTGCTGGGATCTGGGACAAAGTCTCTGGGCCCCAAGAATTGGGGTTTATGCAAAAGGAGTGCAAATACATGTATCCTTCATAGAATTCAGATTGTTCATTCAACTGGAAATTTTCAAAGTTACTGCAGGATATCTGAGCCTGTGACTCTGCTATCTGTCTCTCATGGCTGGTGAAAGCAGTCATGAGAACCTGAACCCCCTGTTGACAGAGATTCTCAACATCATCTTTGGTGATTGCAATGTAATAGCCACCCTGAAAAAGGCTTTGTCTAGCTAGTGCTCAAAAAAATCTCTTGACATGACTTTGCCAGTTCCTGTCCTGTCTAGTATCAAATCTGCTAGTTCTGAGCAAGGTTGTTAAGAAGTTTGAGAACAGCTCTTTCTAGCAGCAGCTCAAATTGACCAGCAACTTTGACCCGCACAATTGGATTTTGGCCCAGGACACTGCACTGGGACAAGGGTGGTCATAGATTTGGATCCTTTTTTAGCAGTGGACAACAAACATCAGTGCTCATATAACTAGATATGTCCACAACATTTGACACACTTGACTATGAGGTGTGTTTCGTTGCCTGAGATATCTAGCAGGATGGACAAACTTTGCACTATGTTGGCTCCAAATCTTCCTCTCAGGCAGAAGAGGGGGTTGTGGTGGGCATCAGCTTCTCATTCACAAGGACACTCCCTTGTACAGTTCCAGGAGGCTCAGTTCCTTTCCCACATGCCATTTGACACATGTTAAATCTCAGGATAGGTTGTGAACTGCCACAGACTCCAGCTTCAGTAGTGTCCCAATGACTCCCAGCTCTGCATTTCCCTCATGCAAGACAGCTTTCCCACTTATGATCTGAATATTTATTGCTTCCACTCTACTACAGCAATGCCTCATACCTTTGCTTGTTAAGACGTTCCAGATAGCACAACATGAAGCAATCCACCTTCTAATCAACATTGCACATCAAAAACACCGTGGTGCTCAGACACTACAATGGCACCTGGTTCAATAACTAATCCGATGTAAATTTCTGATCTTGATCTTTGAGGCTGTTTGTGGGCTGAGCTATGCTTCTCAGGAACATTGGAGTTGTGACTGCACCCCGAATGAAACTCACAAATGTATGGGATTGTGGCTTCTTTCCAGTAGACCCACTGCTGTGGAACTCCCTTCTGAGAATGAGCATAAATCTTACCACCTTCAAAACAAAATATAACCCATTTATTTACATGAGGTTTCCCTCAACAACTTCCTTGAAATTGAAGAATAAATGAAGATGATGGACGAGAGGAAAAAGTAAACATTGACATGAACATCTGCGTACATTCGCATCACAAAGCAAGTGGGGGATATTAGACTTTCAGACTGCTAGGTTTTTGAATTTTGGGTTGCATTCAGATAGTACTTGGTCATGTTATAAATACCTAAATGGGGGGAGTATTTTTTTTTAAAGTTTGCTTTAGTATCTGGACCAAAATGTCCCCTTCCACATACCGTGTTATATCATATTGCTCTGTATTAGTTGGCTAACACCATCCATCCCAGTGATGACTTCAGTTCAGAGCTGGTGTAAGGACTTACTATGTGAAGTGCTTTGGGATCCTTCAGAATGAAATATACTATATCTGTAAAATAAGTAGCAATATTATTGTAACTTTTATTTAGCTTTTATTTTGAATTAGCTTTGATTTAAACTATTATACTGTACCCAAATATAGCGATAAATTGATAAAAGGTTAATAGCGAAGTGGACAAAAGGGAGAACTGACAAGTTGATAAAGAGGTTGACAACTGAGATAGCGAGTTTGACTGATAAAAGAAAAAAGATTGATGAAGATGTTGCCTTCTAGAAGAGTATTTGATTAAAAAAATGAAAAAGATTGATGAGAACACTGCCTGGTACCACAAAGGCAGAGCAAGGAACTTTCTTTCTAGCAAAGAATCTAACGTATTGACTTTTTGACAGTTCTGGGATTTAGCAGTAATTCATTTTCAGTTTCAAATTGTTTGATATCTCAGTAAATCTCTCTGTGCCATAAAAGCTACATACTCCGGAATTGCTGTAAATAAAGCTTGAATGTGATATATCTACCTTATGCAAGAATTTTTCTTAGTCTAATTTGGAGGTCTTCTACATTTCAGAATCACCTTCTAATTAATGACATATTTTCTGGACAATTGTTTTATAGTGGCTTCAAACAGGATTAGGGTCTGTCAAGAACTCTAGTTATTGGTCACAGTTTTCTTGTTTGCAGTGTTGTAGCTGTATTGATCCCAGGATATTAGAGAGACAAGGTGGGTAAAAGATATTACCTCACCCACAATTTTCTTGAAAAGAAGTCATTAGTAATTTCTCCACTAGCCTGTTCTTTGGAAATACATAACATTAACTGTGAAACAAATAATCCCAGACACTAAACAAAGCTATTTAAATGTGCTTATGGTTTGCCATTTGTACCTTTTAATAAAGAATACTGTCTAAATGTAATATTCCTAGAATCAATTTGCCAAAGAATAGGTATACAAACTAAACTTCTCTGTGTCCCAGTTTAGTTAAGTGTCTTGTCTATGGTGCCCTGTAGCCTACAGCAATATTTCTCAAATGATGGAGCCATGCCTTCAGGTGTGTTGCTGAGGGTTGCCTGCTGGCTAGCACTCCACTAACTGAGAACAACCCACCCCTTGCCACCTAGCAGAATCCTATGGCTGTGAAGATCCAGCAGGAGCAAAGGGAGAGCAAGAAAGTAGCAGCTTGTTCCCCCAAATAATCCTCCCCTTTTTTGCTACTGCTGCTCCATCCCCAAACCCAATAACAGTGGAGATTCTCCCCCTTCCCAGTGTTCAGTTCTGGGGCAGGATAATACAGGACCTCTAGAAGCTGTGGAACTGGCTTGATAGTCTCTTGAAGTAGTGCTGTCTGAGAGCTGTGTGAGGGGGCATGGAAGGGTTGAGAGAGAAGGGAAGCACTCTCATCAGCCAGCATCAGACCCAATCCCAAACCCAGGCGCTCCAAGCACCAACAGCTAGAGACCAAATCCCCCTTACTATTTCCAGCTCTACCTATCCAACAACAGCTCACTAGAATCCCCAAAAATCCTTGAGAATTTTTGCCATTTACCCAATCCCACAGTCCTTTTGGGTGGACCACTTAAAAAAACCTGATGGGGTGGTGTCACATTCTCTGGTGCAATCCAGACTAGTGTCACTGCCTGCTCTCTCCTCCTGGGTGCCTCACAATGCTTTACTGCTGTAGCTCCCAACCTGGCCCATGCACAACCAGGCTACCAGCATAAAGGTCATATCCTGAGTGTCTGTGTATAGCTGAAGCTCTGACCCTAGCAGCTTGCCAGCAACACACCAGTCACACACTGGCTTCCACAAGCCTTGTTTACTACTTGCAAGATGACCCCAAGACACTCTCAGTCCCAGATTTTCCCAAAAACGTGTGTTCTGCAATGACCAGCCCTCTCCTGGATAGTTCAGATATTAAGGTACATTGCCCCTGTAAGAAATCAATATTCAATAGTTTGTTACTTTAGATGGAGTTACCAAACAGTTCAGTTTAAACACGGCACTGGATTGGTTTAGATTAAAAATAAAACAAGTTTATTAACAAAAGAAGATAGGATTTTAAGTGAATTCAGGTATAAGAGATAGCAGTTAGAAATGGTTACAAACAAATAAAAGTGAAAACATGCATCTAGAAGTCTAAAACTTAATCTAGCAAGGTTTGCTTCAAGGTTTGCTTCAAGGTTTTGTTTAAGATGGCCTTTCTCACCCATGGTTTTCCAGCAAGATCATGAATTACCTTTTACTTCATCAGGATCTCTCCCAAAGGCCCAAAGGTTCTGGTGCCTTTGTCTTAGGTGAAAGAGAATGTGAGGTTCTCTACCGCTTTTTTACAGTCCAGTGAACCTTTTAAATGGATTCTTCTGAGGGTTACCCTTCAGAGTAAAGTTTATTCAAGCAGTAAGAAAAGCAACATGGAGTCTGGTGGTGAAGGAGGCTCCGTGCCCCTACTTGTGTTGTTAAAATGCAGATTGTTCTGTTTCCTGCCATCTCTTCCCCCTGCTGTCTTAAAGATTCTGTATACTACTTATATGGAAATTGAGGCAAACATGAATTCCTTTGTTTAGGATGGACCTGTGTAACAATTTTTGCCTAGGCAGGGCTGTTTGGTTTTGAACATGTGCTAATGACATCATATGGGGTAATTCATAACTTTCATATAATGTTGCTATATACATATCACCATGATATTATTCACCAGTGAGTTATTTGTTTTCAAATATGTTACAAGGCATATTTTGTACAAAGATGATTACAATAATGTGTAGAGTGTGACTACATGGGATGCTTTTGGTCAGGTGGCTATAAGGGTTCTGAGTGGAAATAGGTTGAGAACCTCTGGTCCATAGGATGAGGCTTCAGTGTGGAAGTCAGGAGACCTGTATTCTAAACCAAGTCCTTACACCGATTTGCTTGCAGTCTGATACTGGGTAAATCACTTCTTTAAGCCCCAGTTTCTTTAGTGGGAAGATGGAGATAATGATGTTAATCTCCTGTGATGTTCTGAGGGATAGTCAAATCATATTTGTGAAGTTCTATATAAGTGGAAAGAAGAGTAAGTCCTCAGCAGATGTAGGAATAGGATAGGCTTTTCTGACTTTTTAGCCCTGTGCTTATCTCTCTAAACCATGTGTCATCTGGAACACCACTCCTACTTCCACAAAATTTCTATGTGCTTTTGGATGTTTGCTCCTGTTGGAGTTGTAAAGCTCTTATATGTGCTGTGCATATATATGGAACTCTGTGCAGTTCCTGATGTACATATTAACCACATTCACTAGTTGATTCCTCACCAACTCCAAGAGATCAAAACATGGAATTGCTAAGCCAGATTGCTTAGGAAAATTTCACCAAAGTGAAACCTACATCATTTGTCTCAAATGCATTGTTTGATTTTCCACAAACATTAGAAAATATCTCTCTTAGCATAAGATCAGATATGAAATTTCAGAAAGGTTGGCTTAGTATTTGACAAAGTTAGGGACACCTCATCAGAACTACACTTTTAATGGAAAACTACCTTCAATTTTAGTGTCTCTCTCCATATTTTAATTTGTCTAAATTTGACCAGCAATAATAGCTGCCCTCAGTTTTGTATTTAAAATTACAAATGCTTAATGATCGTAATAGCCCTTCTATTCTTCACCCATTTTTCATAATGCAGAAATAGCGCTCATGCACTCTATTTTCTACACATATTTGCACCTTTAAAAAAGTCATTCTTCGTGTTCATCCCCTATTTGTGTACATGTGCTCTGTTCTTATTTTTTCACATATATACATGGTGTTCAAATAATTGATAATATGGTTCATTCTCTGCATAGTACATCAAATGTAGAATCCAGCAACTTGTACTTTGAATTTTTAAGTAAATTTTGACAATTGCTAGACTTTTGCTTCTTTGTGAGTGGGGGATATAAGTACATACATTGTTCACTCTGTCATGAACTGGGTCATAACTATAAATGTATGCTACTGTTTTACAGTTACATCCTCATCTGCTGTCTCTGCTCATTTGGTTGCATCCATTATTGTAGCTGTAGTAGAAGGGAGAGGACTTGCCAGAGGTGAAGTAGGAATGGCTAGTATTGACTTAAAAAATCCTGAAGTGGTATTATCCCAATTTGCGGACAATACAACCTATGCTAAGGTAATTTGGAATACTTTTGGTTGCTGTATATGGTTGTATTTTACATAATGATGAAGATTATTATAGATGTCCTTTTTTCTCAGAAGTTTTTATAAATAATAGCAGGAAATCCCTGATTGACAGCTGCAGTTTGTTCATACCAAGAGTAATAAAAAAATAAAGTAGCATTGTTAATGTGAAGAGTAACATCATTTATGCTGGCTTTTTTGTGCATTGGATACTCATTTTTGAAGCTGTCTCTCTTAAAAGAGTCTATCAACTCATGATAGCAAGTGAGTTTTCTCTTCAGTAATAGTGTATTTATTTGTGTCTGGATTCTTTCTCCTCCCTTTTCCCACTCTCCGTTGGGGTTCCACTATGACCCTGTCCTTGGCCTTGATCCTCAAAGTTACCTTTCTAATTTTGATTTGTCTCCATCCATGCAATCCTGTATTTCCATCTCTCTCTCTCAATCTGACATCCCCTCTTAATTGTCTCCATTTTAGAATTAACATGATAAAAAATGGAACTCCTTTCAAGACCTTCCTGCATTTTCCTTGACTGTTGACATCACTGTCTTCCCTGTCACTCAAACATAACCTGATTCGTCTTTGATTCTTTCCTCTCCCATGCTCCCACATCAAGCTGTGTCCAACTCCTGCTGTGTTTTGCGCTAATGTTTTTAAAATCTGCCCTTTTTCATACTGCACACACTGCAAAAACTTGTTCCTCATTATCTCACATTTTGATTGCTGTAACCTCCTTTTTTGCTGGTTTCTCTGACAGCACATTCACCCTTCAGTCCATACAAAACATATCTGTTAAGATCATCTCCCTTTACCTGTCACTCTGATTTTACCCCTCCATCAACTTCCCATTTTCTGGCCCCATTGTCTTCAATGCCCTTCACTACAATGCCCCTCTGTTATCCATACTTGTCTCTTATTGTGTTGTGACCTCTGCTTTGCCAATGATATTGGCTTCAACCATTGTTGCACTCTTTCATGCCACCCCTTATGCATGGAACACCATCCCTGAATTAATATTTTAAGGCCACTATCTTCTCCTACAAGTCCCTCCTTAAGACTTATTTCTGCTGTAATGCCACCAAAAAACTAAGCAGCTAATGATGGATAGGTTAGGCAGCCACAGCCCAAACAAAAATATTTTAGATGGTTCAGAACTATTGAGTCTATGTAGTTACTCCCATTCCCCCTACCACCTCCCTTCAGTTGTTTGTCACACTGGTTGAATTTTGTCTTAGACTGTAAGAGATTTTAGACAGGGATTATGTCTTTCTATTTTTTTGTACAGCACTTTATCACCTATATACTGGAGCCCAAATCCTAATTTGGGGCCTTTGGGCACTATTGCAAATAATACAAATAGAAACAATACATAGTAATTGATCTTGTTAGGTATATGTAGATGTTAATCCTTTCCTAGATAAGAAACTAGCAGTAAAATTCTGTTGTTCTTTAAATCAAAGTTAGGCTCCTGACCCAGGCAGCGCAGACTTTTGGGTCAAGACAGGGGACATCCTTCATCTCCTCTTTCACCTTCACCCAGAACTAGCCCCTCTCCCCAGAGGAAGCAGACAGTTCTTTTTACCTTGTTTGTTGTGCCCTGTTTGACTTTCTCCTCCTGATCCTTATAGCTGCTTGAGGATCAATTCTTGTTGGTTCTGCCAGCTGCTGAACGTGGTGGACTCTCTTGGCAGCCAGTGGAGTATCTAAACTCACTGCTCTTTTCCACCAGAAGGAAACCTGCTTGGGGCAGGATTAGCCAAGGTGGGAGGGCGTCAAACACATGGTACACTCTGTCACAATGAATATCTACTTGAAAAGGAAAAGCTGGTTTAAATATGTATCTTTTGAGCCACCAAAACAGAGAAATAATGCAGGTTAGACTGTAGCATGAACATGTATGCATAAATTACAAGGTCTAAAATATGACCTAATCCAAAGAGCCTTATACAGTCCAAGTGAGTCTGCAGCTCATGACCTTCAGGAACACCATGAACTTCTGCAGCTGCAAATCCAGAAAGTTACTCTGATTGAAAAGGTACTTCCTCAGGGTATGTCTACACTACGGGATTATTCTGATTTTACAGAAACCGTTTTTTTAAAACAGATTGTATAAAGTCGAGTGCATGCGGCCACATTAAGCACATTAATTCGGCGGTGTGCGTCCATGTACCGAGGCTAGCGTCGATTTCCGGAGCATTGCACTGTGGGTAGCTATCCCATAGCTATCCCATAGTTCCCGCAGTCTCCCCCGCCCATTGGAATTCTGGGTTGAGATCCCAATGCAAAAACAGTGTCGCGGGTGAATCTGAGTAAATGTTGTCACTCAATCCTTCCTCCGTGAAAGCAACGGCAGACAATCATTTTGCGCCCTTTTTCCCTGGATTGCCCTGGCAGAGGCCATAGCATGGCAAACATGGAGCCCGTTTAGCCTTTTGTCACTGTCACCGTATGTGTACTGGATGCTGCTGACAGAGGCGATACTGCAGTGCTACACAGCAGCATTCATTTGCCTTTGCAAGGTAGCAGAGATGGTGGGAGGGCTATAGCACCGTCTGCAATTGGAAATTGGCAATGAGATGATGGTTATCAGTCATTTTACACCGTTTGCAATTGGAAATTGGCGATGACGGTTATCAATCCTTTTGTACCGTCTGCTGCTGTCATGGGTGCTCCTGGCTGGCCTCGCTGAGATCGGCCGGGGGCGAATGGACAAAAATGGGAATGACTCCCCAGGTCATTCCCTTCTTTATGTTTTGTCTAAAAATAGAGTCAGTCCTGCCTAGAATATGGGCAAGTGTACTAGAGAACCAGAGAGCACAGCCGCTCTGGGTCAGAGCCCCAGAGATCCCGCAGAAATGATGAGCTCCATGCCATTCTAGGGGGTGTCCCTGCAACAACCCCACCCGTTGCTTCCCTCCTCCCCCAACCCTCCTGGGCTACCATGGCAGTGTCCCCCCATTTGTGTGATGAAGTAATAAAGAACGCAGGAATAAGAAACACTGACTTTTTAGTGAGATAAAATGAGGGGGAGGCAGCCTCCAGCTGCTATGATAGTCCAGGCAGGACATTAAAGGGTAGTGGGGAGAGGAGCGCAGCCTCCCGCTGCTATGATAGTCCAGACAGGACATTAAAGGGTGGGGGAGAGAGGAGCGCAGCCTCCTGCTGCTATGATGAGGACGGTTACCAAGCCTTTTGTACCGTCTGCCGGGAATGACCGGGATTCATTCCCATTTTTGCCCAGGCGCCCCCGGCCGACCTCACCGAGGCCAGCCAGGAGTACTCACGGGCTGATGGTGAGGATGGATATCAGTCATTTTGCACCATCTGCCACTGGGGAGGGGATGCTGCTGTTCAGCGCTGCCGCACCCTGTCTACCAGCAGCATGCAGTAGACATAGAGTGACATTGAAAAAAGGCGAGAAACGATTTTTCCCCTTTTCTTTCGGGGGGGGGGGGGAGTGGGTAAATTGATGACATATACCCTGAAACACCCGGGAAAATGTTTTTGACCCTTGAGGCATTGGGAGCTCAGCCAAGAATGCAAATGCTTTTTGGAGACTGCGGGGACTGTGGGATAGCTGGAGTCCTCAGTATCCGCTCCGTCCCTCCATGAGCATCCATTTGATTCTTTGGCTTTCTGTTACGCTTGTCACGCAGCACTGTGCTGAATCCCTGCTATAGCCTCTGTCTATCATAGCCTGGAGATTTTGTCAAATGCTTTGGCATTTCGTCTTCTGGAACGGAGCTCTGATAGAACAGATTTGTCTCCCCATACAGCGATCAGATCCAGTATCTCCCGTACGGTCCATGCTGGAGCTCTTTTTGGATTTGGGACTGCATCGCCACCCGTGCTGATCAGAGCTCCACTCTGGGCAAACAGGAAATGAAATTCAAAGTTCGCGGGGCTTTTCCTGTCTACCTGGCCAGTGCATCCAAGTTCAGATTGCTTTCCAGAGCGGTCACAATGGTGCACTATGGGATACCGCCCGCAGGCCAATACCGTCGAATTGCGGCCACACTAACCCTAATTCGACATGGCAATACCGATTTCAGCGCTAATCCCCTCATCGGGGAGGAGTACAGAAATCGGTTTTAAGAGCCCTTTATATTGATATAAAGGGCTTTGTTGTGTGGATGGGTGCAGGGTTAATTCGGTTTAACGCTGCTAAATTCGGTATAAACACATAGTGTAGACCAGGCCTCAGTCACACCCGTGGAATGCCACATTAGGCATAACCTCCTTCTTCTTTGAGTGCTTGCTCATATAGATTCCAATTAGGTATGTGCACGCCGCGTGCACGATCGTCGGGAGATTTTTACCCTAGCAACACTCGGTGGGTCGGCTGAGGCGCCCACTAGAGTGGCGCCTTCATGGCGCGGGATATATGCCCCGGCCGACCCAGTGCCCCCTCAGTTCCTTCTTACCGCCCGTGACGGTCATTGGAACTGTGGAGCGCAGCTTAGCTGATCTCCACTCTCCCGAGCATTTGCTTTAGTACCTGTTAATAGTTTCTGATTAGTTGTTAATAGTTGTTTATAGTTGTTAGTAGTTGTTAATAGTTACTTAGTATAGTTAGATTTAGTTTACTTAGTGGGAGGGAATGGGGTCTTCTCCATGCCTGGGTCTCTGGGCTTCAAACCCTGCTCGGCTTGCCTGAAGCCGATGCCAACAGGAGACCCCCATGACTCTTGCCTAAAGTGTCTAGGGGAATCCCACCAAGCGGACAAGTGCCGCATTTGCAAAGCCTTCAAGCCGAGGACCAAAAAGGAGTGGGACTTTAGACTGAAGCAGCTCCTTATGGAGGCAGCACTTAGCCCAGTCCCTTCCTCCGCGCACCGAGACTCGGCACCGTTGTCCTTGGTGCAGAGTGCCCCTGCGGCACCGACTGGTCCAGCACCACGTTCGGAATTTGCTTTTCCTCACCCACCCCTCCTTCCCCGTCCCTCTTCAGTGACCCTTCTCACGAGCATCTCCTTCTACAGGAGGTCCAATCACTCCTAGCTTTGGGAGCGATAGAGGAGGTTCCGGGAGAGTCAAGGGGCAGGGCTTTTTACTCCCGCTACTTCCTAATCCCCAAGGCCAAGGGCGGGACCTATGCGGGACCTATGCGGGACTCAACAAATTCATGCTAAAGTTGAAGTTCCACATGGTCTCACTAGGTCTTCCCTAGATCCTGGAGACTGGCACGCTGCCCTCGACATGAAGGACGCATACTTCCACATTGCAATCTACCCAGCGTACAGATGCTTCCTTCGCTTTGTGGTCAATCAACAGCACTTTCAATTCACCGTCTTTCCTTTCGACCTGTCCACAGACCCCAGGGTGTTTACCAAGTGCATGGCTGTTGTGGCTGCCTCCCTTCATCGACAACGGATCCAAGTGTTCCCATATCGCGACGACTGGCTTATTCGGGGTCGCTCCAGGGATCAGGTACAGTCTCATGTTCAGCTTACCATGAACATGTTCAATCGACTGGGCCTTCTGCTCAGTGTCGCGAAATCCACTCTGGTATCAACCCAGAGGATAGAATTCGTAGGAGCAGTCTTAGACTCAGGCCTAGCCTGGGCACTTCTGCCGGAAGCCCGCTTCCAATCCCTGGCAAACATTGTCCACAGCCTGCAAAGCTTCCCAACCTCGACCGTGAAAACATGCCTATGCCTCCTGGGACACATGGCCTCTTGGACGTATGTGACCAGGCACACCAGGCTGTGACTACATCCACTCCAAGCCTGGCTATCAACAGTGTACCGCCCAGGTCAGGACAGTTTGAACACAGTGGTTACCATCCCGCCAGGGATACTAGCCTCTCTAGGCTGGTGGCTGAACCCCAAATCAGTGTGCGAAGGGCTGCCATTCCACACCCTGCAAAGCTCTGTGTCATCCCTGGGATGGGGAGCCCAGCTCGGGAACCTCCATACACAGGGGCTATGGTCGGCAGAAGAGTTATCCCTCCACATCAACGTACAGGAACTCAGAGCAGTGCGCCTGGTGTGTCAAGCATTCAGAGAGTGCATTCAAGGCCATTGTGTTGCAGGCCTCACAGACAACACAATAGCCATGTTTTACATCAACAAGCAAGGGAAAGCCCGGTCATCCCCCCTCTGTCAGGAGGCCACTCATCTGTGAGAATTCTGCATAGCCGACTCGATCCATCTGGTGGCGTCGTTTCTCTCAGGAGTCCAGAACATCTTAGCAGACCACCTCAGCAGATCATTCCAGGCTCACGAGTGGTCGGTTTGCCTGGACGTCATCCACTCTGTCTTCCTGAAGTGGGGCTTTCCCCTGATAGACCTATTGGCCTCTCACGAGAATTGGAAATGCCAGGTGTTCTGCTCTCTCCAAGGACGCTCTCCGGGTTCCCTGTCGGATGCCTTCCTAATACAATGGAAGGATCACCTGTGCTATGCCTTTCCTCCATTCCCGTTAGTCCACAGGGTCCTGATCAAGCTGTGCAGGGACAGAGCCCATCTGATTTTGGTCATCCTGGTGTGGCCCAGACAGCACTGGTATACCACTCTCCTAGAGCTGTCGGTGGACACTCTGATTCCACTCCCGCTGTGGCCAGACCTGATCACTCAGGACCACGGATGACTCTGTCATCGCAACCTGCAATCTCTCCACCTCACAGTGTGGATGCTACATGGCTAAATCAATCTGAGCTGTGCTGCTCTCGCTTGGTTCAGCAGATCCTTTTGGGTAGCAGGAAGCCCTCTACCAGGTCCACGTACTTAGCCAAGTGGAAGCGTTTTTCCTGCTGGTGCGCTCAGAGTCATACAGCCCCCCTACAGGCATCAGTACCTATCATCTTGGACTACCTCCTGTCCTTAAAACAGCAGGACTTGGCAATATCATCCATCAGAGTGCACCTGGCAGCTATTTCGGCTTTCCACCCGGGCGAAAATGGGCGTTCGGTCTTCTCCAATCCCATGGTCAGCAGCTTTCTCAAGGGGTTGGAGTGCCTGTTCCCACGAATTCGACAACCGGTCCCTACATGGGATCTTAGCCCAGTCCTATCCAGACTCCTGGGTGCCCTATTTGAGCCGATGGCCACCTACTCGCTCCTGTACCTTTCCTGTAAGACAGCCTTCCTCGTAGCTATCACTTCGGCGAGGCGGATGTCTGAGCTCCGGGCACTCACATTGGAACCACCGTATACAATGTTCCATAGGAACAAGGTACAGCTGCGACCTCACCTGGCCTTCCTCTCTAAGGTGGTGTCTGCCTTGCATGTCAACCAGGACATCTTCCTCCCTATCTTCTACCCGAGGCCGCACGCCTCTCAACGGGAACAGCAGCTGCACTCCCTGGACGTTTGCAGGGCCCTGGCCTTCTACATCGAGTGAATGAAACCTTTCAGGAAAATGTCGCAGCTGTTTGTTGCGGTGGCAGACCGGATGAAGGGCCTTCCGGTCTCCTCCCAGCACATCTCATCCTGGATCACATCATGCATCTGTGCGTGCTATGACTTGGCTGATGTCCCAACTATGCACCTTACCACCCACTCCATGCGGGCTCAGGCTTCATCTTCTGCTTTCCTGGCACACGTGCCCATACAGGAGATATGTAGAGCAGTGACTTGGTCATTGGTGCAGACCTTTGCCGCCCACTATGTGATAGTGCAACAGTCCAAGGGTGATGCTGCATTTGGTTCAGCGGTCCTTCACTCTGCGACATCTCACTCTGACCCCACCCCCTAGGTAAGGCTTGGGAGTCACCCAATTGGAATTGATATGAGCAAGCACTCGAAGAAGAAAAGACGGTTACTCACCTTTGTAACTGTTGTTCTTCAAGATGTGTTGCTCATATCCATTCCAAACCCGCCCTCCTTCCCCTCTGTCGGAGTAGCCGGCAAGAAGGAACTGACAGGGTGCTGGGTCGGCCGGGGCATATATCCCGTGCCATGAAGGCGCCACTCCAGGGGACGCCTCAGCTGACCCACCGAGTGTTGCTAGGGTAAAAATCTCCCGATGATAGTGCACGCGGCGTGCACACACCTAATTGGAATGGATATGAGCAATGCATCTCGAAGAACATCAGTTACAAAGGTGAGTAACCGTCTTTTTTTGCTGGGGTGCTTCATCATATATATGTATATTTTATATATTCATGACATGAGATAAATTATTATCCAAATCTTTTACTTTAATTTTAGGTATTTTTGTAACTATTTTTCTGTTTTATATTAGTGAGCGATATCTGCAGACACTTCTGTTTGGAAAATTATTACTGCAGGCTATTTCTTTTTTAGTTCTTGTATGTAGCAGTTAGAGAGACAAGAGTGCATAAAAGGGAAGGAGAGGAGGAAAGAAACTTAATAGATTTCTACATGCTACAAATAATAAATAATATATCTTCATCTACTCTCTTTGGAGCGTGGTGCAATAAGTGTAACTAAATCCTTTCTTTTTGCATTATATTTATCCTATTGCTTTCTGTACTACACTTACCTTATTATCAGGCCAACAGAAAGTTCACCTGTTACCAGTGCTCAAAGCTCAGGAAGTGAAAAAGCCATTAAAAACCTTACTGTTTTTAGCCCTGACTGGGAATAGATGATGTCTGCCTGGTTTTTGTGCGTGCACATCCCTTCAAGTGGAATTTTTAATTGATTTAAAAGTGTTTACAAAGATTATAGAATTTGTCAGTTATTTCTGGACTATTTTATTTATTTGTGAAAATGTACTTTGAGACTGCTAAATGATTTTTAATGAATTATGTTTTAATTTTGTTTTTAGGTTATCACAAAACTCAAGATTTTAACACCATTAGAAATAATAATGTCAAATACCGCTTGTGATACAGGGAATACAACCAAATTGTTCAGTTTGATAACAGAAAATTTCAAGGTAATCTTTTTTTTAGACTTCATTTAGTTTTTATAGGGCTTCTATTTGACTGTTTTATATGGTTGCAGATTTGTGACTGTCTTTATGAGGGGATCCAAACACTGAATCCCTTAGTTCACTGGGGCTGGGCAAAGTTTAGGCAGTGTTCCTGGCTTTTGGCCTCTGCGCATACACTCCAGGTGTTACCTTGTGTCTGAAACCTCTTTTGGCAGTGGTGACCCCACAGTCCAACTGCCTATGTCCCAAAAGTAATGCCATCTCCCGCAAGCCTCCCCAGCAGCTCTTGCACATTTTCCAGAATCCTTCCAAAGGTGTGAACTTTCTGGCTTACAGCTTGCCTCTTCAGGGACATGCAACAGTGAAAGCCAACAGACACATCAATAGACTTTCACAGGATTCTAAAGTAGTATTGCTCTTTACTTAATAGAATGAGAAATGCATAGATCAAGATAAAATAATAAACGTATGTATATACATTTCCTTGCCTCAGGTTCCTCACCATTCTGGAGAGTTCTTTAGGCTTGGGAAGAGTCCTCTGGGGTGTCTTCCGCTCCACGTCATGTCTTCTGAATTATGGAGATTTTCCAGCCCATCTAGCCTTCTCTGACCTTTGTTGGTCCTCTAGTTAAATTGGATCCCCCACTATGAATGCTTGCCTTTCTCTTCCCCTCTTCTTACCAAAGCTTACTGTTTCTCTTGTGAGTCATTTTAAAATCTTAGCTTTGTCATCTTTGTCTCTGTGTCCTGTTTGGCAATTTTCCACTCTCTACTTCACCTCCCTGCAGACAAGTTGGAGGAAGTAGTTTCTCCCAGCTCCAGCCAATCTCCTTAGCATGTTCATTGCTTGGTCCAGGGCACAGTGATTAAAGTTAACAACTCTCCATTGGCCCTGGTCTGGTAGGTACATAGAGCTGTCCATGTCAGCAGCTGATGGATTCCATGTACACACAATCATTCTATGATGCAAAATTTTATAATAACTTCATAGAATCAATCAGAATTAATAAGTTGTGACAATTTGGGGTTCAGCCTGGACCAATAAGGGGTTGTGTAACTGCCTGCCCTGCAACTCTGATGCCTTAAATGTGATGCTGGTTTGGCTCACAACTCTGACACCAACAGCCAGCCTACATGCATGCAGGTCATTTCCTGACTTCCACCATGCAATTGCTTTTTGCAGGTTGACCACAACACCTGTGCCCAATACTGAATTTCCCCGGAGTGTTTGCCCTGGAGTGTCCAGTCCTGTCCTGGAATACTCACAGAAGCTAAGTTTGCTTCTCTTTTAAAGAGCCAGTATACAACAGCTCATTAATTTAATAGGGGGTTGACAAACACTTTTTTCAGTCAAAGCACTGAACTGGTTTATAGTAAAAGTAAAACAAGTTTATTAAATAAAAACTCATAGGTTTAAGTGATACCGAGTATAAGGAATAAAGATAGGAATGGTTACAAGCAAACTAAAGTAAAAATCTCTTTCTAAGACTAAAACTTAATTTTTAAAGCAAGTTACAATCTTTGTCTAAGCAGGGTTCTGATCTGTATTCATTCCCAGAAATTTCAGTCTCCTGAGTTGAAGGATCCAACAGTCTGTGATTTCAAGAGCTCTGGCCCCTTTAGTCTCTCAAGTGATGGATGCCAAAATAGCTTCTTGTCTTTGCTTATATCTTCTAAAGTTCAATGAACTTGCTCAGTAAGCAGGAAGCCCTCTTGGGGGCTCAGCCCGCTGTGTCCAGCAGGGAGCCGACGCCATGTTAATTTTTGCAGTTTTGTGTTCCCCTGTCATGATAGTTAAGAAGCTATCTCCCCCACTCACCCATTTGATGGTTTTATTTACCTTCATCATCCCTGCCTGATGACCGGACCAGTCAGACAAGCAAACATACACTCCCCTGTCCAAGGCAGACTGGGCCCATGCACTGGTTACCAAACACAGTTTAAGATCATAATTCCAGAACACATCTATAACTGTTTGTACACACTCTGTAATACACCATGCAGTGAGCTTCAGGACCAGTGTGCCACCAATTTGCTCATGATATCCTACATGACACCTTCCAGATACAGATCATAATAGTGGTGAGTGGGGGTACACTGAGTATGTCAGGCCTGACAAAAGTTGCTGACCCAGAGTTGTGAACTGCCAATGGACCTCTGTGTCACATTTTTACATACAGAGATCAAATCATCACAACACTATGGGTCCTTTCCATGAGATTTTGAAACCTTTGCTGTTTTTGTTTTTGTTGTTATTAGAACGTGACTTTTACTACTGTCCAAAGAAAATACTTCAATGAAACAAAGGGCTTGGAATATATAGAACAGTTGTGTACATCTGAATTCAGCACTGTTCTAATGGAGGTTCAGTCCAAGTACGTTTAACCTAAGTAAGAATAAGAAGTAGCATTTCCAGATAAAAAGTGTTAACAGTTTGTACAGATTTAATAAACTGACCAGTGGCTTCTCATTAATTGGTACACCAGGGTTTCTCAAACAGGCATTGTCGCTTGTGTAGGGAAAGCCCCTGGCGGGCCGGGCTGGTGTGTTTACCTGCCCCATCCGCAAGTCCAGCCGATCGCAGCTTCCACTGGCCGTGGATTACTGCTCCGGGCCAATGGGAGCTGCTGGAAGCGGCAGCCAGTAAGTCCCTCGGCCCATGCTGCTTCCAGCAGCTCCCATTGGCTCAGAGAAGTGATCCGTGGCCAGTGGGAGCCGCGATCGGCCGGACCTGTGGACAGGGCAGGTAAACACACCGGCCCGGCCCACCAGAGGCTTTCCTTACACAAGCGGCGACCCCTATTTGAGAAACCCTGTGGTGCACACATGCCTACCACAGCATGGCAGGGAGCTCAAGGCTGTGCCTTGCGGTGGGGTGGTGGGGCTAGAGGTTTCTGCCAGAGACAACTGGTGCTTGCTTAGAGTGAGAGGGCACAATTTAAAGGTTCACCCCCCCCAACAGTTTGTCACCCCCCTCCTCTTACTATCAGTGACCCCTCCCTGCATCTCCCAGGTGTTAACAGCGCAAGGAGAGGGAACATCAAAAGCAGAGGCTCTCCCTACAGCTCCCAGCTGTTTGCTGCTGCCTCTCCCTATGGCCAAAGCTCCCAGCATGTTGGCTCCAACAGCTGCTGTGCAGGGCGGGAGCACAGTGGTACCATGTAACCATGCAGGGCCAGCAAACCCTGGGAAAAATCTGGGGGGGGGGGCATGTGACTCCATGTGCCCCACCACGCATTGCCTCTGGCTTCTGCATAATGGGAAGGGTTGTCTTGGGGCTTCAGCCCTGCGGGAGTCATCTGCTGGGGCTTGGGGCATCAGCAGGAGTGGGGCTGAAGCCCGGAGCCCTGGCAGGCACGTCCTGGCTCTCAAACTTCTGAAGATTGTCATATACGGTTCGGAGGATCAGCAAGTTTGGCCACCCCTGGCTTATACAGTGCTCCCAATCCCTAATAGGTGTGAACATGACTCTATAGCTTGGCGTAAGATTGCTAAGAGAAACCTTCTCCCTATGTACAGTAAATGTTTTTGCGCTGGATGAGGAGAAATATTTAATGTTCAGTAAATGATTACTACTTTACAGGTATTATTGTCTAGCAGCTGTTGCAGCTTTGCTAAAATATGTTGAATTTATTCAAAATTCAGTTTATGCTCCTAAATCGCTCAAGGTTCGTTTCCAGGGAAGTGAGCAAACTGCTATGATAGATTCATCATCAGCCCAAAATCTAGAATTGTTAACTAACAATAGAGATTCTCGGTAAGATTATTTTGTTCTTACAAATTCAATTTTTTTCATTGTTATAAATTTATAATGCACCAAGTTCTATGGCACATTTATCTAATCTATCTAGTCATAGTAATTATATTGTATGCAAAGCTGATTTTTAAATAATTTGAAAAGACAAATGAACTGCAACTTAGTGCAAAATTTGTAGTCCTAGCCTGGAATTTTTTTATGTGCATCAGGAAACCCCTAATAATAAAAGGGATTAGAAAGAAAGAAAAAAAGAAAAGATAAGAATTGTGTAAAGGTGTATAGTGTATCTGTCACAAATGAACCTGCTGTCAGCAGGTTTGACTTATATAACTGACCCACAAGTTATGTGTGGCCACGTCTCTACCTAGCAGCTGAGCCAGGGGGATGTTGCCACTTCTGGGGAGTCCAGAAGAGGGTAAGCGCTGCCCAGAGCCCGCCTCACTCCGTCCCATGCCCCAACCTCCTGCCCCCTGCCATACCCAAACTCTGCTGCTGCTCGGGGTGGGGAGGACATTGGGCCAAGTAGGGAGCCTGCCGGCCCTGCCCACACCAGCACCAGTGGGAGTCCCGGGCAGTGCGCCGCCGCCTGTGCCCCCCAGCACCAGTAGTGGTTCTGGGCAGCCCCCACCCACCACCCCCACAAGTTTTATTCACTGGTAATTTTAGTAAAAGTCATAGACAAATTTACGGCCCGTGACCTTTGTTTACTGCCCGTGACCTGTCTGTGACTTTTACTAAAAATACCTGTGACTAAAATGTAGCCTTACTCATAGTCTGATATTTCGGTCTGAGGTCCCAGAGCTCACATGGAGTTCCAGGGAATTTGTGTGTGCTCAGCACTTCTGATAACCAAACTGTAAATTGTAGGCTAATTTAATCTGAAAATTTCATTTGATTTGTATCAGCTTGATTTTTTTTTTAAATTTGTGTTATTTTCAAAGGAATGGTCACACTCTTTTTGGCGTTCTAAATTATACTAAAACTCCAGGTGGAAGCCGAAGACTTAGGTCTAATATCCTGGAGCCTCTGGTTGATGCTGAAACAATTAACACAAGATTGGATTGTGTTCAGGAACTACTCCAGGATGAGGAGCTCTTTTTTAGTCTTCAGGCAGGTAATAGCTTGTTTTATTTTTAAAACACTTAAAAATACCCATTCAAATATTTTGGTTTTTATAATAGCTGAAAACTCATAGCATGTATTAATAAAATAGATATGAAACATGTTTTGACTTTCAAATTACATTTCATAGTGGATTTTAAAAATGCGATGATTTCTAGCAATAGTTCATAATCTGTCATTATTTAATTTGACTTTTTACCTCTTTTTTGATCATTTTGCTAAAATTTTTAGTAAATCAGGCAGACCAGCGAATGGTGCTTTAGAGGAATTTTGAACTGGTCTCACTAGCTCTTTAACCAAGTGCATTTTGTGTTGGAGCCAAGCTTTCCAGATACACCATTGTACACATCTGTATCTGTACAGATGTTACACCACTAACATGTGTAATGTAATTTGCATACTGTCATGAATATGCAGCTTCTCATTTTTGATTTCTAAGATACAGGTAACGAGACATATGAATACACACACACTGCTAAAGAGCACAAGTTAGTTAGTCCAGCTAAGCTTGACATTAAATTCGCTAAATCTTTATTTCCTGGGTTTCCTTTATTTCCTGGTTTTGGACGGCTTATTGTGGTTTTTAGCTAAACGAGTAACCACTTTTGGTCAGATCAGGAACTCTTTCCAAGGCTTTCACAACACGAAAATGGATGACATGTAGTCTGTAGAGCTACACTCTTTTAGCTTGATATTATACCAGCAGAGCAGATGTGAATATATAAATACCACCAAATTTTGCAGATCGTCAGAGTGGCTCAGAATAGTATGTTTATCCTTTATTTTTACACCTTAAATATTACAAACACGCATTTTTAAAATAAAAGTTTGGAAAAAGTTACTGCATCACGACTACCTAAAACAGTGAATGGGAATTTCTCATTCTTTCTCTATCTCCATCCTATCATAGAAAATATTTTGACATTTATATCCCACCTGTCAAGAAGTAAGGAGGTAAAAGGTCTATGTTGGTATAAAAATACCGGCCCACCCACTTTTTCTTTAGTATTTTTGCTTCCTTTCCCCTGGAAACTTGGAGTGTATTTCTCCAGTTTTAACTTCATCCATGCCCATCCACCCCATTTCGATAGATCAGAAATATGCATGTGAAGATGCAGCAGAGGAGACTGTGTTTTGGCACTTGTAGCTCAAAGGTAGTGAGGTAGGTAGGAGAAGTGTACTATAATATATGCTTTCCCACAAGACTACTTGTCACACATTGTCTCTTGATCTTGTTAGTGATCAGCTCTCTAACTTGTGAGGAGCAGCTGCTTTCTTTCTACTAAAAGAATAGGACAAGGATCTCCTAGAATCATTAATTTTGATTTATAACAAATCTGGGAACAAAGAAGGATTGGAAAAAAAATCACCATTTACTAATATTTCAATATTTAAAGAGGGTAAATGGGATGACCCAGATAACTGTGGGCCTCTATCCTGACAAAATCATGGAAAGGCTGATATGGAATGCAATCAATGAAGAATTAAAGGATATTAGCATAATTAATGCCAATCAACATGGTTTTATGGAAAATAGGTCTTGACAAATAAATCTGGTATTTTTTGACAAGATCACAAGTTTGATAAAGTTTACTGTGTTGGCATAATATACTTAGACTCTAGCATGCATTCTGATTTTTTTAAAATTTGCACTATATGTAGCCCATGTTAAATGGATTAATATTTACAGATGACACTCAAATTGGTGGAGTGATAACAGGGAAAGGTAAATTATACAGACAATCTGGGATCATTTAATAAGGTGAACAATATGCATTTTAATACAGCCAAAAGTAAGATCATACATCTACGAACAAAGAATGTAGGTCACACTATTCTGGAATGCAGCAATCCTGAAAAGACTTGGATGTACTGGCAGATAACCATTTGACTCTGAGCTTCCTCTGTAATGCTGTAGTTAAGAGGGTGAACATGATCATTAGATGCATAACCAGGGGAATATTGAGTAGGAGTAGAGAGTTGGTATTATGTCTGTATACTGTATTAGTGAGACCATTACTGGAATACTGCATTGAGTTCTTGGGTCTCCAATTTTTCCAACATCCTTTTTGAAGTGGAAAAGGTTCAGAGAAGGACTACAAGAAAGATTTGAGACTGGAAAACAAGCCTTATAGTAAGAGACTAAAGAAGCTCAATCTATTTAGTTTATCTAAGGGAAGGTTAAGAGGTGATTTGGTTACAGTTTCCAATATGCACATGGGAAAGTGATATCTGCCGGTAGATAGCTCTTTAATCTACCAGAAAAAGGCATAGAAAAGGGCCATGGTTAGAAACTGAAGCAAAAGAAATTCAGACTATAAATAAGGCACAAAGTTTTAACAGTAAGGGTAATTAACTATTGGAACAACTTACCTAGGGATATAGTGGATTCCCCATCAATCGGAGTCTTAAGATTTGACATCTTTCTAAAAGGTATGCTATTGCTCAAACAGAAATTATAGGTTTGATGCAGAAATTACTGGATGAGGTTCTATAGCCTGTGTTGTGTAGGAAGTTAGATTTTAATGGTTCCGTCTGGCCTTAAAATGTATGAACCATACAACTCTCATTATTTTCTTTGTGACTGTTAGAACAGTTCTGATCTGGGTGATGGTCCTTATGATTTGTAAAAATTTTCACTCTGGTCCTTGCCAGAAATGTAGCTCTCCCATTGTGATCTCTCATTCTTTGCCCTTAAGACCAGGTGTGAAATGGAGCAGGAGCTAGGGTAATACCTAAGAAAGGTCAGTACATTATCTCCGTTCAAGTGGAGGCTAATTCCTCAGTTGTGTCCTTCCATGACATTTCTAATATGGAAGTTGTCCACCTTCACCTTCCATCTTTCACAGTCACAACAGAGTTGTAAAACTTCTAGTATCCTTTGGATAACAGTCCACCTGGTGATGTTTCCAACATTGCTGGTTCTCTTTCTTCCTCTTGCCTGATACTATAAGAGCTGGAATCAAGTTGCTCTGGTGATTGGCGAGCAATTTGTCCACAGAAAGATTTTATTTTCTTACTTACAATATCGAGTAATTTTGCTCTTTTTACATTGTTCCTTTTCATCACCTGATCATTCATAATTTTGGTTATCCAGCTAATTTTTAACCTTCTGTAACACCAAAATGTGAACGCTCTGAGTCGTGTCTCAGTCTCTTTTTTAAATATCCAGCTCTCACATCCATACAGGAGGATTGACCATATGTGTAGCTCTTCAGCAATCTGTGCTATAGCACCACTAAAGCACTGCCACACACCAGGGCTTTTATTGGATTTGGGGATCTTTCCTCTGCAGGATGCATGGGGGTCTGCTGCCCCTTAAATAGTTCAGTAGTGCCCACCAGCCAGCATCTTTCTTGAGCTATTGTAGTTGCATAGTTAGTGCTATATTCTGTCTGGCTTCCTTCTGATAAGGTCATTCCACCACAGGCTCAGGTTACAACTCTTGAAATTGCAGGGCAGATACATAGTAATCTTTTCACTGTCATAATTGGATGGGAATTTTCAAACAGAGAATGTTGCTATGATTTTTAAGATAGCCTGTTTGCTCTTGAGGACTGCCTGCTACATCTGCAGTCTGACATATTTTCTGTTATAAGATAGGAAGTAGAGACATTTGACAAGGGACAGTAGTTTACTGACAAAGCCGTTTTTGTTATAGTCTCCCACTTTCCCCTCATTTATATTTCAGCCCTCCTACCCTGTTGTGGGGATAGAAATGTTCTTACCGTTCAATATCTTTTAGGTTGTTTAAATTCTGAGAGTTTCTTTACTGAAGAGAATATGGGAGAGCTGATGTCATTATAGCTATCATGATACAATGACCAATAAGTGCTGAGATACCATGTTTATGGATGTGACATAAGAATGTAGATAAATAGGTAGTTCTTGTGTCTGTTTTCTTTCTGGTAATTGAAGCTACAATACTTTGTCAAGATTTGTCTGTGATTGGATGAGGGAGAAAATGACTTAACAAACAGAAGTACTAAATAGTTTTCTGTCTTGTTTTCTTTTGGAAAATTAAATCACTTATTTGTTAAAGATTTGTTATTAAAATTATTAACAGAACATAAGAACATAAGAACGGCTGTACCGGGTCAGACCAAAGGTCCATCTAGCCCAGTATCTGTCTACCGACAGTGGCCAATGCCAGGTGCCCCAGAGGGAGTGAACCTAACAGGCAATGATCAAGTGATCTCTCTCCTGCCATCCATCTCCATCCTCTGATGAACAGAGGCTAGGGACACCATTCTTACCCATCCTGGCTAATAGCCATTTATGGACTTAGCCACCATGAATTTATCCAGTCCCCTTTTAAACATTGTTATAGTCCTAGCCTTCACAACATCCTCAGGTAAGGAGTTCCACAAGTTGACTGTGCGCTGCGTGAAGAAGAACTTCCTTTTATTTGTTTTAAACCTGCTGCCTATTAATTTCATTTGGTGACCCCTCGTTCTTGTACTATGGGAATAAGTAAATAACTTTTCCTTATCCACTTTCTCAACATCACTCATGATTTTATATACCTCTATCATATCCCCCCTTAACCTTCTCTTTTCCAAGCTGAAGAGTCCTAGCCTCTTTAATCTTTCCTCATATGGGACCCTCTCCAAACCCCTAATCATTTTAGTTGCCCTTTTCTGAACCTTTTCTAGTGCTAGAATATCTTTTTTGAGGTGAGGAGACCACATCTGTACACAGTATTTGAGATGTGGGCATACCATGGATTTATATAAGGGCAATAATATATTCTCAGTCTTATTCTCTATCCCCTTTTTAATGATTCCTAACATCCTGTTTGCTTTTTTGACCACCTCTGCACACTGCATGGACATCTTTAGAGAACTATCCACGATAACTCCAAGATCTTTTTCCTGACTCGTTGTAGCTAAATTAGCCCCCATCATGTTGTATGTATAGTTGGGGTTATTTTTTCCAATGTGCATTACTTTACATTTATCCACATTAAATTTCATTTGCCATTTTGTTGCCCAATCACTTAGTTTTGTGAGATCTTTTTGAAGTTCTTCACAATCTGCTTTGGTCTTAACTATCTTGAGTAGTTTAGTATCATCTGCAAACTTTGCCACCTCACTGTTTACCCCTTTCTCCAGATCATTTATGAATAAATTGAATAGGATTGGTCCTAGGACTGACCCTTGGGGAACACCACTAGTTACCCCTCTCCATTCTGAGAATTTACCATTAATTCCTACCCTTTGTTCCCTGTCCTTTAACCAGTTCTCAATCCATGAAAGGACCTTCCCTTTTATCCCATGACAGCTTAATTTACGTAGGAGCCTTTGGTGAGGGACCTTGTCAAAGGCTTTCTGGAAATCTAAGTACACTATGTCCACCGGATCCCCCTTGTCCACATGTTTGGTGACCCCTTCAAAGAACTCTAATAGATTAGTAAGACACGATTTCCCTTTACAGAAGCCATGTTGACTATTGCTCAACAGTTTATGTTTTTCTATGTGTCTGACAATTTTATTCTTAACTATTGTTTCGACTAATTTGCCTGGTACCGACGTTAGACTTACCGGTCTGTAATTGCCGGGATCACCTCTAGAGCCCTTTTTAAATATTGGCGTTACATTAGCTAACTTCCAGTCATTGGGTACCAAAGCCGATGTAAAGGACAGGTTACAAACCTTAGTTAATAGTTCTGCAACTTCACATTTGAATTCTTTCAGAACTCTTGGGTGAATGCCATCTGGTCCCGGTGACTTGTTAATGTTGAGTTTATCAATTAATTCCAAAACCTCCTCTAGTGACACTCAGGGCCGGTTCCAGGCACCAGCTGAGCAAGCTGGTGCTTGGGGCGGCAGATTCTAGGGGGCGGCATTCCGCCCAATCCTAGGGCAGCACAGCCGCTTTTTGTTTTTGTTTGTTTGCTGCTCTGGCCGCCCTGTAGGGAGTGGAGGAGGGGAGCGCCCTGCAGCAAACTCGGCAGGGCAGCCCACGTCCTTCCCTCCCTGCCGACCGGAGCAGCGCAGAGCCCTCCCGCAGGCGGCGCGGTGGTCGGGGCCGCTGGGTGAGCTCCCCGCTGAAGTGCTGGCCGCCTCCCTCTCTCTCCCGCCCCGTCCATCCCCCTCCCCCCCACTAGACCGGGTGTGCACTCTGCAGCACAGGGAGTTCCCCTGCACCCTGGCTCCGGCCGCCCTGTGGGGTTTTTTTCCCCCCTGCTTTGTCAGCCGTGCCGTTGTCCCCCCCCCCCCCGCTTTGCCGCTCCAGCCGCGCCGTGTTTTTGTTTTGTGTTCCCCCCCACCCGCCTTTGCCGCAGGTTTTTTTTTCCTCCTGCTTTGCCGCTCCAGCCATGCTATGTTTTTTTGTTTTTTGTCCTCCCCCCCCCCGGCTTTACCGCTCCTGCTGTGCTGCAGGTTTCCCACTGGCCCCGCTTTGCCGTTCCAGCCGTGCCGTTTTTTGTCCCCCCCACCCTGCTTTGCCGCTTTAGCTGTACCGTGTTTTCTTTTCTTTTTTTTTACCTGCTTTGCCGCTCCGGCTGTGCCGCAGGTTTTTTTTTCCCCTGCTTTGCCGCTCCAGCCGCACCATTTTTTTGTTTTTGTTCCCCCCCCTTCCCCCTGTTTTACTGCTCCGGCCGCACCATGTTTTGTTGTTGTTGTTGTTGTCCCCCCCCCCCCCCCGCTTTGCAGTTCCAGCCACGCCGTTTTTTTGTTCCCCCCACCCCGTTTTGCTGCGTTGTGTGTTTTTTTTCCCCTGCTTTGCCGCTCCGGCACCCCCCCCCCCTTTTTTTTTTGCTTGGGGCGGCAAAAAAGCCAGAGCCGGCCCTGGTGACACTTCAATCTGTGACAGTTCCTCAGATTTGTCACCTACAAAAGCCAGCTCAGGTTTGGGAATCTCCCTAACATCCTCAGCCGTGAAGACTGAAGCAAAGAATCCATTTAGTTTCTCCGCAATGACTTTATCGTTTTTTAGCGCTCCTTTTGTATTTCGATCGTCAAGGGGCCCCACTGGTTGTTTAGCAGGCTTCCTGCTTCTGATGTACTTAAAAAACATTTTGTTATTACCTTTGGAGTTTTTGGCTAGCCGTTCTTCAAACTCCTCTTTGGCTTTTCTTATTACACTCTTGCACTTAAGTTGGCAGTGTTTGTGCTCCTTCCTATTTGCCTCACTAGGATTTGACTTCCACTTTTCCAAGTTTCAGCTCAGTTTCTCATTTGTGTTTAATTTTGTTTTACAGTGATTTCAAGATTCCTGGATACTGAACAACTTCTTTCAATTTTAGTACAAATTCCAAAGCAAGATACAGTAGGTTTATAAATGCATCTATCTCATAAATAATGAATAATTGTCAGTTATCTCAATAGAGTATGCAACATATAAACTTCATATAGCAACTGTACAATTGTATTATATTGTAAGAAAAAGATTGTACATTAAAGAGAGATGGAAACATAGTTTTAAAGATATACAGCGATTTATATATGTTGTTCCTCACCCAGAAAGATGAAAGTACGTACCCCTTAAACTAAACCATATTTTTTACTCTGTAACAGGAGAAGAATTTCAGCCAGTCACAAAGTGTTTTCATTTATTTATTTAGATTTATGTAGAGAGTAATAAAAGAGCACCCAGCTAATGCTCTAGGCATCCTTGACAATATTTTAAAAATACACTGAAACAGGCCTGTTGGTTCCTCCAGATCAGCTCAAATACACAACAACAAAATACATGACTGATGTGAATTGCTCTCACACAATCTGCAATTTCCTACACCCAGTCTAATCAAACACTCATTTCTTCGCAAGTGAAGGAGAAAAGGTGGGCAAAGCAGCAAGGCTAACAAGCTCAAGCTGTTATGGAGTTGGGGAGGAAGCGAGGCCCTGTTACCCTTGTGGAGAATGACTAAAAAAACGTGATTGTTGTTCCTTCACAAATGCCACTGTACTTTTAAAATCTCCATCCTCTTACTTATTCATCCTAAGCACACCTCCATCTTAACATCACTGGAGAGTAGGAGAGAGAAGCATTTTCATATGAGCATGAAAGGTAAAATACACCTTTTAATGTTAAAAGTTGTATAATAGAAATAATCTCCTTTTTGTAATATACTCTCAGTTTTTAGATTGATTGCCCACTTAACTTTGCTTTGTCTATTATTTAGCCTCAGGAGCCTCTTATGAAATATAAAGCAGTTGAGATTATCCCTTATATATGGGCTGCAAAAAATTTACTAAAAAACAAACCTCTTTAGTTTAGTTTCAGTTACTAAATAAATCTTCCATATCTGTCAAGCCAGAACTTAGAATCTTGTTCTTTTTAGCTTCCAAACACAGGCCTTCATGCTTAAGCCAAGTGAAAGTCTCTTACAACTATGAAATAAGTTCTCTCAGCAGCGATCAAGGTACAAACTATTAATACACATAACATAGACAGTACAATTAAATACAGCAATTATTAACATTTGTTTTATTACAACTCATTTTCTTCAAATATAGCACATGCACAAATTTTCAAGGGGATTAAAATATATTGAAAATTTGAACCTGCCATATTTAGCAAGCTGTTTTAGAGATAGAGGGATACAGAGAATATTTAAATACAAGTCAACATCTCAAATCAGGGTATTTTTTAGGTCCAGATTTTGCCACCCATTTTGTTTTAAATTTAATTTTAAAAAATCTGTTACGTGCCCCTATTCTCAGTGCATCAACAGCAAGATTTGAATCCTGGACTTCAGCACCAACCTCGACAGCTTCAACTAGCTCATCTCAGAGTAGGCTGTTACCACTTCCGTTATTTGCAAACTGCAAAACATCACTAACCAATGATTAAGTGCATCCAACTAGTGTAAAAAAGTACGTGAGGAAAGTGCTTTAGTAACAATACAGCTGCCTAGACTTCATTGTTAACAAAAGAACTATTCTGATTCAGTATACTTAAAATACAGCCAGTACATCACAATTTTCCTTAGTGTTTCTGGATGCTAATTTAGACAAAAAGGAAATTAGAAAGGAAATAAATCTTTCTTTTTACTCTCATCCATGTGTCTATTTTAAAATGTTAAAAAATAAATTAAAACACCATGTTATAATGTTACCAACAGGTATAGAATAAAAAAACTGTTGAATGCTGCTTTTTTTTTCTGAAAAGCAAGACACACTGAAGTTCCTGGAGTTGTAATTGGTAATGTGTGTATGTGGGGGAGATTTTGGCAGAAACTTGCTATGGTTATTGGAACAGCTCTTCTTGCTTGCTTCCACCTTGCTAAGGTGACCCAAGGCAATCAAATTGCACCATCTTAAGGAATATTTCTGTAAATGTCACCCCTGATACTTCAATTATACTAAGACACTATCTGGACTGATTGCCAAGCTTCATTCTGAGAAGAAAATTCAGCAAAATTCAACAACATATAAAGGGATTTAATTGAGTTCTGTGAGCACATTTTTCTTTCTAAGAAACTTCAGAACATTAGAAATTGGATGGGTTGGGGTGTTTCTGTTCCAACAATTTGTAGCATAATTATTTTTAAAGTAAACTAAGGCTTTTTAGTAGATTTGTATGTGTAATTGAATTTTTCATAAAATTGAAATAAAAATACTGTTTAGTATTTCCCACACAGGAGCTTTCACTTTTATTTATATTTTCTATTAATTTGACTTTAAAAACAGGGAAGATTTTCATTTGTGCCTTTGAAAATCTGCCTTAGTTTCTACATAAGAATTTTCCATTTTTCAAATCTAAAGTTTTCTTCAGTTTCATTTTCAGAAGCCTTTGATTTTCCAACATTGATTTAAATTCGCCACACAAAAATTAGATTTTTTTTCCTTATGGAACTGCTACCTATTCTTTCTTTATAAGGCAACAACAGCACATAGCAAATGTTCTGTTCTCTGTAAGAAAGCACAAATATTTTAGACTTCTTGTCAGTTGAAGAACTCTTTTGAAAATATTGTATTGTAATTTGAGTTTTCTCAAGCCATATATAGTCAAATTTAAAAAAAAAACAGCAAATTTACAAATTGTCATGGTCATTAGTCATATGAATTTTCATAAATCACTTAATAGTGCATGAAAAAACATTCAGAATATGTGTGTAAAATACATGCTTGTTTTGAAATGTATTTTAAAAATTTATACGTACTGTATTTGTAATTTTTTTTTCAACAGGTTAAAGCTGCTGAATCAAAAATAACTAATTTAATCTATCTGAAGCATACTTTGGAACTTGTGGATCCTCTAAAGGTAAAATGTATTCTGTTACTTTTTCTATATAAAACCCAAACTAGTTAATTTTTGTTGTCACACAGTGCAGTTCATTATATTTACTTTATATCTCATGGAACTGTACATTGTCACTGTAGCAACATCCTCTAAAAATAAGACACGGGCCTCTAAATCTATGCTAAGTTTGATGTTGATTTAAAAATAAACATATTTGAGTCTCTAATACTTTCGGAACTGGATTCTGAATGCTAGTTAAAAGCTTAATTTTATAATGATTATTTAACTTAAATAGATGCCAGTCCAACCAGTAAGCTCTCTATATCACCCCAATTTCAAATAAGCCTAGGTGAATCTAAGGCCTTATGGACTGTTAAAATGATTATTTAATCATAAAAACATGATTAAATTTTAATCTATATTTTAATTTTCAATAGGCTGCTTTGAAAAGCTGCAAGACACATCTATTAAAGGCATATTACAGTTCTCTGGAAGACAAAAGGTACTGTGATAATATTTTCATAGCTAGAATATCTTGTTGTCTCCTTTTTTTCTGAGGATGGCTAGGATTTGAAGATATTGCTTCTTGAATTATTTATAGATATAGCTCCTGGGTTTTGTGTTATCATTAGAAGCTCTTAATTTTACTTATTCTTTCTTATGAAGTTTTTAGAAATTCAGTTTTTCAACTATTGCAGGAGAAATTTGAAAAAAGATAAACAGAAAATTGGTTTTAACAATAGTTGATTGTTATGAATGACAAACATAATTTAAATTCTTACAAAAATTAAATACTCCAGTAGATATTATTGAAAAGACAAAAAAAAATTGAGAATACTTTGATTTCTTAGAATCACCCAAAATGACTGAGGACAAGTAGCTGTTTCCGATATCTGAGCAGTGTGCAATGTCTGCTATTCTTTAAGGTATTGAAATATTTAGGTTAAAGTTAGGTGTGTTCATATGATGTCTGAGGTAAAAAAAAATCACGTTAAGTTTTCAGTTTATTGGCTTCAGTCATTTTTATTTATAATTGAAGATAATGTTGATAATTAAGTTGAAAAATATTACCTAGCTAATAGCTGATATAACTACTGTTGTAGGTTTGGAATCATACTTGAAAAGATTAAAACTGTCATTAATGATGATACAAGATACACAAAAGGATGCCTGAATATGAGGACCCAGAAGTGCTATGCAGTCAGGCCAAATATCAATGAATTCCTTGATATAGCTCGTAGAACATACACAGAGATTGTAGATGACATAGCAGGTATTTCACGATTGATCGCTAATAGAAATATATTGCATCCATTATATAGAACCATAAAATTGTACAAGAATATATAGTGCTAACTTTCTAATGAAGAGAAGGCAAATATTTTTATTGTAATTTGATTTTGTCATTGATAAAAAAAAAAGTTGAGGTACATTTGAAATTAGGGTTGCCATATGTCTCGGTTTTCCCAGACACAACCTATTTTTGGTCCTCCGATCTCTGTCCTGGCAGATTTTTTAAATATGAACAAATGTCCATGATATTTCCTTTCTTGTCCTATTTCAGGATATTTTGAGGACATTACACTTGTTATTTATAAATGCTAGATATTCAAAGTAGAAATAAACTGTACTCCCCTCCCCCTCCATCTCTCCCTTCCCCCTTGCAGTGGCCTCTATTTGGGAACTTGAAATATGGTAACCCTATTTGAAATTTACATTGAGATTTTCCATTTGTAGATAAAAACTGTAATTAAAATGAAATGATGAATAATTATTTTGTGATTTTAAAAAGTAAAAAGATTGCTTTGTTTATTCTGCCAAAGAAAAACAAGCTGTATATGAATCAAACATATAGTAATCTTTCCATTTAAAACCTATGGTTTGCACCTACAATGCAGTGCATCTAAATTCACTTTGAAGTGTTGAAACAATATTATTTCAAATAAAATTTTCTGGTACAAAAAATTAGTTTTATCATCTGCTGACACATTACAAACACAAATACTTTGTTTTTAATATTTTAACTAGTTTGAGTCTGTGAGCTATGATTTAACTGTGTGCTATTAAGAATTGTGTAAAACCACTTTCTTGATATTATTTTAAAGCCAAAATGAATAAAATCAATGTTGGAAGAATGCCTCTATTCTTTGAGTGTAACTGTTTTAGATAAAGTGTCTAAAGTTGATGAAAATAATTGTCTTTTTCTGAATGGCTCCTATCACTTTTCTGAGCAGACAAGATTGTTCTTTTAGTTCACACTTTAACAGGAAAGAATGACAAATAGCACACGTGAATAATAGAATTTTTAACACCAATAATATACTATAGATTGTCTTGAGGTTCCTGTTAGCTTTGTAGCTTACAGTTGACATGACACAGAGTGAACATCACAAGAGTTTAGTTGTTCCCTTGCTTTCCAAAATTTTCCTTACATGGCTGATAAGACCCAGAGAGATGTAGGCAGGGAGGAGCTGCCTAATGGTTACTGCAGTCCAGTTTTACTGCAGCCCACATGTTTACAGCAGAAGAGCTTCTTTTCTCCTTTTCCTGTTATCATGCTAAGCATTGAGGAAGCAAATGCTGACACTGGAGCACTGAGTGACTCCTGGACCCAGGTGTCCAACAGAGCCCATCCTCTCTACCTAACCATTTGCTGGTCTGTGTCTCTGGTGGTAGCAACAGTGGGAGATTGAGCCAGCTCAGTGAGGAGTATGAATGCCAAGGAAACCTTGTTCAACAGCATCCTCCTTTTCTCCCCACACAGTAGTACAACAAAAGTATTTTTCCTCATCCACCCAAGCACCCGCACATGCCTGTACCCCACTCAGCAAAATTCAGAATTCCTATAATTTAGCAGCACCTTTCCTCCTGCCACCTAATAGTCCTCTGCATCTATCACCCTCCCAGGTGGGTGGGTTAGGATTAGGATTTAGAAATGCAAAGGATTCTGAACTATGGAGTGAGTGGGAAAAGATTGACAGCCCCAGATCTAAGCATTACAGTTACCTGTTGAGAAAGCAGGGTGAAACACCACTGGCATGAAAGTGGATTCATCTGAAGCTTACTTCTCTGAGAAATCTTCCTTTCCAGCAAAAGGACAACCCACCCCTGAGATCCCCATGACGACATATGAATATCTTTAAAAAGAACCTATGAATTCTCCTATTTTCACCTGGCACTTTTTGTCCACTAGTTTTATAAAGCTAGTGCTCTTATTTGAATGGCTTACCAAGCTCTTTCACCTCCACACAAGCCCCGTTTCAAGGTCCTAACAAGGCTGTCTAATTTACTGGAATTGGTACCTAGATATCCGCATGATAAATTTCCTACTCAGATAACACAGTGAGTTTTATAGTATGTTAGAAAATATTTCCATTATGGCTGATTCCCGCCCCCCCCCATATTACTTAGGAATGATAACACAGCTTGGAGAAAAATACAACCTACCTTTGAAGATGAGTTTCAGTTCTGCTCGTGGATTTTTTATCCAAATGAATGCAGAATGTGCAGCATTACCTAATGGTCAGCTTCCTTCAGAATTTACAAAGGTATGTGTTCTGGACATGTTTTGTCATGAAATTAATGACTTCAGTGATATTACATAATAAATGAGGATAGAATTTATTTAACCCATATTCTTTTATGCTGTGTGTTAAATGTCAATATGTGGTATATTATTTGTGAGATAATATGAAATGTTATAAGGTTTCTATCATTCTGATATTTGCATTTTGTTTTCTTGTTTTTTCATGCTATTTTATTTAGGAAAAGTGAAATAAGGGAATAGTTTTGTCACTTGCTTTCCAGATTGTTCCTACTCTGTTTTCTGGAAATCTTTCTTTATGTGCAAAAAGAACAGGAGTACTTGTGGCACCTTAGAGACTAACAAATTTATTTCAGCATGAGCTTTCGTGAGCTACAGCTCACTTCTTCGGATGCATAGAATGGAATAGAAATAAAGAAAGATTTCTAGAAATAAATTTGTTAGTCTCTAAGGTGCCACAAGTACTCCTGTTCTTTTTGAGGATACAGACTAACACGGCTGCTACTCTGAAAACTTTCTTTGTGTGTGTTTATTTGAAATGTGTTACTTAAAGTTTGAATTTCCCTACAGATTACTAAAATGAAAAATGCATATAGCTTTACTTCAGCAGACTTAATTAAAATGAATGAAAGATGCCAGGAGTCTTTGAGAGAAATTTATCACATGACCTACTTGTAAGAACATTTCAAACTCTTTAATATTTGTGTTAACTTGATTTATTTGCCATATTAACAACTAGTTGTGAGGTTTTCTAATATATTTTCATTGGTAAATTATGGGGTCTTATAAAAGCACTCCAGATTGCAGAGTGAGTGTTCTTCATGAGAGAGCACATTAAAAGGCTAAATCTACATTATTCTGAATTATGATTAAAATGTATAGGGATTTATTCATTAGAAAGAAGAGTATCCATCACATTTATTAAACTTTTTGTAGAATATTATCAACACAAAATGACACCATGAGTATAGCAATTTGGCAATTTGTAGCCATTATTTATATTAAGTATGCCTTTCATTTTAAGTAGAATTACCTTCAGTTTTTCCATAAATTATGCTTATAAAGGGACCCAAGGGCATATATTGTTCTCTTTTCTTCTAGATCACAAAAGCTAAGAGAGGCTATTTTTGGCTACATCTTCTTTTGGAGATCATGTGAACCCATTTTAAACATGAAGGACTCAAGAAACTGAAGAGTCACACTTTTTGGAGGACAAAGAACATCATTGGTTCAAAAACTGTGTTTTTTAGAGTCAATTTTGCACATGCAGCTCCCTTTCAAGCAGTGGAAGTTGCATCTGCAAAGCTGATGGCAGAATTTGGCCTAGAAGTTGTTCCCCAATAACTTACTACGCTTTTTAGAAATTCACAGAATTGCCCATGTTTACAAATCTCGATGGCATTTATGTAATGCCTGTCATCCTAGTATCTAAGTACCATATTGACATTATGAACTTAATAATTGCTTTATTGCTGTAAATTGTGTAAAGCAATAAAATATAGTAGTGTACAGTAACTAATTCAGAGCTGTCTGCTTGCAGGATAGTGTGTAAACTACTGAGTGAAATCTATGAACATATCCATTGCCTATACAAACTCTCTGATACTGTGTCAATGTTGGATATGTTGCTGTCATTTGCCCATGCCTGCACTCTTTCTGACTATGGTAAGTTTCTTTCTAAGAGATGGTAAATATAAATAAAAATGCTGGTAAAGCTACACCCCTGTCCCCCAATATTTATATAATAGTACCAGGTCTAGTTTGTGGCTCTTGTATTTATCTCTTCATATATTAGTCATTTATAGAACTAAAATTGGATTTCAGTTCAGTGTATGAATTACTTTTATAGCTTCACTTTTCCTACTTTTCTTTCCCTTTTTATTCATATATTCCCCCACTTGCTTCTGAACACAATCTTGGCATGTTATCTGAGGATGGAGGGCTAAGATGTTATTTTTCTGTAATAGATCATGAGGACTTGTATAAAAGATGTAATCTCTACCTGAAAACAGCCCATTAATTCCTCCAAGTATCCTGTCTTTGCTGATTTGATAGCTATAGGTCAGGTCTTCTACATGGGAATATCCTTTCTGATTCTTCCACTCTTGCTCATGTTGAATAATCCCTTCTTTGTGAATAGTTCTTGTCACGGGGTGACTGACCTTTTAGAGAGAATTAGGGACAGTCTACCCATGACTAAGGTTGGTAAACCAGCCTTGGTGACTAATTGGTGGATTGGGAGCTAATCGATTGCCCAGGTGGCTGATTACTGCTCAATTAGGGGAGCACCTGATTTTAATAAAATTACCAGAACTCAGTCTGGAGAGAAGGTCAGCAAGGAGCAGTGTTGGGGAAAAAAGACTCCTGATGACTGGAGACAGCAGGCAATAGAAAAGGGGAAGGGTGTCCACTCTTGTCATGGAATAGACAAATGATCCCTGAACCTCAGTTCCAGGGAGAAGAACTGGATCATATCTTTATGCTATGTTAGCTAAAGCACTGGCAAGAGTTCTACCCAAGCTCCAGTGAGAACTGGGAAGGTGAAGGTGGTACCTCCAGCTCTGGCGAGGAGGATGGAGGGTTATTTTCTGTAAACAGTAGAAAGACTGTTCTGAACAGTACTCCAGCTCCAGGGAGGAGGACTAGGAGCCTCATGATGCAGGCAAAATACAGAACTATGTAAGAGGGGTCTCCCAAATCTGGAGCTAGGAGTAGGATTAAAGGCTTGAGTGGAAGGTTTTTCCCTGTTTGGGATATTTGTTTCTGTTAATTAAAGGGAAATGCTTTAAGGCAAGCTTGTTTTGACTTATTTTGTAGATACAGGTTGGGGCAAACTGAGGCAGCACCTTGTCATGCTATGCCTGGCAGAGGAGTGAAGCCCCCAACTCAAGTAGCAAGATATTATTCAACAAGAGGAAGAGTAACAGACTCGGAGCTCTGCATGAGTGATTCTTATTTTATTTAAAAATTTAGCTTTTTAATAATTGTCATAGGTTTATTTTGTATTTAGTGCTTAACATTTCTTATAATTTTTTCTTGGTTTAGTTCGTCCAGAATTTACTGATACCTTAGCAATCAAGCAGGGATGGCATCCCATTCTTGAAAAGATATCTGTGGAAAAACCTGTTTCTAATAACACGTATATCACAGAAGGCAGCAATTTTATCATTATTACAGGACCAAATATGAGTGGAAAATCAACTTACCTGAAACAGATTGCGCTCTGTCAAATTATGGCACAGATTGGTGAGCAACAGTTTACCTTATAAGTATTCTTTTGCACTACTCATATTGTTTTCTACTGAAAATTTCATTATTTACTAAGTGGAAAAATGTTTCTAAAAATAAGATGAGATTTTATGTGTATTACACAAGGCCAATTTTTAGCTATAGTGTTACTACCAGTGATAACATAAGGTAACTTGTACTTTTATTTTATTTTGCAGGTTCTTATGTCCCAGCAGAATATTCTTCTTTTAGAATTGCTGAGCAAATTTTCACTAGAATTGGTATGGATGATGATATAGAAACAAATTCATCAACATTCATGAAGGAAATGAAAGAGGTACAAGTTTAATTATTTTAGTATCAAGGGCCCTAATTAACATTAAGCTGGTACAGTTTACATTGGTTTATGGATATATATTTCATTGGCACTGAAGCACTTTTATTTTAGACAAGCACATGTCAGGGATAGTGTAGGAGTACTTGGTCCTGCCTCAGCACAAGGGTCTGGACTAGGTGACCTCTCAAGGTCCCTTCCAGACCTACATTTCTATGATTCTGTGTACAAACAAAGCAGTCAAAGACAACTTGGCTTCTGTATCTCTCTTCCATATTGTATGTCATGAGGAGAGAAGCATCTTTTAGAAAGGTAGGTCCCAGGCCGTTTAGGGATTTACAGGTCAAAACGAGCATCAGAAAATCAACTCAGGAACTAATAGGCTGTCACTATCAAGCACAGAACTTAACATAGTCTTGCGTGTTATGTGAATCACTGTCTTAATGTGATTATGGGGAAAACAAACCTTTACTTAACAAGTGAATTTTGCATCAGCTTCAGTTTCCACATGAATATAAGATGCATCCCTTCATTACAGTAGTCTAGTCTTGAGGTGATGCATCTGAAAGAAATGTTAACTACTGGATGGCTGTTTGTAGAGTGAAAGAAAGCTGTCTGGATGTTGCTGCTATATGATCCATTAGTTACTGCTCAGAGACTAACCAGAGACAGGTGATGACAACCTTCTACCATGTAGTCTCCATTGTTACGTGCTAAAGCACAACCAATATTGTCAAATTGGCATCCGAACATCACCCAGTGAAGTCCCGGATTGAACAGCAATGGAAATAGTGACTCTGCAAAAAGTGACTCCATCCAGAGTCACTTAAGAGAATTGTAGACCCAGCTCTAAGAATTTGCCAATTGAATGTTGAAGTTATTTACCAGCCTAGAAGCGACCAGCTAGCTCATGTTACACGAGACAACATGATTAACATCATTGCCCTGCAAGAAACGCAAGAACCACGCTGCCATATTGCTGGCTACAATCTCATCACCTACCTCCATCTCCCAAAACACAGCCTTGATACGTGCATCAAGCACAGCATTGAGGATTATGACACGATAGTTGCTAGGAGCAACTCTGGAACCTTCACCATCTCAGTAAGAATCATCAAGAGAAGAGTGTTTAACGTGCATAAACCACTGAATACAGACTTGTCTTCTCCCCCATTACCCACAGTCTGTTGCCTGGCTTATATATATGTCATTGATTTCAGTCGCCACCATACAATGTAGGGCTATGCTAGTAACAATATTGTGGATGAGGCACTTGTGGAATTGTCATCAAATGAAGACACAGACCTTCTTTTCTATGCAAAAGACAGAGGCACTTTTCATTCTGCCCCTGGAACAGATATCGCAATCCAGATTTCTGTTTCATCACCGAAGACCAGTTGAAATCCCTCAGAATACGTCTAGCATTACTTTTGCTACTTTCTACACACCTGGCATCAACTGGTGTTAATCCACACTGGGTTTGAACTCCAGTAGTCATGTCATTGCCCAAATGGCAATAGAAGTAAAGAAGAACCAAATAAATACCGCAACATCCCTGGCAGAGTCACTGAATCTAGCGTGCCATCAAAGATGACTCAAGACAGTTGAAGATCAGGATTTCACTTACTCCAGCCACAAAGCTTGGCTAATTTTGCATCAGCTTGGGGCGGCAAACCCAGGGGAACATCAAAAGCTGGTCCAATTGCAGCAACGCTTCTTATGAACTCAAAAGTACTAGGGGACAAATCGACTAAGCATAAAGTGTGCAGAGAGCTCTGACACATAGTCAGCTCACTACCTGTCCCCAATCCCCCTATCATTTCCCTTCACCCAGAAGGAGGTGAATAACCTTGGAAGAATATTTCTTATATTGGCAGCCAAACCAAAGCCCACTAAAGGTATGTCTACATTGTGTATTCCTTTAAACGGTGTATAGCATACACACACTACATGCCCTCCTCCCCCCAGCACAGGTTTAAATAGCAGTATAGACAGTAAGGTATTGTTTAGGTGAGTATAGTAAAGACATGCCTGAACCTTGTACCCTACATGGCACTCTGCTCACCGAAGCAGTGACTCCCCCATCTATACTGCTATTTTTAGCAGTGTAATGTCCTGCAACTGGGTCCCCACTGCTGGAGTTTTTCCAGTTGCAGGAAAAGACTCCAGCAGCAGGAAAATGTTCTGGCAGCTTCCCACTGCTGGAGGATTTCCCTGCCACAGGAGCTGCTGGAGCCTTTGCCCCCCATTTAAGACTCCAGCACCAGAGAGCTACACCTACTAAACATGTGGTGTGCAGTGTAGACAGAGGCTAAAACTGTGGTGTCAGCATATCATCTAACAATCGAAAAACTAGGGCAGAGCTGCACATGAACGTCTGTGATTAGAAGATAAAACTGCAAAATGTCTTGATGTGATGTTAGACCAAAGCCTCACATTCCACTAGCCCAGGGGCGGGCAAACTTTTTGGCCTGAGGGCCGCATCTGAAATTGTATGGAGGGCCAGTTAGGGGAGGCTGTGCCTTCCCAAACAGCCAGGCATGGCCTGGCACCAGCCCCCATCCAACCCCCCCTGCTTCTCGCCCCCTGATGTCCCCCCCGGACTTCTGCCCCATCCAACTTCCCCATTCCCTGATGCCCCCCCCGGGACCCCTGCCCCATCCACCACCCCGCTCCCTGTCCCCTGACCACCCCCAGAACCCCTGCCCCTGACTGCCCCCCGCCACCCCATCCAACCCCTCCTCTCATTCCTGACCGCCTCCCCAGGACTCCTGCCCCATCCAACCACCCCTTCTCCCTGTACCTTGACTGCCCCCAGAACCCCTGCCCCTGACTGCCCTCCACCGCCCATCCAACCCACCCCCTCCTTCCTGACTGCCCCCCCAGGACCCTTGCCCCCATTCAACCCTTGTGGTCCCTGCCTTCTGACTGCCCCGACCCCTATCCACATCCCTGCCCCCTGACCACCACCCCAAACTCCTCTGCCCTCTATCCAATCCCCTCGCTCCCTGCCCCTTTACCAGTGCTCCAGTCGCGCCACCCAGAGCACCAGGACAGGTTGGAACCAGCCACGCCACCACGCAGCACAGAGACCGGGTCAGCACTAGCTCTGAACTAGCACCTGAAAAATATCTATGACAAAATAAAGATGTGTGTAAACCCCATCCATAAGCTGTCAGCAGCAACCTGGGGAGCCAATGCAGAAACTCTACAAACCTCTTCACTAGCCTTTGTCTACTCTGCCACAGAATACTGCTGACCTGTCTAGACACACCATTTGTCAATTCTCAACTAAACACCATCATGCATGTCATTACAGACACAGTAAAATCAATGTCACAACCATGGCTTCCCATACTGGCACATATCAGCCCACTCCAAATTCGTTGCTACATGAGGGAACAAGGATTTTCTGATATATGAATACCTAAATAATATATCAAGATTCCAACTCAAATCCAGAAAGCTGTTTTGGCTTGCAGCACAAGAGTTCGAAGACTCGGGGTTCTCCCATGAAGTCAGTGGCGAGCAAGGTGAAAGGACACCAGTGTAACATGGAAACACCTCATCAAGGACTCAACTGAACAACCCACTGGCTTTTCACTCACATGAAAATATGCTACATTTTGAACTGAATGTGCTGATACACAATTCTGTTTGTGAGTGCAGAAACGGACTTCAAGCTATGAAACACCTTATCAACTTGTGTCCCAAATGATCATATATCAGTGGTATTTCTTCCATCTACTCTGCGTCACCTGAAGCAATCAATTGGATTGCCAACTTAGATCTGGACATCTAACAGTACTGTTTTTAAGCCATATGAAAGAAGAAGAGTTTAACTAGACCTCCATATTGCAAACAGGTATTAGTAACTAGGACAACTGGACTTCTCAGGAAGCAGGGCAGAAAAATAATACCAGTAAGTTATTTTTTAAAACTTTTCTAAAATAGGCCTGCTATCAAATAAGGTAGAAAACCCCACAACCATCCTTTTCTCTACCTGTTGCTCCTCTCTACAACGCCCTCCAAACTTTCTACCTTGCCTGCCATCTTCTCTTTTTTTCTTCAAGATTTTCAATGTGGGTTATGGACTTTAAGACCTGCTCCCCAACCAGCAAGCTGGAGATGAGCAGGAAGTTCTAAGAATTATTCATAATAGCTTTTCTCTAAATCATGTCACCGTTTTAAGTCCAGTATCTCTGAAACCATTCCAACAGGAGTAGAAATCACTGTTCCATTGGACATTAGTCTTGATGTTTCATTAGGTATTGTACCTTAAATTATTGTTGGGCCATATCTGACTATTGCTAGTACTCCACTTGAGACCTCATTTTGAGGAAAAATTACATATTTAGAGAGAAAAAGGCAAACACTTTTGTGGCAAGATGTTTTGTTTGTTTTAAAATGCCAGCTGTTTGGAAGCTGCTCAGAGGTGAAAGCCATGGATCTTCTGAAGGATTCTGTTCTTTAATCACATTACCAGTGGACTTTTTGTTGGTTTGTTTGGTTTTTGGGGGGGGGAGGGGGGAGGGAGATTTAAAAATATACTGCTAGAGATAACAAAGTATTTTTTTTCTTAGATAACATATATCATACAAAATGCTAATGACAAATCACTCATCATAATTGATGAACTTGGGAGAGGTACCAGTACTGAAGAAGGTATTGGCATTTGTTATTCAGTGTGTGAATATCTACTGAGTTTGAAGGTATTTTTTATATTTTTTAATCATTAGTCTCTAAAATTTGTATTTTTTTCTCACGCAGACTTAAAATGGTACCAAATAAAAACATTTTCTCATACTCCAGTCTTCATTTTATGGACAATTCTGATCTAAATAATACGGATACACTTACTGGGATTTATGGATAAAAAAGAGATTGATCAATAGATAAGAATAAGGACAAGGATGCCATACTTCCTGCCCTTCTAATACTTGTCCTATTCTTATCCCATCCTATTCCAACCACACAATCATCCCTTGAACACACTCCTTCTAACCCTTGGCTCCATTCATGTTCCTTCCCGTTCTTTCCTTTGGCCAAGACTCTGCCTTGGCTTTTACAATTTGCAGTGACTATACCAAGAATGAGACTGACAATATCCCTAAAGTAGTTGTATGGTAATTGGTTCTATGAGAATCCTGCAGTATTTGGTTCATGAAATGAACCCTTCTGTTTGTCTTTCCGTGTTGAAAGCAAACTAACTAACCTCTTCGGTTTTGCTTGGAGATTAGCGTTTATATACCTAAATCTCCAAAGGGAACTCCCAACTGGCTGCTCCCTTTCCATAATTTGTTGGGATCCTCCACCCTGCATCCCCCTTAACTTAAAGGAGCGTAGACAAGGTGGCTTATCAAGAGAAGTAGAAATGGCCTTTAAGTGGGGAGGAAACTCCAATTATTTCCTAGCTATGTGATTAACTTCAGCATGTTGTCAAACTTTTGCAGACCTGGACATAGGCTGGACTCTTACCCGGGCTTATTTTGGAATACTTTTGCAGATTGGTTTGAAATGTTCAAATATTTCTCATAGTTTTAGCTGAAGGACAATATATAATATCAGAATGTTCAGGCAATTTTGTGAAAATTCTTGACAGTAATTTTGGTAAAATAGTATGAAAGTTAGGAAATTCTGTATTAGTGGCTACATTTTTATATTCCATTGGGAAAGGGGTCAGATAATCCAGGTTGGGAAGATCTGTTGAGACATCCAGTCCATCTCCCTGCCAGTAAAGGATTGTATCCAAATTCATATTACTGTTTATTCCTAGTCTAGTTTAAAATATGTCATGTATTGAGACTTCCATTGCTCCTCTTATGAGATTGTTCCATAGCCTAAAAGGTCTCTCATGTGTTTTTCTGATATACAATCTAAATGGTCCATTTTTGTTATATCATTAGGTTGATTAAACTTATGTTCAGCAAACTATATCACTTAATTTAAAAATGAAAAGGCTCATTTAATATATTTTTGAAACTGCTTTAAAACTGCCTGTATTTGGAGCTTTCTTTACTATTTTGCTATAATCATGCCCATGTTTACAGTACCAAAGAAATAGATCTCTTCATTCAATTTAATATTTTTTAGTAATTTCAGGGCATTTTTTCAAAGCAATGCATACAGGTTTAGCCATCAATGAAAGTCATATTGCTAAATCCCTGTACCCACTTTGAAAATATATATTTTAACCTTATTTTGCTTAATTATAATGAATTATGAAGGATTACTTAATATGTTATAATATATCCTTTTCTGTTGCCTAATTTAGGCATTTACTCTATTTGCTACACATTTCCTGGAACTGTGTCACATAGATGCTTTATATCCCAATGTGGAAAACAACCATTTTGAAGTGCAACATGTGAGAAACAGTGCTGGAAATAAGGAAAAAATTACTTATACTTACATACTTTCGAAAGGACACACAGAGGAAAAAAACTATGGTAATGGACTTCAGTATTGATATTAATAACTTATTAAAAAGTACATAAGATATATTAAACTATTAGGGTCTAACATTCCTACTATCCACTGACAGATCACTCCATATTGTGAATAATTTTTACATAGTAACTGTTACAGGTTCAGCGGTGGCCTAGAAGAACTTCATCACGCTATTGAAGATGCCATCGCTTGGCTGACGACTATGCACACACTAAATAAATAGGTTAAAATACTGTTCCACTTATTTTTGTATTTTAAATAGTTGTATAATAAGGTAGTTATTTTGTGTCCACAGTATGAAAAACTTAATTGTCTAATAAAATGATCTTTCTGCTCTCAGACTTCACCTGGAATCTTCAACTGGTTGAGAACACGGTGACCTGAGATGAGTCACTCTGAGCACATAATAGCTGTACTGAGTGCTCTGCATTGATTTCCTGTTTGATTATGGGAGCAATTCAAGGGGCTGTGAGATAGTCTTAAATGGATGCCTGCACATTCAAGACTTATCTGAGAGCTGCCTCTTTTGTCTTTGCTCATATTGGATGATATAAAAGAGTTAACTAAAAGTGTACCCATTTGGCTCATCCTAAATGAATGAAGTTTTATTAAAAATGACAAATTAATGTTCATAGATGGGTGCCTCAGTTTATTTATGCAGAGAGGTGCTTTTTATCCTTTGAAATGTCAAAACTGTGTTCTGGGGAAAGTGGGTTCATTTATCCTTTAAATTTAATATAAACTGTAGTGAAGCAGACTGTGTAACAGATTAAAACATTTTATTTATGTCTTATTGTCATCCATTCATTTCTTTATAGACCCATAATCCTTCAAGGAGTGAAAAGAATCCACATAATGTTTCTGAGGGCTAGTCGACACTACCCCTTATGTTGATATAACTTATGTCACTCAGGGATGTAAAAAAGACACCTCCCTGAGCGATGCAAGTTACACTGACCTAAGTGTGGTGTGGGCAGCAGTACATTAGTGGGAGACGCTCTCCTGCCAACATAGTTACCACCTCTCACGGAGGTGGAGTAATTATGCTGATGGGAGAGCTCTCTCCTTTTGGCATAGTGTGTCTTCACCAGACATGCTACAGTGGAGCAGCTGCATCAATGCAGTTGCGCTGATGTGGTGCTTCTAGTGTAGACCAGGTATAAATGCTAGATTTTTTAGTTGAGCCCTGATTTAGCTGATTTAATCAATAGGGAGTTGTCTCACAACACACAATTTTTACAAGTCTGAGATAGCCGAAGACTATAAATTATTTGAGTTAAAGTTAGAATTAATTTAATATAAAATGTTCCTTCTATGCCTTTATCAAAATTTCACTGCTAATTTGCCTCACATTGGTAACACAAGGCCAGTTTTGTGGATTTTTTACAAAATGAATTCTGAAGAATTATACATAGATTATAGGACTGGAAGAATTCATGTCCACCACAGATTTCTTTGCTTCCCCACAGAAAAATGACTTTCTGACAGGGAAGAGCAGTCACACACCACTCCCTAGCTGTGCAGGTACATTGCTTCAGGCACCCAGAGCAGCTGGCAGAGAGGTAAATCACCACAGGGATGGGGACACCCCAGCCAGTGGCTTCTACCCTAAACCAGGATTAGCTGCTAGTCCCGGCTGGGCTGGAAGGAAGCAGGAGAGGATGGGACTTCCTCTCCCCTGCAAGGAGACCAACGCACAGAAACCTCCTGCAGCTGCAGGAAGCTCAGCATCCTCCCCTGCTTCCTGCCCCCATCACTCCTCAGCTGTGGTAGGGGAGGGGTCACTGTTCAGGGAACTGCTCCCCATCCACCCAACCCCCGTGCGTCTGGACCTCCTGTACCCAGACATCCCTGCCAAGCCTGGCCCTCACCCAGAACCCCCCTGGCCCTTCATACCTGAACTCCATCCCAACCCCTGAATCAGGAGGCCCCCTGCACCCAGAACCCCTGCCTCTGGACTCCCACTCCTGCACCCAGCCCACCCCCACTGAGCTTCCTGCACTCAAACTCCCATCCTCATGAGCCTGAGCCCCCACATCCAGACTCCCATGCCACTGGCCCCCAGCTAGCTGCACCCAGACCTCCACCCCACCAAGCCCCACTCCCCAAGAACCCAGACCCCCCTGCTGAGACCCCCCCACACCCAGACCCCTCTGCTGAGCCCCAACCACTTTCACCTGGAAGCCCGTGTAGAGTCCCATTGCCCTGCACATGGAAGCCCCCCAATGAGCCTCTGTGCATCCAGATCCCCTCACACCTAGACCCCCAACTGAGCTGCCTGCACCCAGATTGTCCCACACAGAATCTTCTCATTCCACACCTGGATCCCCCCCACACACTGAGTCTCTCCACACTTAGATCTTGCTTGGTTGAGCCTGCCTGCCCCACACCTGGTGCACCTGGTGCAGAGGGCAGGGCCCCAGGGTGTTTCTGGGGCAAGCCCAGGCCTTGTGCTGTGTCAGGGTCGGGTGCAGCCTCACCACTGAGTCTGTGTCCCAGGGAGTGGGGAGGCTGCAGGGTTATCTCCCATCTTCAGCCGGTGGCTTGTGAGCCCCACTGCCATGTTGTAGCCTCTGCATTTATTTATTGACAAAATTTGCAGAATTTTTGCAGAATTTTAAACTGTGTGCAAAATTTTTAATTTTTTGGTGCAGAATGCCCTCAGGAGTAATGTTCAGTTGAGGCACCTGGTCTGCCAGCATCACTGGGGGATTTAAGGACTCCTAGGAGCCTTGCTGTTTCCTCTCAGCTTTCAGGGGAGGCAGAAGCATGCAGCCCAGCTATTGAAAAGAGAAGCTTTTCAGCAGCTGTTGGATTGGGTTAGGCCTCAAGTTCTCCTAGACCAGTTAAGGGATGGAGGAAGAATCAAACATCACACTCTTGGGAGCAGGACAGGCATCGGTGATACTCTGTCCCTCTTCCCAAAGACAAATGGCTCATCAGGTTAGAGACTGGAACACACAGAGTCTCAATCATTTTCACTGACCCTGGAAACCAGCCACTCAAATTCTGCTCTCCACCTCGTTCTCCTCACTGAGTAAGGCTCCTTCTGTCTAGGGTTGTCATCGCCGAGGTACAAAAAAACAGGACATCTGATATCCTGAGCCCATAAAAATGTATGGCTGACAGCGTGTATTGATCACCCTTACAGATTTCCTGGGACATTATCTCAGGAAAGGACGAACCGGAGAAAATCTGGACAGGTCGCAACCCTACTTTTGTTCCACACCCAGCTCTTCTCTCTTCCCTGTTGGATCAGAATTAAGTGAAGGCTGCTAAACCCACTTCCCAGCTTTTGTTCTCCAATCCTCTTAGTGAGGGATTCGTCTTCCTACTCTGTAGACTTTGCCTCTCCTTCAGTAATGGAAAAAGAACTGCCTATTCACAGCCCTAGTATTACAGCTGATGCATCTGAGCATGAGCAGTTAGTGACATCAGCAGTTAGCTTGTGTCATAATAGCTATTGTGATTACACAATATATATGTTTTAGAGCAGGCATCACTACAGACCCTGAGTAACTTGATTTAATCCTTGCTCTCCATAAGTCAGACTGCTATGAAAATTATTGAGTTCAGATACAGAGGAGAGGAAACATATAGGGGAATTAAATAAAAATTCTTTTTGGAAAAATTTCATTTTAGAGTGACATTTTGATTAAGGTAAGTATTCATTCTGGCACAGACAGTGAAGGACTACTTCATATTTTTTATATTTAGGATTAAAAGCTGCAGAAGTTTCTTCTCTACCACCATCAATAATTTTGGATGCAAAGGAGATCACAACTCATATTGCTAGACAAATTTTGGTATGTAGTAGTAATTTGCAGTAGTTACATTATAGTCTTATAAAACACATACCTTCAATATATTCTCATGTATTGTCTATTGTTTGATAAAAATGTAAGTAGCTCAATGATATATTACAGAGGTACATAAGTATGGCACATAAAAATAAGATCTAATGATACAGGCAACTGTGTTACTGGTTATTGGGAATTTTTAAAGAAAATCAGTTTTACTTTTAACAAATTTGCTAATAAAATGACTGCAAGAAAGGAAGAGAAGGATTTTATTTTCAAAAAACTTCTTTATTCCATGAACTGTTGCGGAAAATAAATAAATCTGTACTTTATTTATATAATCTTTGTAACCTTAATTCACCAGAATTTTACAGACTAAGAAGCTGTTCATAGGATAGATTTCAAATGGATTTCTCAGTTCATTCTGGTGTTAGGTCAAGAAACTAGCCATTATGTTTTTGGGAGCGGTTTTAATGGGTTTTACTGAAGATCACTGTCAAATGACAACACAGAGCTCTGTCATTACTATTATGAAGTACTAGACGTAGTCCTAGATAGAATCTGCAAATGGTATATCAGCAGACTCAGATATGGGACAGGCAGAAAACAGCCAACATTACTACTTCAATAAATGAATATCTGTGTTCACATTTTAATATGTGTGTTTATTTTTAAGAACAGCAAAAGCAAAGAACCACTCCTGAGACATTAAAACAGAGGGCTGTATACCATCTAGCAACAAGGCTGGTTCAGACTGCAAGGAACTCTCGATTGGATCCAGACAGTTTGCGAATATTCTTGAAAGGCCTGAAAAAAAAGTATGAAGCTGATTGTCCTGTGTCTGGACAAGCACAAACTGAAGATGGACAGTAATTTATAGCTTACACTGATGGACTAATTTATTTGGTGAGGGCCAGAATATTTATTTTCTGTATCACTGACATGTAATGTTTTTTATTTTTTAAAATCTTTGATTCTCATCATAAATTATATTCACTACTGAAGCACCACATTCTCTATATGTGGGTATAAATAGTTATTCCTCTGAAGAATTTTTTTGGAGCAAATTTTAAACAGAAGCATTTATTTTGTATAAATAGTATAACTATGAAACAATTTTTTTCCATATGACTCTTGATATGTCAGTAATGGCCAAAAGTCCCTATATTTTTAAGAACAGCAAAAGCAAAGAGATTCTGAAGAGATTGAGGGTAGGGGGCCCCACTCCATTTTGCTAGAGCTTGGTGGAGACACTACTCCAACTCTTCTCTAGCAACAGATGACGGTGAAAGGTTTATTTCAAAATAGAAAATTAAACCTTTTACAGAGTCTGTCAGTACATCTCTCTACCTCCTGGAGCTGGATTAAATCCTTCTAAGATGCATGGCCCCAGTATGGAGAGAAGGAATGGATCAAACCAAAGACAGGGAGTTGTGGTAGGCAGACAACTTATTTGCTCTTCCTGGATATAACTCCCTGGAAAATGAGGTGTTGTTTTGGCCTTCCACCAAATGACACCTGTCTGTGGAATAGGTCAATCAACAGCAAAGCCAGCATCCTTGGCCTTTTTACAGAAAATTGCACATACATTGACATGGTTAAGCTTTTAGCATTCCTGTTGCCTAAACATTAAAGGAATCTCATTAACATTAAAACTACATTTGACTGAACATGCTTTTCATGTACTACAGTTACAAGCAACATCTAAGATTACTTCTTTATAATTATGACAAAGACTAGAAAAAGTATTATTTCAGCTCTGTCTTTTCTGTTTGTTTTTTTGTGCATTTGACAACACTTTAGTCACTTCACTCAAATGTAGATGGCTAGTTTTTCTGTCTAGTTTCATGCAGTGATATATTGACATCACCTACTAGCCAGAGGCAGGGCATTTACCACACCTCTGGAAATAATTTTGGCTGAAGGTGGCCAAATTTAAGGTCCAATCACAGCTCTGAGTTGGGACCAGTGAGGATCTCCATCCACCTCAGTGGAAGCTCCAGGAGGGATTCCCTTTAATCTTGTGCCCACCTTCTCTTTAAGCAACCAAGTGGGGGCACAATCTAGCCTATAAAAAGTTAGTTAAACTATTCATACTTTAAGGATTTATTTAAGTGTTTGTATAAATTTAATAAATAGACTTTTCTAAATTACAGTCATTTACTTTTTTCTTGGGCATATTTTATTTTCACATATTTAAAAAATATCAAGGGAAAAAACTTTTTAAACTCAGTCTCCAAGGTTTCCTTTTCAAGAGTGTTTCCTGCCGTAGCTGTGTCAATTACAAAGCGAAATGAAAGACACAGCATTTTGGTTGAAGGCAGTTTGCAGCAAAGACTTCACAATCCCCAGGGGCTTCCAATGATTTTACATTGATTTTTAAATCAGTTGAAAACACCGCCAATACATTTTTTTCTCCAATGTTTTCCCTCCCTTTTACGGATTATTATTATTCACACAGCTCCCAAAATGTGATAGACACTTTACATAGACATGACTGGTCTCTGCTTCAAAGAGTTTACAATCGAAACTGAAGATGCAGACAAAAATGGGAGTAAGGAAGTAACAAAGAAAATTAATTCTTGCCCACTTGTCCCAACAACATTCCCACTGAACTGTTCTCTATCTTATCATTTTAAATCTCTTGTTATATGTGGAGATTGTAGGGATGCTTCAAGGCAAGGCTGCCTAACACTTTCTATTATAAGACCTTTTTTTTCAGTTGCTTATAACTTCGCCAAACTTTAGGCTGAAATTTCTCATACTGGATGTCTGCCTCAGGTTGATTCTTTTTGGATCCTTATGGCAAAAATAGTTCAGCTGTTTCTCAGAACAAGGTTAGGGACATATAGATTGTTTTGCCCTCATTAAAAACATTCTTACAACTGTTTCAGTGTGAAGCTTCAGTATCTCCATGGTTTAGAGCAGGGACATGAAATTTGCTGAAGGGGGAAGTGCATTTTTCTGTACCCATAAAAATATACCCAAATTTGGCATAATTATAGGTCTCCGAAAAACCAGAATTCACACATGCTCAGTAGAGAATTGTTAGATTTTGGCAACTAAATTCTCTAAAGATTCCATCTGTTCCAAGTATGCTGCAGCCTGGGGCAGCAGGGGCTGAGAAGAACTTTTCTGTAATTGTGCTTCATGGCTGCCAGCATCCACTGTGGCACCAGACACCGGAACGGAAACCTAGGGAAACACTCTCAGCTGTACTCACAATGTTCCTGCATTATTGCTTCCTCATGTGCAGATTCCTAGAATATCAGTTTCATGGGTAGTGTTAGTCTATAGAGTGTAACTTTTTAGCCATAACTGAACATTTTTATTCCAAGCTGAACACACAGAATTTGATGGCAAATTACTCAGTTCCTCGGAGGAGAGAGTGAAGGGAAAAGGCAGTTAGGAAAGAGCTATTGACCTCCACATCTGTTTTTTTTTCATAAGGTACCAGACAGTTTATGCAAAGGTTACTGCAGACACAGAGTCAAGGTCTCTAACATGACAAACCCAATCTTATCTCCCTGGCCTGTCAGATTGACTAAAACTGGTTTTAGTCAATCCTATCTCTAACCACTATAAACCACCCTCCTTTTCCAGAACTGGAGATAGACTCCAAGATTCCTGATCATCAGTATTCTACTGCTAACTAGGAAATAGTTGCATAACCCACTGGGAAAATGCATGTTAAGTCCTCCTCCACTGGGTGGTCTACAAAAGGGTTGTTACTCCTGTAGCTCAATAGTAAGGCTCTAAGATAGGAATCTGAAGATCAGTAAGTTCAAACCCTGCTGATCTGTGTGGGAGGATTGAATAGTTGCATGTGCTTCATACATACGGAGAGACCACCGCTTTAAAACAGATTTTGTACTTTGAAACTATGTTGCGCTGTACACTATGATTTGAATCACCAAAATACTTATGTTTTGTTTCTGGAAAGAAAGTCTCCTAAAACAGGTTTCTTTCAAAAGGGGAGGTTTGTTCACACAGCTTTCCCAATAAAGCATCCCTTTTATGCTCATGATTTTTCCATGTTTGGACTGTTTTGAATTTGTTTCTAAAACATTGTTTTCCTATTAGACATACTCCCAGGAGAAGACTTTCCAGACCTCCCATTTAAATCTGATTGGTAAAAATGAGTAGATGATGAGCCTTAGTGCACTGAGCTACCATACCAACAATAGAGTGTAGCCATGATGGCACAGCAGCCAGAGGACCTAGCTGCCCTGAGAATGTGCCTAGTGTCTTAGACAGGAACTTACTTGGGGTAGCTAGCCACTCTGACTGCTATGACCACACTCTGTTCTTAGCATGCTAGCTTGATCAGAGCTAGCACAAGTATGTCTCCTCAAGCTGGGAATTACACCCCAGCTCAAAGTTCAGACATTCTTTTAGGAGAATGATTTAAGCCTTTTCCTTCTTCTTCCCTCCCTCCAAGTACCAAACACTTTCTTTGTGCATGTTTTATGTATCGAAATGTAGCATTAAAAGCCCATAATTTCCTGGGGTCCATCTCTGGCCATTTTGCACCATTTCCATGCAACTCAGTTGAAGGTAGGTAGAGTGGAGAGAAATGGTGCATTTGTTCCCTCTCTAGCTGTAGCCCAGGTAGTACAGTAGGTAAGTGTTATGAAAGGTCAGGGGTAGGGAGAGACTGACCATTTTAAAATCAAATACACAAATAGGAAACTATGAGGAGTGTTGAGCACTGCTGCAGGAGAGGGACAAAGGTAGCTCTGAGTCTGTGCTCTCCCAGTCCTGGGGCTGCTTTATGCCAGGCTAGTCCCATGGTACATGTAAGAAGAGCCTATTCTAATTGCTTTGGCTGCCTGTTGCTCCAAAAAGCCATTATGGCAGCCCAGAATTGCCAGGGTTCAGGATGCCTTAGCCAAGCCCCTTGCACTCTACAAACTGATTTAGTGTATCTACCACACTCATTGATTTCCCTTATGCTGGCAGGATCCTCTTGCAGTCAAGTAAGGCAGCATTAGGACAGCTTTGCACTGATGGAGCTGCACTGATGCTGGTGAAGGTCTGGCGCATACAGATTAATTCACATAATTAACAGCAGGAATTTGAGTACAAAAACACAGGAGAAAAAAAAGTTTGGCCTGATGTGAAATGACAAGTAAGTTGTCCTTTATTTAACGACTCCCCTGGGTCTTGAGAAGTGAGTGAAATTTATCAAGATTATATTCATTTTCCAATTTCCTACTAACCATAGCTGTTCTGTATGTGCTGTGTAAATTCCAGCCATGATTTGACCTGTTATTTCTCTTTTCAACTTCTTGTAATTTAGAATTGAAGATGGATCTGGAAACCTTAATGTGGGGCTAAAGTATGGAATGCAGGATTTTTAGACCTAGGGTAAATGTGTTTGGTATTAACAATGGTGGATTAGCTATTGGGCCAATGGGGCCCATGTCCAGGGCCTCTGGCCAATTGGGGTCCCCCAGAAAAATGGGCACCCCTGCACCCTGACCTACTCCACCTGCCCAGCATTCCTGCCTGCCCGGTGGTATAGTAAAGGGAGTGGACTCTGAGGGTTCTTTTTGTGTGTGTGGTGGAGAGAGGGAGGGACTCTTGGAGTCCTGGTGCAGGGAATGAAGTTGGGAGGGAAGTTATGGGGCCTCATGATGAAGAGGTAGGTTGGGAGAGGAGGAGAGATATGCGGCCTTGTAGTGTAGGGGTGGGGTGGGGAGAGGGGGTAGAAGAGAGAGAAAGGGAAGCCTGAGGATTTTGTGGTGCAGGGAGATCCACCTCCAACAATGAATGGTTGTAATTTCATTATTTTGCTGAGGAAAAAATTAGATAATTACTATTGTCTCTCCGCTTTCACAATGAGAAGGGGAAGGTATTTTAACATGATTTTTGCTATTAATTTAGCAACTTCAGGAGGAATTTAAATCAATTAAGCCCACAAGTTTGAGTCATACTTGGTATTTCTGTTAGCACAAAATGCAGTGCTCTTTTCAAATATGATAAACTACAAGAAAGTGTTTCCTAACAGGTAAAGTTGCATAATACAATTTTATGTTAATGGAAATATAAATTTACATTTTAGAATGCTGTTAAAACCTTCCCAGCTTAACTCCTCTGTGCAGCATTGAACTCCTTTCTAGTTTTTATATGACATTCTTATAATAATTAAATAGCAATGTGTTCATAGCATTTGTACTATCCCAGATGTACTGCGGTGAATGGAGAAAGGGAACAATTTCCTTGTTGGTCTTGAATTTGTTCATGTAGTTGTGTTTATGGATCAGGCCCTCCCTAACACATTAACACTGAATAGATTAAACAAATGCCAATCTTAAGCAATGGCAATATGGTACATTATAGGCTTACAGATATGAATGCTAATAATACCATCTCTCATACAGACATTAAAAGTTTCTCATTTTATATTAAGCTACTATGTGAAATGCGTTTGTCTTGTACTGCTAAAATTAAGTGATTATTAGCATTAGAAAAGATGTAAATTACTAGATTCTGTTCAGGGAGCATACGATCTCTATCTGCTCATTATCTGTCTGATTATCTCATGCTTGCTCCTATTACAAATTGCAAGGATCCTGGATAGAATTTTTTAGCGAAATTATTGACCAATATTTATTTTGCCTGTATAACAAAAAATCCATAAATTAATTTGCCTGATAGCAAGACTAATGGTAAATAGGCATCTTAAACTTGGCTTTTAGTTGTTTACTGTAGATAGCTCAACAAATTCAAATTACAGTTAGTATAGTGTTGACTTTAATGCTCCAAATTTAACTTTTTCTATACTTAATATCTGGTACACTTTATTATATAGGCTTGTTTTTAAGGCTGCAGACCCATAATGAAAATTGCTTCTGGGTGAAACTTGATTAGATTTTTACCCATATGAATGGGGTTTTTGTTTATACGTTCTAAATATATATGTTTATTTCATTGAACTGTATATGTAGTAATCACATCTTCCATCTGCTTACCTGACCACTCATAAGTTTGATGTGGCTATTAGTTTTAAGTATATTTATTGTCACCACTGGGAGAACCATAGATTTCTTACAGAGGATTTTGCCAGCTGTTAATTTGAGCACCTGGCATCCACCCCAGGTTCTATTTCATACATCTTAAATTAAAATAAAATCCAGAAAACATACTGAACTTTTAATTTTAAGCATATGAGTAGTCCCACTGAGTTCACTGAGACTACCTGTGTGCTTAGAGTTAAGCATGCACGTAAATGTTTTGCAGGAGCAGGATCAGCATGTTCAGCACCTTGCAGAAGAAAGATTTTTATGAAAGAAGGGTTTCTTCTCTATTTTGGAAGGGACATTTGAAAATAGGAAGTAGAGCTTGGTGAGATGGATACAGGAATACTGTCATAGGTCTTCTCCCCCACTTGGAGCTGTTGGGTTCCAAGATGGGGACCTGCATGGACTCCTCTAAACTAAAATTCTAGTTTAGATCTGGTTCTCGCTGCCACCAGTCAGTTTTCTAAGTGTCTGACACACTGCCTGTTCCCCCAAAAACTTCCCCTGGGAACACAGATTCAATCTCCCTGAATCTCAACACAAAGGGAAGCAGCCCACTTCCCCCCTCCCTCTTTCTCCTAGCCTACTCCGGAGAGATACACACCGATTCAACTCCGTGAATCAAACCCAGGAGGAACTCACTCTTCCCCCCTCCCCTTCCCCTGAATTTCCACAAGAGAAGGAATTAACCAAGTCCAAAGAAAAGAATTTATTAAAAGAACAAAAAGAAAGTACACTATCTCTGTAATACCAGGATGGAACAATACACAGGGTCTAACCTATAAACCTGGAGAGAATTCCCCCTTCCCCTTTCTTTCTCAGTAAAAGCAAAGTAGCAACAACAGAAATAAAGTTATTCCTTGAGCAAAACACACAATTGCAAATGTAGAAATAAACTTATAATACTAATTCGCCTTTCTAATACTCACTATACTGGATAGTAGGAAATACTCCAGGAGAACTTGGAGACATGTCTGGCCTCTCTTAGATTCAAAGAGAGCACACAACTCAAACAAAGAACACAGACAAAGCCTTCCCTCCACAGGGATTTGAAATTATCCTGTCCCTTGATTGGTCCTCTGGTCAGGTGTTTCTCAGGTTACTGAGCTTGTTAACCCTTTACAGGTAAAAGAGACTTTAACCCTTAACTATCTGTTTATGACACGCCCCCCAAATCGCAGACAGTGGGGGAACCATACTGGCAGTGATTTCCTCCTAGAACTTTAAAATAAACAGATTAATAACACACATGCACTATTACATATACTACTAAGTATGTAAACAACAAGATATTTGACATTTAAGAACACTTTTTAACCATTTGACTGGACATACTTGGCAACGTCCTTGCCCATCCCCTCCCAGTGGAAGGACTTCCCCAACCTGTCCTTGGTTCTGTCCACCCCAGAATGACCACTGGGATGTCATGGCCCAAGCTTAAGAGCTTGTCCCAGTACTTAGTTGGAACTACCAACTGTTTTTGAGGATGCTGGCCTTTCTGGTGTCCACCAGAAAGAATCTTTTTATATAAAAGTCCTTGTTCTACAACAAACTGGGATTGATTAGAAGAGCTGAGAGGCGGTGGGTTGCTCCGTGCCACCGCCCAAGCTTTGTTAAGGCTGTCATCGGCTTCCTGCTCAGTCTGGAACTGTTCCCTTGAGGCTGGAGACACCAGTTCCTCCGTAGACTGTGGACTTGGGCTTGGTCCCTCTGGAAGCGATGTAGGTGATGAGGTTGTTTCCGTTGACTGTGAACCGCTTTCCGCTGGTGCACAAGGTGATATTTCAGGCTCTGGCTGAGCCTCTTGGGTAGGGTTGTCTGCTGCTTTTGCCAGTTCAGGCCCGCTGGCGCCCTCTGGCGATGGGGTTGGAGACGGGTTTGCAAGCGCTGGTGTCAGAGCTGGCAATGGTTCTGCCGCTGGTTGCTCTTCCAGTTCCGGTTCTGGGACTGGATGTACTATGGCTGCTGTAGTTGTTGGCAGGAGATTCGGTTCCACCACCTTTATTTGGGTCTCTGGTAACACAGACGGGGTCCTGGTGGATGGCTCAGGAATAGGGATGGGAGTGGAAGCTTGTTTGGCCTGACTGCGGGTGACCACTCCCCCCCCCTCTTGGCCAGCTTCACATGGCTGGCCAAGTCTTCCCCCAGTAACATGGGGATGGAATAATTGTCATAGACAGCAAAAGTCCACTTTCCTGACCAGTCCTTGTACTGGTCTTCAGGGATGCTGTACCCATGGCAGGTCCTTTTAAAATTTTTTAAGAAGGCCTCAATGTTCTCACCTGCCATGTAGGTGGGAAATTTCTTGGGATGGGGAACAGTGCCTGGAGAAGGATTGTTAGGGTTGGCTGGAACATTTGGGTTAGCTCTTGCTAATTCCAGGGCCTGCTGGTGGGCCTCCCTCTGGAGCTCCAATGCCCTCCTGTGGTCAGCCTCTTGCTTCTCCAGCTCTCTCTTGTGGTCAGCTGTTTGACTGGTACTCATCTCTTTGTGCTTTCTGGTTCTGGCCACACCCCTCTGCAGTTAGTGAACTGTATTTCTTGGTTCACAAATTCCTACCCTTTTCTATTCCCGGATAGACTGAATAGAAAAGAAACAAAAACTCTGTATTTGCATTTGGTGTTATGCTGATGTAGCTGGTTCACAGCTACCAACTGTGCTTTAGACTGAGAAAGAGAAAAAAAAAGTCCCCCTCCTCTTCACAGCACTAAACAAACCGGTCTAGCAAGTGCCTCTTGCAAATTCTAAGTATCTCTCAATAGGGGTCTCTTCTAACAAAAGCCTTGCTAGAAAACCCTTCAGCCAGCCTCGCTGAAAATCTCCTTCTAACAAAACCTTGTTAGAAACTGAATACTTCTAACCCCCCCTCTTCTCTCAGGTTGCTTTCCTGCTCTAGAAGAAGAGAATAGCTCCTTTCAGCTTAGCCCAACTGAAAAAAACTCCTTATAACAATACCTTGTTAGAAGCTGAATACTTCTACCCCCCCCCCCCTCTTCTCAGGCTGCCTCCCTGCTCTAGAGGGAAAGAATAGCTCTCAATGGCTCCTGGTTCTTAATACCATCCCACCCCTGCCACCATGTCATAGGTCTTCTCCCCCACTTGGAGCTGTTGGGTTCCAAGATGGGGACCTGCATGGACTCCTCTAAACTAAAATTCTAGTTTAGATCTGGTTCTCGCTGCCACCAGTCAGTTTTCTAAGTGTCTGACACACTGCCTGTTCCCCCAAAAACTTCCCCTGGGAACACAGATTCAATCTCCCTGAATCTCAACACAAAGGGAAGCAGCCCACTTCCCCCCTCCCTCTTTCTCCTAGCCTACTCCGGAGAGATACACACCGATTCAACTCCGTGAATCAAACCCAGGAGGAACTCACTCTTCCCCCCTCCCCTTCCCCTGAATTTCCACAAGAGAAGGAATTAACCAAGTCCAAAGAAAAGAATTTATTAAAAGAACAAAAAGAAAGTACACTATCTCTGTAATACCAGGATGGAACAATACACAGGGTCTAACCTATAAACCTGGAGAGAATTCCCCCTCCCCCTTTCTTTCTCAGTAAAAGCAAAGTAGCAACAACAGAAATAAAGATATTCCTTGAGCAAAACACACAATTGCAAATGTAGAAATAAACTTATAATACTAATTCACCTTTCTAATACTCACTATACTGGATAGTAGGAAATACTCCAGGAGAACTTGGAGACATGTCTGGCCTCTCTTAGATTCAAAGAGAGCACACAACTCAAACAAAGAACACAGACAAAGCCTTCCCTCCACAGGGATTTGAAATTATCCTGTTCCTTGATTGGTCCTCTGGTCAGGTGTTTCTCAGGTTACTAAGCTTGTTAACCCTTTACAGGTAAAAGAGACTTTAACCCTTAACTATCTGTTTATGACAAATACTGTGTAGTTTTGGTGTCCACATTTTAAAAAGTATGTTGAAAAATTAGAGGGGTGCAGGAAAGATCCACAAAAATTATTCAAGGGCTGGAGAAAATGCCTTATAGTGAAAAACTTACAGCTCACTCTGTTTATTTTATCAAAAAGAAATTAGAGGTGACTTGATTACAGTGTATGAATACCCTCCTGGGGAGAAATTATTGGTTAGTAATGGACTCTTTCGTCTAGTGGAGAATGGTATAACAAGAATCAGTGGTTGGAAGCTGAAGCCAGAAAAAATCAAATTGGTAATTAGGTGCAATTTTTTTAACAGCAAGGGTGATCAACCTTTGGAACAAACTACCAAGTGGCGGATTCTTATTCTCCTGATTTCCTCAAAACTGCATGCCATTCCGGAAGATATGCTTTAGCCAAACACAAGTTATTGGGTTTAATACAGTGGTAAGAGGGTGAAATTTAATAGCTTATGATATAGAGGACGTTAATCAAGATGATTTAATAGTCCCTTCTCGAATCCATCAAAATGCCATGTAAGCTTCCTTGAGGCAAGGGCAATGTCTTCATATGAGTTTGTGCAGGATTATAGAATATCAGGGTTGGAGGGGACCTTAGGAGATCATCTAGTCCAACCCACTGCTCAGAGCAGGACAAATCCCCAGACAATTTTTTTTTTAAACCCCACATCCCTAAGTGGCCCCCTCAAGGATTGAACTTACAATTCTGGGTTTAGCAGGCTAATGCTTAAACCACTGAGTTAGTGCTTTAGGTCAGCAGTCACATCACACTGTCAGTACCTGGCCAAAGCAGGGAAACTAATGCTCCAACCAGCAGCTCAAATTCAGTGATGAATCCTAATCACATGCCACCTGAGGCACATTGTGCATATGCTAAGAAGAAGTGGGGCCCTGGTCGTAATTAGGGCCTCTGGGGGCTACTGTATTACATTTTTGAATAATACAAAATAAATAATTTCCACTGATACTTTGCCACCCAAAAACCCAGAAAAATATTGGTGGAAATGTAACTTGAGTCTTGATTACCACCATCACCACACAGCAATTGCTAGAATTTCAATGTATGCCTGCAGTAAGCAGGACTGACAGCCCTAATTTTAATTACAGAGTAGATTTTGAAATAAGCTGTTCCTCATGATGTCTCCTCCCAAAAAGATAGAGTGGCCAAGAAAAATAGTTTTATGCATTTTACTTGGGTGGATGGCGAGCCCTGAATATTTTAATATACAGCCCTAAAGAAAATGACCCAAATAAGTTATAATAGCAGACTTCATAAACTTTTATCCCCTTTGTGTTTTTATTGGCCAGAATGATGGCTGTCAATTAAAGGAAACCCGATTTGACAAATACTGTACATGCTCTTCCTTTGTTGTTCTATGATTAGAAGGATAAAAATTATCTATTGAACAAGAAATTCCAACATTGTATCCTGTTACAGAGAATCATTTAATATACTTTGGGCTGCAGAGGTCATCAAAAAAATTGCAAGGTCAACGAACAATGAAAAATTGACTGCTGCTTCTTATGTGTTTTAATAACTGTATTGTCAAAAGAAATGACAATCCAATTTTAACATCGTTGTCCTTGAAGTACCTTTGGGGCCTACCTTCAAATGTAATACAAGATCAGAAGCATTCAGGAAAGGGGAAATCACAAACACAGCCTTTGTTTAATATTTTTATAATATGCTGATTGATTGGTTTTATGGTATAATATTTAGATACCTATCAAAACATTATCGAAAAGGAAGCAGCAGCCAGCCTGAAAGAAATGTAGTTTCTTATGACTGTTTTGAAAAGTTAGTACAGAACGCTTTTCTTGTCCTGTTTCTCATAGGTTATTTTGTGTGTTGTGGCATGATCTGTCTCAGGCATTCCAGGTCTGTTTCTGTAGCAGGCCCTGGCCCTATTTGAAGATCTAGATTAGTGGGCTCAACCTCTTTATAGCTAAAAAACCATTTAATCAACAAATGGAGTCAAACCAGTGTTAAAAAAAAAGAAAAGCAATGAGTTACTCTCTCATCCTACTGAGCGCCCTGATAGTTATCTGTACTGTAGTCCTATAACAAAGTACTTGTTCTACTAACATAATTTCCTTGAAATTACTAATAAGGAGCTTTAGAAATTGTCTTCTCCGATCCCCAGACAGACTAAAATGTAGACCTGGAGCAAACCACATCCATGTGGGGAGGTGCCAAGAATTCCCTGCATTTTAGAAAACTTTAAAACCAGGCATTCCTGCCAAACACCCAAGCACATAATACTATGCTGCCTGTGGCATATGAGGCCCTGTTAGAATCCCAGGAAATGAAATGCACATGAAACGGCAACCCTCAGTGCTTCCCAAGTGTGGGCTGCATCTCCCCTCAGATGCACTGGAAAATTTTGTGCATATAAAATTAAATGCCAAAATCAGCCTTGTAAAAACAGCAAAACCCAAAGCAAAAGACAAGTAGCACATTCCACTACATAAGGCCAGGAACCTCGTGAGGGCTAGTGATGATAATTCAGATGATCTATGGATCATTGTTCACAAAGGCATTAATTTGCATAGAACAACATTTGTTGGCCTTGCTGGTAGTTTACCATCTCCTCTGACACTCATCTTTCTTTCCTTCGAGCTCCGCCTTTTTCTTCCCTCTGATTAACTTTTCTGCCCTCTTTTTATTGTTTCCTGTCTCTCTGACATCACAACCCCATTCTAGAGTTGCTAACTTTTGAATTGCATAAAACCAAATACCTTTGCCCCAGCCTGCCCCGCCTTCCATGAGGCCCTACCCCTTTTCTGAGGTTCTGACCCCGCTCCCTCCATCGCTGTCTCTCCCCCACCCTCACTCACTTTGACCAGGCTGGGGCAGGGGGCTGGAGTGTGGAAGGGGGTGAGGGCTCCAGCTGGGGGTGCAGGCTCTGATGTGGGGCCAGAAATAAGGGGTGCAGGGTGCAGGAGGGGGCTCTGGGCTGGGGCAAGGGGTTGGTGAGGGCTCTAGCTGGAGGTGTGGGCTCTGGGCTGGGGTCTGGGATGCGTGTCAGAGGGGGTGAGCAGTGTGGGCTCTGGGAGAGAGTTTGGGTGCGGGAAGGGGCTGGGGGAGGGGGTTGGGGTGCAGAAGGGGGTGAGGGCTGTGGGCTCCGGCTGGGCAGCACTTACCTCAGGTGGCTCCTGGAAGTGGCTGGCATGTCCCTACGACCCCTAAGTGGAGGGGCCAGGGGGCTCTGTGCACTGCTTGTGCCCGCAGACGCTCGGGTGGGGGCAGCACACAGAGATCCCGTGGCCGCTTCCAGGAGCAGCATGAAGCCAAGGCAGACAGGGAGTCTGCCTTAGCCCCGCTGCACTGCCAACCAGACTTTTAGCGTCCTGGTCAGCGGTGCTGACCAGAGCCACCAGGGTCCCTTTTTGGCCAGGTGTTCTGGTTGAAAACCGGACACCTGGCAACCCTACCCCATTCTCTTCCCTCTCTCTGCTGCTCATCCTGTGATTTTTTTAACCCCTCCTATACTACTTGTTTCCTGTAATTGCTACTCCTTTATGCATGGTCTCCTCACACCCCGCTTTCTGCAGAGAGGTGGTCAGATAGAAGCAGGGCGGCCAGCTGGAGCAGAGATAGCGGAGTATAATTTGCTAGTGGCTGCAGAAAGAAGGCAACATCCCTGCTCCCTCTGCTGGCAGGAGACAGTCTGCGCAGAATTTGAGGAACAACTATTTGCTAAGACCTGGTGTGAGGAGCTGGTGGCTGGGCCTACACTACCAACTGATATTGGTATAACTATGTCACTTGGGGACATGAAAAATCCACACCACTGAGTTACATAGTTATACCAACCTAACCTCTGAGAGGTAGATTAACTACACCAATGGGAGAAGCTCTTCAGTGAATACCAATGCAACATTTTAAGTGTAGACCTGCTCTATGGGAGCAAGCTAGGGGATGAGGCAACCCTTGCCACCCACATTCACATAGTTATAGGCCAGAGTCCTTCTTCCCAGCCCAATTTCATATGGGCCTGATCTTTGGCCCATTGAAATCAAGGATAAAAATCAACTGTGAATTCTTTCCTTAACCTAGCAGACCTCTATCAGTCATTTCAGTTTGTGTCCTTCTCTTCTGTGGGGCCAGAGTGTCACTATTTTTTCTAGACGAATCAGAAGTGCCTCTGATGTTACAGGGAAAAACAGCTTGTCAAAAAATTTAGAAATTTCCCTATGGGAAAAGAAAGGGACAATTTTTTTCACAATATCCCCTCCCCCCACCCCCATCTGATTTTCCAACCAACTCTAAGGGAAAAAAGCTAGAAGGTAGCTTTTCAATAGAAAAACCTGTTCAGAAGGTAAAATGTAGAGTCCAAGTTGCTGCATCAAAGGGGCATAGGAATTGATCTGGCCACATTACTGAACCATTTAAAGAAAAGGCCACTAGTTGTTCACTTTTTGAAAGAACTGAAATATCTGTTATCTCCAAAGTGCTCTAAATTGGAATAAGGACTCAGGAAGTGGTCTCCTTAAAGACAAGCTACTCTTGGTATTTTCATCTTAAATACCAAGCAACTGGCAAACACTGTGTACCATCGACTTCATTTCAGCTGCATGAGCTGTGATGTCATGGTGGAAGCCCCTTCTGCAATCTACCAAATGAGATATGGCAGATTTCCACTATTGGGTGATTAATTCCACAGCCCATATGAGGGACTGAAATGCTGTTTCCATATGGATACAACATTTGGCTTCATGCTACAAATCTACTAAACAATAACAACCAATTAGCTACCAATGCACCAGAATGCTTCTGGATACAATATTACAGCTTTGTTTTGTTTTTGCACTGAGCATGGAATTTGCACACAGGTAACTCATAACATCCTATACCCTCAGTACAGACCCACTACACCAGACATTTTTCATTAATTAGGCCCTCAGCTGCTTCTTACAAATCCTCTGTCACAGGGCTCCTTCGTACCCTTTCAGGGAGTGTGACATATCTGGAGCTTTACAGATGCTAGTGTAAAATAAAACAAGTAAAGTGGAAATGCCTGGAGGACATAATAAATGTTGTATGAAATGCAAATTCTTCTGACCGAGCAATTTTAGGGCATCTGGAATTGTTGTCTAGCTTTTGAAGGGCTTTGTACTGCATCAGACCAGCAAGTTTGATATCTTCTTGCCCCTGGCAATGCCTAACTCCTGACAATCAGGAACTACCCTCTGGTAAGCGGGGAGGTTGTTATGAATGTATTCCTTCCTGATCCCTTCAGGCAGCCACCTGGTGCCCTGAAGTATGATGTTAGATTATCCTTGTAACATTGTCCCAGCTTGTACAGCTAAAACTTTTATTAATAGTTATAAAACTCTCACTCTTAAAAATCCATCCAAATGATTTGTCTTCTACCTTTGGCTGCAATAAATCCCCCAAATTCTCTATCTGCTGGGTGAAGGAGAATTTCCATTGGTCTGGTGTAAATATACCGACCTTCAATTTCATCAGCTTCTTGGATTTGGTGACAATGCAATTTTTAAAAAGAGAGGGAGGCTTTATGAGAGCCTACATTACCCAAAGCTTATCCTGACCAGTAATGTAGAATAGCCTACAGCAGTGGTTCTCAACCTATTTAACTTTGTGGGCCACATATGCAGCTCTTTGTGTGTTATGTGGGTCACATCCACACAATATATATACGACTTGTATGGCCCTGAGGATGTCACATGGGCCGCAGCTGTGTGCTGATTGGGCAGCAAGTGGCCCAGGGACTGAGAACCACTGGCCTACAGTCTGGGAAACCACCACGCCTTGTAAATGGCTCAGGCTTTCCTAGGAATCCCATCCTTTTTTCTAGGATTTACAGGGAAAAGAGCTTCACTGAAAACCTCCCTTACAGATTTGAGACTACCCTCCCCCCCCTTAACTCCCCCTGATGGAAAGGGGTTCTGACACTCCTACTGCCAGGACTACCAGCACAGATGTGTGACATCTGTATGTCACACAACAATTTCTTGATTCCAGTCACAATATCCTGGTTGAATTTACCCGCTCCATCACCTGATAAGCGCACACCAACTGGACAAAAGAATTTGGGGAGCTGTGATCACATGCCTTAGTGTATCGTCTCCAGCCACACCAGCAAACAATCACATTGCCTTGTTGACTTGTTTCCTAGCCTGGGCAGCTGCCACAAAAGCACAGTCACCACTCTGTATAATTTAGATGAGATGCGCTTTATGCTAAGCCTTAAAGTGAATCAATTCAGGGAGCTCCAAGGGAAGAAGTTTCCACATTGAAGATGCTCTGCTAAGAACACCCTACCTCCAGCATCAGACTTTCATGTATGTTAGAAAAAGCACTTCAGCTGACGTCAAGAGCATGTGGTGAGAATGGCTGTTTCTCAGGGCACATCTACACTGCAAAAAAACCCAAACAAACAAAAACAAAAAAACCCCCAAACCGCAGCAGTGTGCCTCAGGGCCAAGGTCAACTGATTCAGGCTTGTGGGGCTTGAACTATGGGGATAAAAATAGCACTGTAGATGTTCCTGCTCAGCCTGGAGCTGGGCTCTGAGACCCCCCAGCCTGAATTGTAGACATACCCCAAAGGACAGTCCCTGCCCTGAAGAGCTTATGATCTAGTGGACCATGCAATGAGATCTCGAGTGAGCACAATATTCCTAGAAATCTCATCATAACCGTCTTCCTGTGAGATTACTGGTATTTCCTGGAGTTGGTCAGGCTGCAAATACAGCATCAGAATGCTCATCCTGCAGAGCATAAGGCAGCCTCCAAAATAAACTTCTCCTCTGGGCAGGTTCAACCATAATTCCTCACTTTAAACTTTCTTATACTTTCTTCTGATGCAGTTGATACTGGCCACTCTTGCAGCAAACTTCTGGAGTAGACAGTAGGACTGATCGAATGTGGCCATTCCTCTGAACCTCCCAATTCCAGATCAGATAGTGCCAACAAACTGTTAGCCAGGCATTTAAATTACAGACATCCAAATGGTGGCAGGCTTGGGTTTGATTTGAATCAGCTTGTAACGTAGTTTGACCAGCTATCCCATCCCTTGTTCAGTGCGCCAGTCAGCCAGAATGTGACAAGCCAGACGCTTCCCACATTTTTCTTTCCAAAAGCATTTTGTGAGGCAGTTTAATGGAATTTATCTGAGAGATGACAGTGAAAAATGCTGTGTGTCATTTTTTCAGATAAATAAGAAATTCTCTGTTTCTTAGCCAACCCCCTTCCTGCTGTTTGCATGGAAAGCTCCCTAGCAGTAGAAGCAGTGCAGTTTTATTGCACAAAGGTGGGAAGAATTTGAGGCGACTGTATGGGGTGCACATCCCCGCCTTAGAAAGGTCAGTACATGTGAGATGTAATATTACTACGTCTTACGATAAATATATTCCCCAAGTGTTGAGTTCATGTATCAAGTGTTAACAGCCAGCATTAAGACCCTGCTTTAGCAAAGCATTTAAGCATGTGCTTAACTCCATCCTTATTCAGCAAAGAACGTAAGCATATGCTTAACTTTCAGCGTATTCCAGTGAAGTCAATGGGACTTGGGCATGTGCTAAAGTGATTTGCTGAATGCGGACGAACCGCTAGATCAGGAATTTAATCTGGCCGCAACTCATTTAACTTGGTACAAGGGATTCAGTGGTCAGGGAACCATCTTTCCCTCTACAGATTAACTTCTCCAGAGAACTGATTGAAAATGACAAACTCCACAACTTGCTTTCCTTCAGTCTCTTGCTCTCAGTACCCTGTTTACTCTTTTAGGGCCACAGGGTTTCCCTCAGTATCCATGCACAGAGGGGGAGCTTAGCCTGAGGAAAAATGGATGTTCTGCCCCAGTGGCATTTGTCCCCCTCTTCCCTTGACCTCCAGGAAGTCAGTATGCAGGATGTGGGCTTTACTGACGTCAAGGGGGACTGATCCTGTATTAGTGGGTACTGCTTCTCCCTCTGTAATGTTCAGCCTGCCTTTAGGTTGGTTTTGGAAACAACAGCTGCAGTCAGGGGAGCACCTGGAAACATGGATCTTGCAAGAGCCTTGCTTTTCTAAAGGCTTCGGAGAGCTAGCAGGTATGGGGCTGCAGAGCAGAAGCAAGGGGTCTCCAGGTGGATGCCCCTCGGTTCTCTGACATCCACAGGTTTCTGGCAGCAAAACTTCTACTTATTTCTACCAAGTTATGGGAGCAGAGTGTGGTCTTAGGTCCTGATTCTCAAAGATATTTAGGCACCTAACTCCCATTGAGGATCCAGGCCTTAGTCTTTGAAACCAAAAAAGAAAGAACTCATAGGAAATTCTGCGAGTTACAAATTGCAATTTCCCTTTCCCTCTACAAGTTATACCTGCATGGGGGAGAATTGGGCCCTTGGATACTGCTGCTCCCCTGTTACAGTCCAGTTAAGCTCTCAGACTCAGAACTATTCTATACTATTCTTTTGTGTGTTCAATATCTTTTTTAGTGTGAACCGGAAAAATGGGACATAGGAAGTATATTGATACTTGGAGTAACAGCAAAAGGTTACAGCAAGGGCATTGGCTATGGCTATCTGGGCCTGAGTTAGTTTTGGCAACACTTCTAAGATTGTGGGAGGGTTTCTGAATGGGGGAGAAATAGGTTGAGTATCGTGTCTCTCCAGTTACTCAGTACAGCAGCAAGTAAGGAATTTCATTTTTGACATTAATGTAGGGACACTGTGGGCGACTGCATGAGCCTAAGATTCACTTTGATTGTGCCCCCATCAACAAACAATTGGGAATGTAGCAAGAAGAAAGAGTCCTTTGAATTTTAAAAATGAGAATATTTGCATTGTGCAAATGTAAATGACATCTTACACAACGCCCAGTTCCTATACTGAACAACAAGAGCTGCACGTTTGCATTCAGATTTACTTTTCAGCTACCAGGAGAGTAGGGTGAGAGAGTTTATTTGGTTTTAGGAGTTAGTTTAAAGAGGCTACTGCAGTTTTGTACACTTACTATAATAGATACCTCTAGGGTCCTCTCAACAGCATTGTAGTTATCAGTGGGTGAGACAATTATTGATTCAAGTCATATACTGGGACTTGGAGTCCTATCTAATCAAGACTGTAATAAACTCTCATATTTATGACCAGTAAACAGAAAACCTTTCATAGTAAAATATATTTATGCACATTTGTATATTGCTAAAGGGTGGGGCAGGCAAACTATAGTGTTATGTGCATGTGTATCTGGCTATATTTTTTATCTCCTTTTAGTGTTATTATTACACTTCTTATTCTCAGAAATGGGCCTTACCAGTTGGCTCATATAACAGCCTTCCCCTGAGATACTGCAGTCAGACAGCTGTTTAGAACTCACCCTTAAATGCCCACTCTAAAATATTACTGGATCACACCACTTTTATCACCTTTCTCTCTCCACAAGTGTATCTTTTCTCACTATTTGTAGAGTGCTGAGTTTTGCTTTTCTGAGCAGGGGCACCCAGGGATTATTTTTATTGCCTTCAGCTGGCTTCCCCAGAATGCCTGACTCTTAATGAAAAATCATCCTTTTCCAATGTTTTCCCCCATTCCTATGCTTTCCATAGCTCAGGAAAGCCTTTAAATCAAAGATTTTCAGAAGTGCTGAGTACCCACAACTCCGATAGGCTTCAGCTGGAGTTGTGACTACTCAGCACTTCTGAAACTCAGCTTCCAAGAATTTAACTGGTAACACATGCTGTTTGTTAGCACTGGCCCACAGCCCACCTGTGCTGATTTGCTGCTTTAATAGCCAGGCACGCAGGCTGTCCTACACTAGTGCATCAGGAATAATTGTCTATTGAGGTTTGTGTTGTATAGGAAGGGGCCTGACTTGGGGAAGTGTAAAGGCAATGTTTAAACTGCCCTTCCCTCTCCCCTGCAAGTCAGGGAGCTGAGGACAAAGGGAAGCCACCCTGTAGAAGAAGTAAGGTAACAAATAAACTAATAATAATAAAAAAGAGTCCTATTCACCTAAGTCTGGTGGGCTGCAGGCTACTAGTCTCTCTTCAGAGATATTTTCTTGCTCACATTTAACATTGACTCTAACGTGGCTTCTGTCCAAAGATTAGTATCATGCAAGTCCTGTGCACTACAAGAGTGGCCTCTCTGGCAATGTAGTTGAGAGAGGGGTCTGTAATAGGCTTAATCCTGTTGGAAGCCACGTACCAGTTGAAATTTCATGGTGCAACTCTGGGAGCTCCACTTGTAAGCTGCTTCCCTGGTGACCAGCTTTGTTTGACAAACCATTCCCTGATCCATCTGAAAACTGAGCATCTACCTACTATGTAGCTATCAATATCTAGACTGGTGGCGAGTGTTAGCAGAGGTTTCCAGCTGACCGGCAGCAGCCATCAAGGCTTATGGAAGAACTTGGGCACCTCTCATCAATCTGCAAATTCAGGAGACTGACAACCAGTGTCAAGAAAGAACCTCACAAGGGGCTAAAAGAGGCCTCAGGAAGTCCAAGGATGATGATCATGAGCCTGGGAAGGCACTATGTATTGTCCATTTGATAAGGAAAGGGGTCATATTATGAAAGACATCCCCAATGCAAGGTGGGAATACATAATGGATATGGCCTTGGCCTCCACTGTTGCTGCATCCAGGGAGGAGATGACCTCTGAGATCAGCAAGATCCAAGCCACTGCCTTGGACTATAGAACTTCATCCTCAGTCTCAGGACCTGTTTGGAGACATGCAGGCCTATCCTCTCCAGGAGACAGAGGTCAATGAGGATATTGTGGAGGACATGCCATCCCAACCTGGTAAATTGCTGTTTTTAGTTATGCTACTTTATTCTGCCCCTGAAACTGGGCAGGGGTAGATTAAGGCAGGATGCTTGGATCTGGGATCATTGTGTAAGGAGGAGGTTGATACATTAGTAAGAAACCAGTTGTTCAATAGTGTCCTCCGCACTCTCACTGAGATCATTAGGAGTGATTCACATAGTATGGAGAAGCTACCCTAAGGGTGTATGACATTCTGTAGATAAGAGATTACTGAAATCAGAAGACCACAGCAAAATGAGACTTGTCCAACTGTTAAGAGTTCTAAAAAAAGAGATGGTGCGGTGCATAATAGCAGTAATGAATGCCTGCTTTGTATATGCAAATATAATTCCTCCTTGCACCAACTTTTCACTGTGATGACTTCACTTAACCTGTCTGCAAGCATGACTGAGCTAGACAGAGGGCACTAGTGTGCTCTGATCATACACCAGCAAGGGTGTACTATGTGCATACAGGCTTTAAAAACTTTAATTACTCTCTTATCCTCGGTGCTTATTTGTTTTGGTTGAGAGAGCAACGTGTCTTCTAACTGAACCAAGACAATTTCAGACAGGATAAAAGCAGCACTGATTCAACTGAATACATAAAAGGTGGACTGAGGTTTCCAGAGTGTAGCAATGTCTTGGGAAGAAATGTTTTGTTCTTTCCTGAGCCATTTTTTTATGTACATCAGAAGGGCTTTCTAATGTAGTATTAGCAGTAGTGAGTGTGGCCTGTGACTATCAACTGATAGAAAAAATCTATAGAACATTCAAGCCACAATAAGCTGAAGTCAATAGAGCAGGCAGAGTGGTCTGGCTATTTCCTGGTTGCCTTGCTAGCATGACTCTTATTTGTAGTGGTAAGAATACAACTTGGCACTAGCTTAACATTTCACATCTTTGGACTGCTGTAAAAGCAATTGTTTAACCCTTCTGTCACCCCTTTAAGAAACATCTCTTTGCCTTCTGACTCCTACATTTCCACCCTTTGCCTTTATTTTTTCAGTTCTGCAAATTTGGAGATATAGCTCGTATAAAAGACACAGGCTGAGCTGCAATTCCTGAGAGATGTAGCACAGAAGGTGCAGCCTGGTCATAGGGCAAAAGTGGCTTAAGTTAGTTTGTACTACCCACATTCTGGGCTGATGAAGGTATCAAAACTGCCTTTGGGGTAAGTTAGAGCAGCCCCCATGCTCTTCTAACATAGGGCAGCCTCTGGGCTGTACCATGGTCCATTCCTGTAATGCTCATTACAACCCCCTTTTGCCCCAGCCCTGTCTTCTCTCTTTATGCTCGGGTCTGTGAAGGAAGTCATGTAGACCAGCTTACATCTACCCTACCCTGCTCCTGTATTGGAAGAATGACCTTCCTGGCCCATTGTGGCACCTTTGTGGCTCCTAAGCCCTGCTATATACAGTAAAGTAATTGCTGTAGTCTAGCAGATTTTAAGGTTACACATATATTTGTGAATTAGAAGTGTGAGGCACTCACAATATTTCTGGAAGTAATGGAGCACTAACAACATTACCCACAAGGTCTGGTTACTTTAAAAAATATAGTGTTTGTAGGGCTGGATCAGATCCCTACTGTCCAGATTAGTTTTCTAGCTTCTGGTTTATAGTGAAGTTAAACAATGAAATATTAAAGGTGCTTCCTGTGATTGAACTGGAGATGAATTTCCAAGTTTTATGTGAGTGCAGGAGGAAGTAAAAATGTGCAGAGAGAATCAGCGAGTGGAAAGAGAGGTTTGATTTGAGGACTTGACATGAGAAAGTGAAACCTGTGCCCAAAATCCCCAAAAGAAATCTGACAGAAACTGGGAAACGATTCCCAGCACAAACACATAAGTATTCAAATGTTTACACCAACTGCAGGATTTGGGAATCTTGTATAGTTATTACTGCAGAATGAGATAAGTTAGTCCTGCCCAAAGCTCCGGGTTTGGCAAATCAGCTGCCGAACAGCAAATTTTCACAAAACTGGTCACAGCTGCCTCCTCACATCCCAAAAGGGTTTTTGCAGTTTCTTTATTACTAACTACTTTACATTCATTATCTCTAATGTTACTCCACACCCAGACATGAGCGCTGTACTTTCCAGACTAGCATTTCATTCCCTAAAGCATTTTACTAGAGGAGGGACAGACAAGCTCTTGACTCTGTATCCTGGAGGGATACAAGGCTTGGTTGGAAAATCCACACCCCTGAGTGATGTAGTTATATGGACCTAACCCCCAGTGTAGATAGTGCAATGTCAATGGGAGGCTTCTCCCATCAACATAACTACTGCCTTTCAGGGAGGGGGAGTATCTGTGCCAACAGGAGAAGCTCTCCTGTCGGCATAAGTAGCCTTTTTGCTAAGCACTACAGCAGTGCAACTCTGTAAGTGTAGACTAACCCTTAGAAGGAAGTAGCAGTAAGTGCAGTTCCACTTCTGGCCACAAATCAAACTCTGCTCCCTGGAGACACCAGAACACATCACCACTTTCAACACCGCAGTTCTCAAAATATTGTTTTGCTATGCTGGGCTTCTAAGGCTCAGATCCGGCTCAGTGGGCCTCAGATGTGTTTCAGGGCTCCAATAAGTTTTGTGCTCTCTTGAGAAGACTCATAGTATATCGTGCAGCTCTTCAGGGCATCATTGCCCCCTCCTTTCTGTATATTTTGATCAGCAGTGAAATAGTTAACTGTGGATATTTTAAATTAGTATTGTTAGGCTTTCGTGCTAACATCTCCACTGAAGTTCACAAGGGAAGGTCCGATCTCTCAATGCTACTGTTTCAGGCTGCCCGCAGATTTGGACAGAGAACCCTGTTTACCCTCAGTTCCTATTTTAAAATTCATCTTCACAGTCATAAGAGGGAGCGCCAGTGAAAGCCCAGAGCACAAACCCCACTAACTTGTGATCACCATAGTCAGGGCTTGTCTTCCCTGCAATACTTAGCTCGAGTTAGTATGTTCAAATTACTACACTCGAGCCAGCCCAGCTCAAGGGAGAGCAACCACACTTCCGAACAACACTGGAATTACACAGAGTGATTTGATTAGTAGCACAGAGTGGTTGGATAAGCTGCTGCTGCTGAGCTGTAACTTGAACTGTCACATCCCCACTGCACTACTAGCTCACTGGAGCTTCAACCCCCCACAGGCTACGTCGCTTGAGTTTAAGGCACCACGTAACTCAAGCTAGAGACTTGTGTGTGTGGACCTGGGATGAGCCGGGGCACCACTTGTTATAACTCAAGCTAACTGCTGTGAAGTCACACCCTCAGACAGTACTCTTGCCACTGTTGTAATAAAATTGACGGAGATCCTCAACCTAGTGAATCATAGAATCATAGAATCTCAGGGTTGGAAGGGAACTCAGGAGGTCATCTAGTCCAACCCCCTGCTCAAAGCAGGACCAAACCCAACTAAATCATCCCAGCCAGGGCTTTGTCAAGCCTGACCTTAAAAACCTCTAAGGAAGGAGATTCCACTACCTCCCTAGGTAACCCATTCCAGTTCTTCACCACCCTACTAGTGAAAAAGTTTTTCCTAATATCCAACCTAAACCTCCCCCTCTGCAACTTGAGACCATTACTCCTTGTTCTGTCATCTTCTACCACTGAGAACAGTCTAGATCCATCCTCTTTGGAACCCCCTTTCAGGTAGTTGAAAGCAGCTATCAAATCCCCCCTCATTCTTCTCTTCTGCAGACTAAACAATCCCAGTTCCCTCAGCCTCTCCTCATAAGTCATGTGCTCCAGCCCCCTAATCATTTTTGTTGCCCTCCGCTGGACTCTCTCCAATTTATCCACATCCTTCTTGTAGTGTGGGGCCCAAAACTGGACACAGTACTCCAAATGAGGCCTCACCAGTGCTGAGTAGAGGGGGATGATCACATCCCTTGATCTGCTGGAAATGCCCCTACTTATACAACCCAAAATGCCATTAGCCTTCTTGGCAACAAGGGCACACTGTTGACTCATATTCAGCTTTTCGTCCACTGTAACCCCTAGGTCCTTTTCTGCAGAACTGCTACCCAGCCATTCGGTCCCTAGTCTGTAGCAGTGCATGGGATTCTTCCGTCCTAAGTGCAGGACTCTGCACTTGTCCTTGTTGAACCTCATCATATTTCTTTTGGCCCAATCCTCTAATTTGTCTAGGTCCCTCTGTATCCTATCCCTACCCTCCAGCGTATCAACCACTCCTCCCAGCTTAGTGTCATCTGCAAACTTGCTACGGGTGCAGTCCACACCATCCTCCAGATCGTTAATGAAGATATTGAACAAAACCGGCCCCAGCACCGACCCTTGGGGCACTCCACTTGATACCGGCTGCCATCTAGACATGGAACCATTGATCACTACCCGTTGAGCCCGACCATCTAGCCAGTTTTCTATCCACCTTACCGTCCATTCATCCAGCCCAGACTTCTTTAACTTGCTGGCAAGAATACTGTGGGAGACTGTATCAAAAGCTTTGCTAAAATCCAGAAATAGTACATCCACTGCTTTCCCCTCATCCACAGAGCCGGTTATCTCGTCATAGAAGGCAATTAGGTTAGTCAGGCATGACTTGCCCTTGGTGAATCCATGCTGACTGTTCCTGATCACTTTCCCCTCCTTTAAGTGGTTCAGGATTGATTCCTTGAGGACCTGTTCCATGATTTTTCCAGGGACTGAGGTGAGACTGACTGGCCTGTAGTTCCCTGGATCTTCCTTCTTCCCTTTTTTAAAGATGGGCACTACATTAGCTTTTTTCCAGTCATCCGGGACCTCCCCCGATCGCCATGATTTTTCAAAGATAATGGCCAATGGCTCTGCAATCTCATCGGCCAACTCCTTTAGCACCCTCGGATGCAGCGCATCCGGCCCCATGGACTTGTGCTCGTCCAGCTTTCCTAAATAGCCCCGAACTACTTCTTTCTCCACAGAGAGCTGGTCACCTCCTCCCCATACCGTGCTGCACAGTGCAGCTGTCTGGGAGCTGACCTTGTCTGTGAAGACAGAGGCAAAAAAAGCATTGAGTACGCTAGCTTTCTCCACATCCTCTGTCACTAGGTTCCCTCCCTCATTCAGCAAGGGGCCCACACTTTCCTTGACTTTCTTCCTGTTGCTAACATACCTGAAGAAACCCTTCTTGTTACTCCTAACATCTCCGGCTAGCTGCAACTCCAAGTGTGATTTGGCCTTCCTGATTTCACACCTGCATGCCTGAACAATACTTTTATACTCCTCCCTGGTTATTTGTCCAATCTTCCACTTCTTGTAAGCTGTTCTTTTGTGTTTAAGATGAGCAAGGATTTCACTGTTAAGCCAAGCTGGTCGCCTGCCATATTTACTTCTCTTCCTACACATCGGGATGGTTTGTTCCTGCAACCTCAATAAGGTTTCTTTGAAATACAGCCAGCTTTCCTCGACTCCTTTCCCCGTCATGTTATTCTCCCAAGGGACCTTGCCCATCAGTTCCCTGAGGGAGTCAAAGTCTGCTTTTCTGAAGTCCAGGCAGTATGTGCCACATACTGTATTTTTTTTGCCGTTTGTCAAGAACTGTTTTGCTTTCTGTATCCAATGGACAGGGCCGGATTTTGGGAAAATGGCTCCCTGGGCGAACTGGCTCTGTAGGAGCAAGCCCTGCTGCCTGCACCTCCCCACCAGGCTGGCAGCTCCAGGAGGCATTGTCCACCCCTGTTGCCATCAGCCCAGGCCTGCCAGCTTGCGGCACTCAGACAGCACCCCCCTGACCATGGCACCCTAGGCAGTCACCCACGTCGCCTACCCGCAAGGCTGTCCCTGCCAGTAGAAATATCTTTCCCTTTGCTGCAAATTACTGAACAATTGTGGGCCTTGAGATTGTTTGGGGATTAGCTAAGTGTTTATACAGTGCTTTGGAGATATCAAATGCTCTGCAAATGTCAAGATTCAAAGACAGACTGCAAAGGAAATTCAACTTATTGAATTTTTAGAGACAACACGTTAGATAATGTTAAGTCTCTTGTTCAAAGGTAAAATGAAAGTCACGCTCAACTTTCCCAAAATGTTAACAGTAAACTTAATGCATCCTGTAGAACTTAATATGCAGAAACTGTTGTTTCATAGACTTTACTCTACTCTAAACATCTGTAGAACTCAATACAGAATGAAGTAGTTCCTTTGGAAGTTTTTAAACCTTGGGGTTTGTGATAGAAGCAGTCACAGCCCGGGGCTTGTTTGGTCACTGTAAACCAGCCTAATTTGACTCCTGACTGAGATTGCTGCTTCTAATACCATTGATGCAACCTTAAGCATATTTAACATATCCGTCTTTATTATTGAACTGTGTGTAGTAGAGTAAGATTTCTTTATATTGAAACACAGAAGACCAGGTAGCACAGAGCAACATATCCTTATGGAAAAGTCTGATAGAGTTCAATAGAGAATTATAACCTTTCAGTATAATTTGGTAGAATTCTATAGCAGGGTCATACAGTATGACTTAAAATTTCTACAGAAAGAATATCCTACTGTAGTGATCACATGTCACTGAGTCATCACAAAACATGGCACAATAATTTTGAAATGTCTTTGGTGGGGGAGGTTAATACCCTAGTATTTATCATTTTATATATAGTGGTCATCACTTAAAAATACCTTTGTGGGCTTTTTTTTTCTTTGCCATTGATCTTGCTGTGTTTTCTAGTCAAGTATAGTACATAATGAAAATATGATGGAAAGCTTCATGACTGCAAAGTTGTAAATGTGATTGGATATTTTGGTTTGTTTCTGAATATTTTCTGTTGTAGATCTTGTTTGAAAATGATTAGTTCACCACCAGTAATATTTTAACAAAGCCAAAAACTCCAAAGGTAATAACAAAATGTTTTTTAAGTACATCAGAAGCAGGAAGCCTGGTAAACAACCAGTGGGGCCCCTTGATGATCAAAATTCAAAAGGAGCGCTTAAAGATGATAAAGTCATTGTGGAGAAACTAAATGGATTCTTTGCTTCAGTCTTCACGGCTGAGGATGTTAGGGAGATTCCCAAACCTGAGCTGACTTTTGTAGGTGACAAATCTGAGGAACTGTCACAGATTGAAGTGTCACTAGAGGAGGTTTTGGAATTAATTGATAAACTCAACATTAACAACTCACCGGGACCAGATGGCATTCACCCAAGAGTTCTGAAAGAACTCAAATGTGAAGTTGCGGAACTATTAACTAAGGTTTGTAACCTGTCCTTTAAATCGGCTTCGGTACCCAATGACTGGAAGTTAGCTAATGTAACGCCAATATTTAAAAAGGGCTCTAGGGGTGATCCCGGCAATTGCAGACCGGTAAGTCTAACGTCGGTACCGGGCAAATTAGTTGAAACAATAGTAAAGAATAAAATTGTCAGACACATAGAAAAACATAAACTCTTGAGCAATAGTCAACATGGTTTCTGTAAAGGGAAATCATGTCTTACTAATCTATTAGAGTTCTTTGAAGGGGTCAACAAACATGTGGACAAGGGGGATCCGGTGGACATAGTGTACTTAGATTTCCAGAAAGCCTTTGACAAGGTCCCTCACCAAAGGCTCTTACGTAAATTAAGCTGTCATGGGATAAAAGGAAAGGTCCTTTCATGGATTGAGAACTGGTTAAAGGACAGGGAACAAAGGGTAGGAATTAATGGTAAATTCTCAGAATGGAGAGGGGTAACTAGTGGTGTTCCCCAAGGGTCAGTCCTAGGACCAGTCCTATTCAATTTATTCATAAATGATCTGGAGAAAGGGGTAAACAGTGAGGTGGCAAAGTTTGCAGATGATACTAAACTACTCAAGATAGTTAAGACCAAAGCAGATTGTGAAGAACTTCAAAAAGATCTCACAAAACTAAGTGATTGGGCAACAAAATGGCAAATGAAATGTAATGTGGATAAATGTAAAGTAATGCACATTGGAAAAAATAACCCCAACTATACATACAACATGATGGGGGCTAATTTAGCTACAACGAGTCAGGAAAAAGATCTTGGAGTTATCGTGGATAGTTCTCTAAAGATGTCCACGCAGTGTGCAGAGGCGGTCAAAAAAGCAAACAGGATGTTAGGAATCATTAAAAAGGGGATAGAGAATAAGACTGAGAATGTATTATTGCCCTTATATAAATCCATGGTACGCCCACATCTCGAATACTGTGTACAGATGTGGTCTCCTCACCTCAAAAAAGATATTCTAGCACTAGAAAAGGTTCAGAAAAGAGCAACTAAAATGATTAGGGGTTTAGAGAGGGTCCCATATGAGGAAAGATTAAAGAGGCTAGGACTCTTCAGTTTGGAAAAGAGAAGACTAAGGGGGGACATGATAGAGGTATATAAAATCATGAGTGATGTTGAGAAAGTGGATAAGGAAAAGTTATTTACTTATTCCCATAATACAAGAACTAGGGGGTCACCAAATGAAATTAATAGGCAGCAGGTTTAAAACAAATAAAAGGAAGTTCTTCTTCACGCAGCGCACAGTCAACTTGTGGAACTCCTTACCTGAGGAGGTTGTGAAGGCTAGGACTATAACAATGTTTAAAAGGGGACTGGATAAATTTATGGTGGCTAAGTCCATAAATGGCTATTAGCCAGGATGGGTAAGAATGGTGTCCCTAGCCTCTGTTCGTCAGAGGATGGAGATGGATGGCAGGAGAGAGATCACTTGATTATTGCCTGTTAGGTTCACTCCCTCAGGGGCACCTGGCATTGGCCACTGTCGGTAGACAGATACTGGGCTAGATGGACCTTTGGTCTGACCCGGTACGGCCTTTCTTATGTTCTTATGTTCAAAAGGATCTTAATATGGGTCAAAATGGGTACCATCAGACACTGTTACTGCATCTCTGAGATGTTGCATGTTATTAGACAGCATAAATGTGATATCTTATACCTGTTTGATTCTGTGGTTAACTATGAGGTTGGAAAAATATTTTGGTTCTGTTAGTGACATTTTTCTTGCTTCCCATAACAATATTTTGCCACAATTAAACTGATTTAGCATAATCCCTGCAATAAATTCTGAGACTGGAATGTCATAAAAGGATTGTAAAAGAAACCAAAAACTTGCTTACAAAGCCAGCATTTTTGGAGAGAGATTGAAGATAAGGATTTTATACAAATTCTGGTAAAATATAGTGAAAATGTAGTAATTGTCACCAGCATGAAACCTAAAATGCTTGCTACTTATCAGACTTCTAATTGATTTGTGGAGAAGCGGTCAATAATGGTCATGTATTTTCTGTGTAAGAGGATTGTTTAAACTCTGAAATAAAGTGAAAACTCCAAACTAGGGATGAAATATTCACTGTTGGAAAGAGGCTTTGTGGAGGCTTAGCACAGGATTATATACCACTTAAACCTTATTGTCACTGCTGAGTCATAGTAGCATGTGCATCATGTTAGTTCCAACTAGGACATCGGTTGGATGGGATAGGTAACTAGTAGCTGGAATGGGGAAGATCCTGCATGGAAAATCTAGAAATGGCCAAACTTGAGGATAAAGCATAGGAGAGATTTATGTTCTGTTAGGTTTACCAAAAAAGCCAAACTTCAAAAGGGGTAAGTTTAGACTGCATATTCTGTTGAGACCAGGGTGGGAATTTCAGTGGCTCACAATCCACAATGAGCTAACTTTTATTTAATGAAATATTAATATTTTTCGATGTTCAAAATGAAACTGAGTATAAAGAGAAGAGATTGAAGTTCAGTGTCCTTGTATTACTTTTCAAGCACAGTTTTACTCTCACTGTAACTGTTCAGTCTTTGAGGATGTCTTCTGAGGATAGATTTTTTTCTTAAGCCAAGTAATTTGGCATGCTTTGAATGTACCAAATGGATAAAATCACAATTCTGTTTATCCAGGTTTCTGTATGGTGCCCACTGTCATATTTGTAGGTATGTCAACACTGCAGCTGGGAATGTGCCTCTCAGTCCAGGCAGACAGATGCACGCTAATTCTGCTCTAGCTAGTGTGCTGAAAATAGCAGTATCGACATTGTGGGAAGGGCAGCAGATGGGCGGCAGTTGGACTAACCACCCAAACTCAAACCCAGGGGTTTGGGCAGGCTTGACGACAGTGTCCAGACTACTATTTTTAACATGCGCACTCAAGCAGAGCTATTGCAAGCCTGTCTGCTCAGCCTGGGAGGCTCGCTCCCAGCTGCTGTGTAGACATACCCTGAGTACCTTCCAAAACATGTAACGTGCCCACATCCTCCATAGGGTACTTTCTGACAGGCGGGCTCTCCTTGTTTTGCCAACAGGAGCACAAAAACAAAGCTCCAATTGCAAGACTTTGGGGGTGGCAGTTTCTGACCTAGAGTCACTGTTGCACATGGGTAGGGTGCTATCAAATTCATGGCCACGAAAAATGCGTCTTGGACCATGAAATCTGGTTCCCCCCCCGCCCCCATGAAATCTGATCTTTTGTGTGCTTTTACCCTATACTATACTGATTTCACAGGAGAGACCAGCGTTTCTCAAATTGGGGGTCCTGACCCAAAAGGGAGTTGCGGGGGGAGGGGGTTTGCAAAGTTATTTTAGGGGTTCACGGTATTGCCACCCTTCCTTCCGCACTGCCTTCAGAGCTGGGTGGCTGGAGAGCAGCAGCTGTTCGCCAGGCACCCAGCTCTGAAGGCAACACCCTGCCAGCAGCAGCACAGAAGTAAGGGTGGCAATACCATACCATGCAACACTTACTTCTGTGCTGCTGCCTTCACAGCTGGATGGTCAGATCTCTGGCTGCCAAACTCTGAAGGCAGCGCCATCGCCATGGCCAGCAGCAGCACAGAAATAATGGTAGCAGTACTGCAACCCCACTACAATAATCTTGCAACACCCCCACAACTCCTTTTTGGGTCAGGATCCCTACAATTACAACACCGTGAAATTTCAGATTTCAATAGCTGAAATGATAAAATTTATGATTTCATGACAGTGAAATTGACCAAAATGGACCGTGAATTTGGTAGGGCCCTACACATGGGATTGTCCTGACATGTGTCGTCCCCTGGCTCTCCAGAGAGAAGCAGGCAGGGCTCCTAAACAAACCCTTTGGTAAGTAGGTACCATACATCATTCACATGGTCATTCACAGAAGAAATATGAAGATAGCTATATCCAACCACTATAATTTGTGCAGGAAGGCACAGTAGATTTGACTAGGATATGAATTTATATTTCTTCCATTCATTTACTTATTACAATGCAAGGCCATTATTCAACTGCTTCCCAGCACTGTCAGGGGATGTCCAATTCACAGCCACTGTACCATTAAATTACTAAACACGAGTTTTAGCTATCTGTGTTTACTTTAATAAGTATTCAGTTAATATTGAATTACCTGGCTCAGAATACAGCCATATCAGATATTTAGATTGACTTGTACAAATATTTGTATTGTGGTACACGTCAGAAAAACAATAATTTGAAATTTGTATTGTGAAGATCTGTGAGAATTAAATGTATATGAAGAAAGGTGGTTTAATGGGGAGATTGAGGCAGGGAAATCACAATAAATCTTCCTCTCTTTCTAGCTATCCATGGAAAAGGGAACTTATTCTTAGTGACAACCAGGAGCCCAGTCTTGGTTAGTTCTGAAATTGCGAGAGACTTCAGTGCAATGAGGAACACAGCCAACAAGCCACTGACGTACCCATGTGAAATACACTGCAATCTAATTTCTTAAGAGTGCTTTATACACAGTATTGCAAACTGCTTTACTGATAGACAGTCCTAAGCTAAGAAAGAAGGTATTAAGGCAAGAGTCAAGAAGAGGAACTGGCATCAGCTTGTCTGGGATACAAGGAAGAATAACTCAGCACCACAGAGATTTATTTGAGGGTGCTGAGACAGGCAGCTGGGGCATAAAGTCTGAATGAGTGAGTAGATACAATGTCTGAGGGGCAGAGTAGAGCAACTCCAAAGAGCCTTGAAAAACCAAGAGAGCAATTTTAAGTGTGTTGAAAAGGCTATAAAGGTGACAAAGGATTATATGAATTTGTTTCCTCGAGTGAGAAATTTAGTTTGGGTGCAGAAGTCTACAAAGGATAAAACCTGAGATGTTTTAAAGGATGCAGCTCTGAGCAGGGCTTCCAACACACTCTGATTTTGGTGTGTGTGTGGGTTTTTTCATTCTTTAATCATAGCTAGGGCTAAGATTTTGTCATGGATATTTTTAATAGAAGTCACAGACAGGTTACAAGCAATACAGAAAAATTAACGGAAGCCCATGACCTGTTCCTGACTTACTAAAAATATCCATGGAAAATGGGAAGTCACTGGGCAGCTGTGGGGTGGCTGGGAGCTCCGGGGCCCCCACCACACATGGATGCTCAGAGCTCCAGGGTCCCCTCCGCTGGTGGGGGCAGGGAGAGCTGTGGGGGTTCCCCTGCCCTACTGGCAGAGGGGGGACCTGCGGGGTACCCCTGCTGCCCAGGGTGACTGGGAGCTTGGGGGACCGCTGCCTCAGGTGGCAGGGATACCTCACAGCTCCCTGACACTGCAGGAGGCAGCAGGACCCTGCAGCTCCCAGCTGCGGGGGCTGAAGTAACAGAGGTCTTTGGAAATCACAGATTCTGTGACTTCCGGCGACCTCCATGATAAAATCATAGCCTTAATCATAGCCTGACTCCCACCTTTTAATTATCAGCTCACAGGAACTAAAAGAGCCTAGCTACAACTCAGAATTATCTGCTTGCATGATCCCCTTCGTCTCGCTGCCCCCCACCCCTTGTTTGTAAAAACCAGGGCTTCTCACCTGGACCTATCAAGGCCCTTCCTCTTGCTGTGAACCTGGAGAGCATGATGTTTTCTTCTAGGCCTCGCTGGTGGGCCTGTAAAGTCTGCTCTTTTTTTGGTCAGACCTGATCCTGGGAAGTGCAACACGCCACCCATGTCCAGCAAACAGTGAGCTTGTTTTGTTACCAGCACAGACCCATTCTTTCTAGCGATGCCAACGTTTGCATGGAGGATGGGGGTAGAGTATCATCTTGACAGCATTTGTCCAACTCCTAGCTATCAAATTGTGCTATCCTAAGCTTGATTATGTTTTCAGTTTATGGAGTAATAACTATCCTGGGTTGAACAATCCCAAGCCTGAGGTTCTTAGCCCAGGACACCGTTATTCCCTTATTAAAAGGTAATACGAAGTACTCCCAAGTTATAACACCGACTCATCTTTCACTCAGCACTTTGTGGTGAGTTGGCATGTAGCAGTAAGCTGAGGTGTGAACTTTTACTAGCAGTGGATGAAGTATTCACAATAGGAACTGAAAACTGCTGTACAGCTGAGTCAGAAACAGCACAGTATTTCTCTGCCCTTCCTTCCCCTTCTAGTGCATGCACTATTTCAGTTCTGTCAGATTGAAAATGGGCCTGAGGGCAAGCTGGAAAGGAGGGTAGCAAGAGTATATGGCAGGAGTGACCAAACTTACTGGCCCTCCAAGCCGCATACAACAATCTTCAGAAGTTTGAGAGCCAGGGTACACCTCCTATCCAACTGGACAGAAGCTCCTACCCAGCTGGACAGAGGCTCCTACCCAATCACCCCACTACAAGGCAGAGGTCCCTAGCTTACCCCCCCCTTCATATAGAGAATGGGGGGTCTGAGGGGGCTTGTGAGCTGCACTTGAATGGTAAAAGAGCCGCACGTGGCTCGCAAGCCACAGTTTGGCCACCCCTGGTATATGGGGAAGGGGTAGGTAAAGAAATTCTGCTGACTCTGAGGTCACCCTATCCTCTCACAGGGAGAGTCACTGTTCAGTACAAGCAGTGAATTGTGGAGGTGGGAGGGATGTTTAAGAACTACAGTGATCTGTTTACTTTTTTACCACGCTATTTATTCAACGTATGTTGGCTGTGAAGGGAGGTGCACCTGGGTGCAGCTCTGTTTGAGCACAGTCATGCACATGCACTCTTTGCTGTGTCTGGGCTGACTTTGTGCACACTTGGAAGGTCTGATAATAGTAACCTGATTCTCCAGGAGCACCTGGGTGTGCTTACTCACCCTCTTGCATGCACATCCAGCCTCTCTGAATGCTGTGCGCCACCCCCCACCACCACCACCAAACCAGTGGGTGGCTTTGCCTTTGACTTCTCTAGGAGCAGGATTGCCCCTAACGGTTTCCAGTTGGAATGCACTCTGTGTGAGCCACCACACATTCAGTTACAGCTCACATGGAATATGTTAATTTGTGGGTTCCAGTGTTGTTCTTATTCGTTGCTGCAAATGAGGCCTCTTGCTACTGTCTCAGGGGCTCCCGTTGCTGGGTAGGCCCTGCTGTGAAGCCTTACTAAGGCAACACTTTACTGAATGGCGCAGTCTCAATAAAAATAAGTTTCTCTGAGAAACCTTCAAATGGCTGCTTCATTTTAAACTATTTACAAAGAGAAGCAAAACAATCCATTTAATCAGTACTTACTTAATTGGGAAGTCTGTAATTGGGACGTCACCTCGGGAAGCCAATGAATCCTAATAATACTGAATAACCCAGACAGATGTTTTAGTGGAATAGTAACTGGGATGCTTGCAGATGGTAAATGATTTTCAGCTTGGGATAGCCACTCTTGGTGGTGATTGGACACTGCTGATGCTTCACCTTCCATCAAAACCCTTCTGTCAATACCGGCTCAGCAAAGCAAAATTCTTTAGGACTCATATTTGTAACACGGTACCTTGGGCCACAGCTGAGTTTAGAATCCCATTGTCCTCTGTACGGTGCAGACACATCGTGAGACACAGCCCCTGCTCTGCAGAACTTTCTTGTCAATTGGGAGTGAAAGAGCGAATGGGGAAATGGAGGCATAGAGAGGTAAAGTGATTGGCCCTAGGTCACCTGTCAGGTCAGTAGAGGAACTGGACATTGATGCTGCCAACAAACCTTTTCAAACGCTATTTGATGTACGTTCTCTTCAGGATGGGAGGATTGTAAGACTTCCCAGAAAGCTGATTGGCATGTGTATTTTTTTTTTTTGAGCCATCACATATAATTGTAGCCTTCTTGCCAGGCAGGGGCTTGAAAGAAGCAGCTCACAGAGACAGCAGCTAAAACTGAGGCTTCCTGACTAGCCTGTGCTTGAGGAATGCAAACAGCCTGTGGGGCCAGACCAGGAGCCTAACTTGTAAGCCCTAGATAGCCTGCATGTGGCTGGGACTACCCTGATGGGTGAGCAGGAGCGGGACAGTGTACAGGAGAGAACCCAACTTCCTGCAGCCAGCTACCAGCAGCAGGAGAAGGCACAACTCCTCAGTGCTCTCTGCTGCAGAGTCCAGCGTTCAAGCATTAAAGGGGAGTGAGCCAAGACAAAAACAACGAGGCGTCCTTGTGGCACCTTAGAGACTAACAAATTTATATGGGCATAAGCTTTAGTGGGCTAGAACCCACTTCATCAGCTGCATGGAGTGGAAAATACAGGAGTAGGTATAAATACATGAAAAGTATTGGTAAGGCAACTCACATCTTTTCATATATTTATACCTGCTCCTGTATTTTCCACTCCATGCATCTGATGAAGTGGGCTCTAGCCCACGAAAGCTTATGCCCTAATAAATTTTAGTCTCTAAGGTGCCACAAGGACACCTTGTTGTTTTTGCTGATACAGACTAACATGGCTGCCACTCTGAAACCTGAGCCAAGACAGTGCAACATTCAGGTTTTATTCTTTCCTCTGCCAATGCTGTTCTCATTCATCAACCATTTCCTGGAAGCAGATTTCTCCAGGTTACTAGATGCAGTCATGCTGTAGGGACCCCTATTGGGCAGGTAGTTATTAACACAGAGGCTCTTTTTAGCAGACAGATGAGGCAGTGGTCATGATCTGTCATAGCTTCCACCATGCTGTCTCCACATCCATACACCAGAATGTCATCCGCTCTGATACAGATCCCTGTGAGTCCTATTACTGTGTCTTGTTGGCAGTGTTCATATTCTTCCACATTTGGGACTGATATTGTCCCAAATGACATTCTCAATCTTCTCTATCTACCTGCTGGTGTCCAAAATGTGGTAAGGTAGCAGCAGCACTTGCCAAAATCTACCCCTGGTTTTGAGTACTTGCTTTTGCCAAGTCAAGTAATAATATTTCTTCAATTGTAGGCATTTGGCAGGGAGCATTTAGTGCTTTGTCTAAGTTCCTTGGGTCTATGCAAATACACAGCTTGATGGGTTTCTCAATGGCTACCATGCTGCTTATCTAACTTGTGGGCATTGTGACTTTACTATTTATGATGTCTTTTTCCATTTATTTTCTTGTACCCATTACTTTTTCTCTTGATGCAATGGATAGTCTTTTAGGTAGGTGCTGTATTGGCTGAGTCGTCTTATCTATTTTCAGGGGCCATAGGCCTGGAAGACATCTGTCCATCAGAAACATCTTGGTAATCTTTAACATCTTTGCTGCAGGGTTCCACAGTGTGGTGTCTACTCTGGATGTGTCTTTTGTTTTGCTTGTGTCTATTGTAGGATTTTTTTTTCTTAACCCCAGGCTTGGTTCACAAAATAACTTGTTTTAGTTGCTCTTGTGTCTGTACTTTTCCTTGGTATTTTACTTTCAATTTATATTGTCCCAGTGGTATTACAATCATGCCATTGTATAATTTGGTTTTCCTAGGTTGTGGGATTTTGGGTTGTTGAAGGAGGCAATATGTGGTGTTGCTGCGGGATGGGTCTCATTTATTTGATATCCTTGATTCCCTTGCCTGTTTCACTTCCTTTCTTCTAATTTACCCTTATCTTTTCCTCAAATACAACATTTCTTTACCTGCCTAGTAGGTGGAGGTACCATGTGCAAGGAACACAGGGCTCGCTGTCCTAAGTGGGTCTGTGAGCCCCCGAGGAGAGAGGAATAAGGAGCTCTGCCACCCTTAGAAACCAGCAGTGTCCCCTGGAGGATGGGGGTAGGGACAATGCGAATCTCAGAATCATTTTGGATACAAAATAGCATCTTTTCTTAACTGGGGTATTCGCTTCTTAGGACAATGGCATGTCCACAAAGACCATCTAATTAAGAGGATTCAGCAACATAAACCAGGCTGATATAAAATTAACACTGCACCCATTAGATCAGTGGTTCTCAAAGCCGGTCTGCCGCTTGTTCAGGGAAAGCTCCTGGTGGGCCGGTTTGTTTACCTGCCACATCTGCGGGTTTGGCTGATAGCGGCTCCCACTGGCTGTGGTTCTCCACTCCAGACCAATGGGGGCTGCGGGAAGCAGCGTGGGCCTAGGGATGTGCTGGCCGCCCTTCCCGCAGCCCCCATTGGCCAGAAGCAGCAAACAGCGGCCAGTGGGAGCCGCGATCGTCCGAACCTGAAGATGCGGCAGGTAAACAAACCGGCCCACCAGGGGCTTTCCCTAAACAAGCGGCAGACTGGCTTTGAGAACCACTGGATTAGATGAAAGAAAAGCTGGCTAAGTGATAGATCTCAAAATGTAATTGTAAATGAGGATACATCATTGTGTTTCTAGCAGGGTCTTGCAGGGATCAGTTTTGGGCCCTATGCTATTTAATGTTTTTATTAATGAAGATGAACAAAATTATCACTGATTAAAATTTCCAGATGACACAAACTGGGAGAGTGGTAAATAATGAAGAGGACACTGTGTCACTGACACAGAGTCACCTGAATAGCTTGGTAAGATGGGCTCGGGCAAAAAATATGTGCTTTAATATGGTTGAATGTAAATCTAAGATCAAAGAATTTAGGCCATACTTACAAGATGGGGGACTCTATCCTGGGAAGCAGCGACTCTGAAAAAAATTTCGGGATCATGGTGCATAATCAGCTGAATGTGACCTTCCAGTGAAATGCTGTGGTCAAAAGGGCTAATGCTGTCCTTGGATGCATAAACAGGGGAATCTTCAGTGGGAGTAGAAAGCTTCATTTACCTCTATATTTGGCACTGGTGTGACCACTGCTAGAATGCTGGGTCCAGTTCTGGTGTCCACAATTCAGGAAGGATGTTGATAAATTGGAGAGGGTTCAGAGAAGAGCCATGAGAATGATTAAAAGATTAGACAACATGCCTTATAGTGGTAGACTTAAGGAGCTCAATGTATTTTAACAAAAAATTATTAAGAGGTGACCCGATTAAGGTCTATATGTACTCTATGTGTGGAACAAATATATGAAAATAGGGTCTTCGAGAACGCTGTAACATGATCCAATGGCTGGAAGTGGGAGCTAGACATATTCAGACTGGAAATAAGGCATACATTTTTAACAGTGAATAATTAGCCATTGGAACAATTTACCAAAGGTCATGGTGGATTCTCCATTGCTGACAATTTTTAAATCAAGACTGGGATGTTTTCTAAAAGATCTGCTCTAGGAATTATTTTGAGCAAGTTCTATGGCCTGTGATAAACAGGAGGTCATGATCCCAGTGGTCATTTCTGGCCTTGGAATCCATGAATAAAGGCTATTCCAGCCAGCATATCTACTTTGTAATTTTCATGTTCCATGCACAAAGTCCACTCTACTTCTACTGAAACTTAATCTTCATTTTCTGTCAAACTGTTCTATAGCGTTGCATTATTAAACGGTTGCTTCATTTTAAATCAAGGGGAACTGCATTTCAGGGATGGATGATGCAATTAGTAGCTTTTGTAGAAAACAGCTTTGGGAGTAAAGCTACTATATAACTATTTTTATTATGCATTTACTCCTGCTGAACCTATTCATGGATATAAATGATATGTCAGTGTCATGCATGCAACATGATCAAAACAAGCTCTTAAGAAAAAATTCAGTGGCATGACTAGTGATTGTTTGTTTCTTTAACTTAGATGTGTTGTTTTGGAATGTCTGATCTAAAAAGTTACCACTACAATGTAGGGCTGTCAAGTGATTAAAAAAATTAATTGCGCTGTTAAACAATAATAGAATACCATTTATTTAAATATTTTTGGATGTTTTCTACATTTTTTAATATATTGATTTCAGTTACAACACTGAATACAGAGTGTACAGTGCTCACTTTATATTTATTTTTATTACAAATATTTGCACTGTAAAAAGACAAAAGAAATAGTATTTTTCAATTCACCTAATACAGGTACTGTAGTGCAATCTCTTTATCATGAAAGTTGAACTTACAAATATAGAATTATGTACAAAAAAACCTGCATTCAAAAATAAAACAATGTAAAACTTTAGAGCCTGCAAGTCCACTCAGTCCTACTTCAGCCAATCAATCAGACAAACAAGTTTGGTTACAATTTGCAGGAGATGTGTCCATGCTGATGATGGGTTCTGCTCGATAACAATCCAAGCAGTGTGGACCGACGCATGTTCATTTTCATCATCTGAGTCAGATGCCACCAGCAGAAGGTTGATTTTCTTTTTTGATGGTTCGGGTTCTGTAGTTTTGGCATCTGAGTGTTGCTCTTTTAAGACTTCTGAAAGCATGCGCCACACCTCGTCCCTCTCAGATTTTGGACGGCACTTCAGATTCTTAAATCTTGGGTCGAGTGCTGTGCTGTCTTTAGAAATCTCACATTGGTACCTTCTTTGCATTTTGTCAAAACTGCTGCTAAAATGTTCTTAAAACAACATGTGCTGGGTCATCATCCGAGACTGGTATAACATGAAATATATGTCAGAATGCAGGTAAAACGGAACAGGAGACGTACAATTCTCCCCCAAAGAGTTCAGTCACAAATTTAACGCATTGTTTTTTTAACGAGCATCATCAGCATGGAAGCACATCCTCTGGAATGATGGCCAAAGTATGAAGGGATATATGAATCTTTAGCACATCTGGCACGTAAATACCTTGCAATGCCAGCTACAATAGTACCATGCAAATGCCTGTTCTCACTTTCAGGTAATATTGTAAATAAGAAGCGGGCAGCATTATTTCCCGTAAATGTAAACAAACGTGTTTCTCTTAGCGATTGGCTGAACAAGAAGTAGGACTGAGTGGATGTGTAGGCTCTAAAGTTTTATACTGTTTTGTTTTTAAGTGCAGTTATGTAACAAAAAAAATCTCTATTTGCAAGTTACACTTTCACGATAAAGAGATTGCACTACAGTACTTGTATGAGGTGAATTGAAAAATACTATTTCTTTTGTTTATCATTTTTACAGTGCAAATATTTGTAATAAAAATAATATAAAGTGAGCACTGTACACTTTGTATTCTGTGTTGTAATCGAAATCAATATATTTGAAAATGTAGAAAAAAATCCAAAATATTTAATAAAATTTCAGTTGGTATTCTAGTGTTTAACAGTACGATTAATTGCGATTAATTTTTTAATTGTGATTAATTTTTTGAGTTAATTGCGTGATTTAACTGTGATTAATCTATAGCCTTACTACAACGTAAAAATGTAGAAATATAAATATAAAGCCCAAAATAAAGCACAGAACTAGAAATGGAAGAGCCAACCTAGAAGTGAGTTCCAAAAGACCCAAGCTGACTGAATTGTTTCCAACAAAATTAACCACTGAATTAACCTCTTTATTTCTGCTCCTAGATAATCTGTGAGCAGATCCAATTTATTTAACTGTCACAATTCAAAAATTATCTTACAATATTTTAGCAATGTTCTTGCCCTCCTATTTCTCCCCCTCCCCCAGGAGAAGTGTCCTTGAGTATTCTATATTCAAACTTGTGGTTAGGATTGGTGTGATAAATCATAAGGTAATGTTTGTTTCCTGGTTGGAAACAATTGGCACTTCGAACACAAATGTAGGAAGTCAGAATACTTCCTGGGAATAACTGCATGTGCACTTTTGAAACTCATTTTTGCAAACATTTGTACTGGTGAAACTCCACTGTTTGCTTTCCAAAAATAATACATAAAATCATGCAGTAAATGCATCTACAATGTTGAGCAAGTATTTCCAGAAAGTTCTTGCGGTGAGCTGCTTGCTCTCTACCAATGGCTGAGGAATGCTTACAAAGAGTCACTGCTGCTCTGTGAAGTAAATAAAACTGTGCAGAGAGAAGAAAAAGTCAATGAAAAGAGAAGCTTTAGATTCTCACTCCTGTTATCTGGGCATGTCTCCTGGGTATGAACCCAGCAGTTTGCTCTCACTTCTTTTGGTTTCTCTTCTCTCAAAGATCTTTCTTTCAGGATCTTAATGTTCTCATCTCATAGTCTCATTCTCTTACAGCCTTTTTTTCTGTGTACCTGTGGACTGCTACTGCCAGCATGTCTGCTTTTCAAACCACTTGCTCTGGGTGCCTTGAAGTCATTTTCTCCTCAGGACTCCTCTTTCTGGACCTCTTTCTGCCAAGGTGTTTGGTATCTCCAAGCATTTCATTCCCTTATTTTTCTTTATCAGCATGCCATCTTATGTAAGTGCATTAACATGAATATGTACCCTGCACTACCATAGCTTGCCTATGCAACTTCCAACAGTACTTCTATACCTGAGCAATTCACCCTGACCCTGTAATTTACCACTTCCCTCTGCTTTGCGCTGGTTTAGAGAGAAAGGAACTGAGTGGCAATCCCACTTCTTGTTTCAGAGCAATTCTAAGAGACACGTGCTACAGTATCCTACTCACAAAAGCTTGGTTCAAAGTGAAACTTCTCAATACAGTTAGTATATGAAATGTTCAAAGCTAAAGTCTCCTATCCCTGCATTAAGCTTGGTTTTTTTAACAGTATTTGTACTGTGCAGATAAAATGTTTCAAGCAATGCAAATGAAGGGCTGTCTCTGAAAATCAAACAGAAACAAAGCACGCATGCTATAGAAATGTAAATGTCACTGAAATCTCTACTGAGTTTGAGAATCCGCTTTGAAGATTTGCAGTTGTGCTTGCCTACCAAGGGCATATTCTCAGGGGACCTCATTAAAAATACAAAATTTCACCTTAAGAAAGTGCTTGCCATTTCCATCTCTGTTTGCCAATGGGATTGGACACACATCTGTCAGGTCCTCAGCTACAGACCCAATCCTGATGCCATTCTGTTTAAGTGAGATGTCAATCAGTGGCCTTGTGCTGTTTACCTTTCCACCAGGAAGTCAGTGTCTCCTTAGAGAAACTGTTGACATTGCTCACACAATGTACTGTGAGATTTAAAAATAGTCAGAAGTAATAACACCATAAACAACCAAAATGTGTTAAAACTTGTAGTTACAACAAACTTTCCTGGCCTATCGTCACTTCCTCTCATTCAGTGATACACTAATCATTCTGCATTTTCTTTGAGACAGTAAGGCCTGGTCTACACTGGTGGGGCGGGGGCATCAACCTAAGTTAAGCAACTTCATCTACGTGAATAACCTAGCTGAAGTTGATGTACTTAGATCAACTTACCATGGTGTCTTCACCAGTGAGTCAACTGCTGCTGCTCCCCCGTCGACTCTGCCTGCGCCTCTTGCCAAGCTGGAGTACAGGAGTCAACGGGCGAGCGCTCAAGGGTCAATTTATTGCATCTAGACTAGACGCGATAAATCGACCCCTGCTGGATCGATCGCTGCCCGCCAATCTGGCCGGTAGTGAAGACATACCCTAAAAGTGACTCTGACAAGTCTGGTAGGGCTAAAACCCACATGGCTGTATTCTGGTTTGTTGTTGTTAATACCCAGCTCTCATCAGTATGTCTCAGTGCTTTGCAATCTTTAATGTATTGATCCTCACAACACTTTCGTGAGGTAGGAAAGTGCTATTATCTCCATCTTACAGATGAGGAACTGAGGCATACAGGCTAAGTGACTTGCCAAAGGTCACACCAGAAGTCTGTGGTGGAGCAGGGAATTGAACCATAGTCTTCAATGTTCCAGGTGAATGCTGTAAACATTGGTTCATCCTTCCAGGTTTTGTCACTGATCTCGCTATGTCTTTGCTTTGCTTTGTCATTGGCGACCAGACTACTAAAATTTGTAAGAACACAGCAGAGCAGCATGATGGAATGGGGTCTGGATGGGTCTACAGCCACAGAGATATGATGCCTTAGGCTTCTTGTTCTAGGTCTAAGTAGCTGAAACCTTCCCTGTACTGCAGCCTTCTTAGGTTTGGGGTATTATGGCTTTTTCTAGGACAAAAAGGAGGAAGTATGACTAAAACCCTGCTCTTATTCAAGGTAAATTTTTAGACTTTTCACATTTAAAGGCCTGATTTTTCAATGGTGGGCCCTTGCAACTGTGTGCACTTAATTCATTTGTGCAAATACCATGACTGTACATAACTAACTGGTCATTTGCACATTCAGTGCCCATTTGACAACTAATTGCTTATGCTTACACAACCCTAAGGCTTGGAACATCACATAGTCAAAGAACTGTACAAATGCTCCCTAATCCTCATTACTCCCCTTAGCAGTAGATAGGAAAGTGTTACTGTTCTCAAAGATTAAGTGAATGGTCCAAGGCCACCAGAGTCTGTAGCAGAACTGTGGTTAAAACTTGAAAGTCCTGACTCCTTATCCTGTGCTTAGTCTTTTAAAGCGATGGCCTCACAATTGTTTATGCCCATCTTTAAAAGTCAAGCCTCTAGTTTCCTTTTTAAAGTGAATCCTTTAAGCATTGTTTATTTTTATTAAGATGGGGATTTCAAACGGTAAATTTA